>NC_046358.1:78506349-78822012 GCF_004027225.2 Strigops habroptila
CCTCCGTTTTCTGCTCATGGGCTGGTTCAGGCAGTTGGTGCTTCCAGAACTCTTTGTCGGGGTGCAGCTGTGCCCTGGGTTCAGCTGTAAAAGTTATTTTTCTCCTTCATAATAGCTGGTGCAGTGCTGTGTTTTTGACTTTAGCCTGAGAACAGTGCTGATAACACCGATGTTTTAGTTGTTGCCAAGTAATGCTTACTCTGATCAAGGACTTTTCAGTCTCATGTTCTGCCAGTGAGGAGGGGCACAGGAAGCCGGGAGGAAGCAAAGACAGGACACCTGACCCAAACTAGCCAAAGGAGTATTCAGTACCACAGCATATCATGCCCAGTATATGAACTGGGGGGAGATACCTGGAAGGCCCCGATCGCTGCACAGGTCAAGCTGGGTATCGGTTGGTGGGTGCTGAACAGTTGGATTGAGCATCACTTTGTATTTATTGCTGTTTTTCTTTTTTCCCCTTTTAGTTTTATATTTTCTCCCCTTGTTACTTGCCTTATCATTATTATTATTAGCAGTAGTAGTAGTGGTTTTGTATTACACCTTAGTTATCGGACTGTTCTTATCTCAACCTGGGGGATTTACATTCTTTCGATTCTCCTCCCTGTTCCTCCGGGAGCCCGTGTGGAAAAAGGGGGAGAGTGAGTGAGTGGTTGCGTGGTTCTGAGTTACTGGCTGGGTTTAAACCACGGCAGTCCTTTTTTGGCATCCAACGTGGGGCACGAAGGGTTTAGGTAACAACAGATCTGACCATAGTGTGTCTAATTGTATTTGTGATAAGTGTACATTGTTTTGGATTAATAGTCCCTCATCACAATGTTGATTTATTTGCTCTTGGAGTTGTTATGCTTGTTCTCAGAGTATCAGCATGTCATACCTTACTCGCAGCCAGTATTTGCTGTTTTAACGTTTATCAGCTTTGGGGCCTGGGGTAAGGTTATTGTTTTGCTGTACTTCATGGTAATGTCTTGTAATACGAGATACTCATTGATCATGAAACTGGGCTGGTATGTGTTCTCAGCGTGGTCATCACTTCTGTACTATGGGAGGCATGTAATGGGAATTTTTAACAATTACACATCTTTTTTTTTGCTTCCCTTGGGAGGTCAACCTATGGAGGAGATATTCCCTCACACCTTCTGCTCCCCCTTCCGGGCTATATACAGTAGAAGTAAATTCTGGAAGTGTTAAAGATCTTGAATATCCTTTCAATGCCCTTGAAAGCACCCTGCTCCTCTTACTGGGAACCAGCTTGTTGCTGCATATGCTCTCTGTGTTTTGCCTGCGGCGTGACCACCCTGAGAACCTCCAATATTGTCTGATCTCGGAAGCTAGGCAGTGTCCAGCTCGGGTCTTGTCTAAGGTTAAACAGCTATTTAAGAATACCACCAAGAGATCTTCCCCACGGCTGGAGAGTCATGAGTGGCAGGATGTGTGGGATCATATGGGCAAGCTCCTGGGCCAGTGGGCCCCTCCAGTGCTTTGGAATTTCACTCCTGAACAAATGTGGAAGCCAGAAAAATTAGCAGAACACTTAGATGAGGTGTGCTGTCGTCCTGGCAATACCAGAGAGAGACAACTTACCGCAATGTGCTGGGGCTTGGCCTACGCCTACAGAGCCCTGTTTTGTAAGGAGCAGGAAAAAGATGTCTCTGGATCTGATGGCAAAGCAACAGACAATGCAGCTACTCAATCCCCAAATACAGCAGCTCCCCCAACTCCAGCAACAAGCACAGCAGCTACTCAAACCCTGACAACAGACACTGCAGCCACTCCAATCCCAGTGAAAGACACTGCAGCCACACCAACTCCAATGACAGACACTGCAGCCACACCAACTCCAGTGACAGACACTGCAGCCACACCAACTCCAGTGACAGACACTGCAGCCACTCCAACCCCAGTGACAGACACTGCAGCCACTCCAATTCCAGCGAAAGACACTGCAGCTGAACCAAAGAATCAATCCATGCAGTTGGACCTATAAGCAAGAGGAAGAGCAAACAAAAGGCATGAAAAACAACTCATACAGTGAAGGAAGATGAAGACTCAGCATGCAAACTAGAGGGGGCGACGTCTGAAGGAGAGGAATTACTACAGGAATCAGAGGAAGAGGTAACTTCTCGATCCCTGAGCTTGACTGAGCTGCGGAATATGCAAAAAGATTTCAGCTGTCTTCCAGGTGAGCACATCGTCACCTGGTTGCTCTGATGCTGGGACAATGGGACCGACAGTCACAAACTAGAAGGTAGGGAAGCCAAGCAGCTGGGATCACTTGCTAGGGAAGGGGGGATCAACAAAGCGATTGCAAAAGAGAAATGAGTCGTCAGCCTCTGGAGGCAGCTCTTGGCAGCTGTGAAGGAAAGGTATCCTTACAAGGACAATGTTATGTGTTGCTCATCCAAGTGGACCACGATAGAGGCATTCAGTTCCTGAGGGAATCAGCCACCATTCTAGAGATGATCTATCATAGGCCGGATTCTGGGAATGCACCCGTAGATCCAGATGAAGTCGAATGTACACGACCCATGTGGCAAAAACTTACACAGAGTGCGCCATCATCATATGCCCACTCATTGGCATCAATGACTTGGAGTGAGGTAACACCACCAACAGTGGATGAAGTGAATCGTCAACTCTGAGAGTTTGAAGACAGTCTCACCCCTTCCATCATTTCAGCTGTGGTTAAACTGTCCTAGGAGGTCAAACAATTGAAAGACGATCTATCCAATCTGTCCAGCTCCCCACGTGTACCACGTCTCTGATATTAACAGAAGGCGCCCCATTGCCTGAGAAGGAAGATATAGGACGTACACGCCACAGGCCACCCTATGGTTTTACCTGCGGGATCATGGAGAAGACATGAGAAAGTGGGATGGAAAACCTACCTCAGTTCTGGAGGAATGGGTCTATGAATTGAAGAGGAAAACAACAGTCAAGGATGAGCATCCCAAGAAAGCTGCTGCTGCAGTCTTCAGTGAGCTGAGCAGCTTCCCAGATGGGGTGGAACTGCTGATTTTACTCCAACTCCTCTGATAAGGAATTCTAATCCCTTTCTACAAGACGTAAGTGGAGAATCTTATGATCTCTATTAGAGGGGCCCTGCAGAAGGGGACAGTGGGGTTTACTGGACTGTGTGGATCAGATGGCCTGGCACATCAGTCCCACAGGAGTATAAGACTCTAGTAGATACCAGTTCACAGTGTACCCTGATGCCATCAAGCTATCAAGGGGTGGAACCCATTTGTATTTCTGCAGCGACAGGAGGATCCCAAGAGTTGACTGTACTGGAGGCTGAAATCAGCCTGACTGGGAGGAAGTGGCAAAAGCACCCTATTGTAACTGGTCCAGAGGCTCCGTGCATCTTTGGCACAGACTATCTCAGGAGAGGGTACTTCTAAGACCCAAAAGGGTTCCGATGGACTTTTGGTATAGCTGTCTTGGAGACGGAGGAAATTAAGCAGCTGTCCGCCTTGCCTGGTGTCTCAGAGGATCCTTCTGTTGTGGGGTTGCTGAAGGTCAAAGAACAACAAGTGCCAATCGCAACCACAACAGTGCACCAGTGGCAATATCGCACCAACCAAGACTCCCTGATTTCCATCCATAAGCTGATCCATAGACTGGAAAGCCAAGGAGTGATCAGCAGGACCCGCTCACCCTTTAATAGCCCCATATGGCCAGTGCGAAAGTCTTAATGGGGAGTGGAGACTAACAGTAGACTATTGTGGCCTGAATGAAGTCACACCACCATTGAGTGCTGCCGTACCGAACATGCTAGAACTTCAATATGAACTGGAGACAAAGGCAGCCAAGTGGGATGCCACAACTGATATTGCCAATGCATTTTCTCAATTCTTTTGGCAGCAGAGTGCAGGCCACAGTTCGCTTTTACTTGGAGGGGCGTCCAGTACACTTAGAACTGAGTGCCCCAGGGGTGGAAACACAGCCCTACCATCTGCCATGGATCAATCCAGACTGCACTGGAACAGGGGCAAGCTCCAGAACACCTGCAATATATTGATGACATCATCGTGTGGGGCGATACAATGGAAGAAGTTTTTGAGAAAGGGAGGAAAATAATCCAAATCCTGCTGAAGGTTGGTTTTGCCATAAAATGGCAAAGGTCAAGGGGCCTGCTCAGGAGATTCAATTTTTGGGAATAAGATGGCAAGATGGACGTTGCCAGATCCCCACAGATGTGATCAACAAGATAACAGCAATGTCTCCACCAACTAACAAGAAAGAAACACAAGCTTTCTTAGGTGTTGTGGGGTTCTGGAGAATGCACATCCCAAATTACAGTCTGATTGTAAGCCGTCTCTATCATGTGACCCAGAAGAAGAATGATTTCAAATGGGGCCCTGAGCAACAGCAAGCCTTTGAACAAATTAAACAAGAGAGAGTTCATGCAGTAGCCCTTGGACCAGCCCAGATCGGGCACCATGTGAAAAATGTGCTCTGTACCACAGCTGGGGAGAATGGTCCTAGCTGGAGCCTCTGGCAGAAAGCTCCAGGGGAAACTCGAGATCAACCCCTCAGCTTTTGGAGTCGGGGATACAGAGGATCTGAGGCCAGCTACACTCCCAGTGAAAAAGAGATAATGGCAGCCTATGAACGGGTTTGAGCTGCTTCAGAAGTGATTGGCACTGAAGCGCAACTCCTCCTAGCACACCGGTTGCCTGTGCTGAGCTGGATGTTGAAAGGCAGGGTCTCCTCTACGTATCATGCAATTGATGCTACATGGAGTAAGTGGGCCGCACTAATTACACAATGAGCTTGAATAGGAAATCCCAGTCATCCAGGAATTCTAGAAGTCATCATGGACTGGCCAGAGGGCAAAGATTTTGGGATGTCACCAGAGGAAGAGGTGATGCATGCTGAAGAGGCCCCACCATATAATCAATTGTCAAACAGTGAGAAGCAATATGCCTTGTTTACTGATGGGTCCTGCCGTATTGTGGGAAAGCATCGGAGATGGAAGGCAGCTGTGTGGAGTTCCCTGCGACAAGTTGCAGAAACTGCTGAAGGAGAAGGTAAATCAAGTCAGTTTGCAGAGGTGAAAGCCATCCAGCTGGCCTTGGACATTGCTGAACGAGAAAAATGGCCAATACTTTATACTGACTCATGGATGGTGGCAAATGCCCTGTGGGGGTGGTTGCAGCAGTGGAAGCAGAGCAACTGGCAACACAGAGGTAAACTCATCTGGGCTGCTGCACTGTGGAGAGATATCACTGCCTGGGTGCAGAACCTGGTGGTGAAGGTATGCCATGTAGATGCTCATGTACCCAAGAGTCGGGCCAGTGAGGAACACCAGAACAACCAACAAGTGGATAAAGCTGCTAAGATTGAAGTGGCTCAGATGGACTTAGATTGGCAACGTAAGGGTGAATTATTTTTAGCCCGGTGGGCCCATGACACCTCAGGCCATCAAGGCAGAGATGCAACATATAGATGGGCTCGTGATCGACGGGTGGACTTAACAATGGACACTAGTGCCCATGTTATTCACAAATGTGAAATGTGCTGCAAATAAGCAAGCTAAGTGGTTAAAGCCTCTCTGATATGGAGGACAATGGCTGAAGTACAAATATGGGGGGGCCTGGCAGATTGACTGTATCACACCCCCCGACCCGCCAAGGGAAGCGCCATGTGAAAGCAACCACCGGATGGCTGGAAACATACGCTGTGCCCCACGCCACTGCCTGGAACACTATCCTGGGCCTTGAGAAACAAGTCTTGTGGCAACACGGCACCCCAGAGACAATTGAATCAGACAGTGGGACTTATTTCTGGAACAACCTTATAGACATTTGGGCCACAGAGCATGGCATTGGGTGGGTATATCACATCCGCTGTCATGCACCAGCCTCTAGGAAAATTGAACGGTACAATGGGCTGTTAAAAACTACACTGAGAGCAATGGGTGGTGGGACTTTTGAACGCTGGGATACACATTTAGTAAAAGCCACCTGGCTGATCAACACGAGGGGATCTGCCAACAGGGCTGGCCCAGCCCAATCAGAACTTTTACGTACTGTAAAGGGGGATAAAGTTCCTGTGGTGCACATAAAGAATTTGCTGGGGAAGACAGTCTGGGTTATTCCTGCTTCAGGTAAAGGCAAACCCACTCATGGGATTGCTTTTGCTCAGGGACCTGGATATACTTGGTGGGTAATGTGGGAAGATGGGGAAGTCCAGTGTGTACCTCAAGGGGATTTAATTTTGGGGGAAAACCATCAATGAACTCATTATACGCTGTTGCCTGCTATATAACACTTCTATAGCCCATCAGCCAGATGCCCATCTCCACACCTCTGGCCTTTGAAAAGAAGATATGTGCTGTCATGATTGTCAGCAGAGAATAAAGTCATGGGAAAGCCAGCAGCAGCAGAACCATCCTCAGGTCACCAGTGACTGACCCTGACTTCCCTCTGAACATCACCTCAACAAAGAATGAACTTTGATGAAACCAGATGAGCTTGGCAGTGACCAGATGAGTTCGGCGGTGTCATCAGGAGGCAAAAACCCAATACTACACACCATCTCTCCTGCCCTGAAAGACTGTTACAAGAGGTGGAGATTGACATCATGGATTGAGTGAATTGAACAAATTTTGTAGGGATGGTCCATGGACTAAGGAATGATCTCTCTCTCTTTTTGTGTGTGTATATATATCTATATATGAGACAAAAAGTGATGGTATATGGAAAAAATATGGGATCTGAGCATGAAGTAAATGGTATGGATATTCTATGGGTGGATACTGTCCTGGGTTCAGCTGTAACAGTTATTTTTCTCCTTCTTAGTAGCTGGTGCAGTGCTGTGTTTTTGACTTTAGCCTGAGAACAGTGCTAATAACACCGATGTTTTAGTTGTTGCCAAGTAATGCTTACTCTGATCAAGGACTTTTCAGTCTCGTGTTCTGCCAGTGAGGAGGGGCACAGGAATCTAGGAGGGAGCGGAGAAAGGACACCTGACCCAAACTAGCCAAAGTATTCAGTACCACAGCATGTCATGCCCAGTATATGAACTGGGGGGAATTACCTGGAAGGCCCCAATCGCTGCTTGGGTAGGGCTGGGTATGAGTCGGCGGGTGCTGAGCAATTGCATTGGGTGTCACTTTGTGTTTATTGTTGGTTTTTTTTCTTTTTCCCTTTTAGTTTTATATTTTCTCCCCTTGTTACTTCCCTTATCATTACTACTATTGGTGGTAGAAGTAGTGGTTTTGTATTATACCTTAGTTATTGGACTGTTCTTATCTCAACCTGTGGGATTTACATTCTTTCGATTCTCCTCCCCATGCCTGCAGGAGCCAGGGAGAAGGGGGAGAGTGAGCGAGCGGCTGCGTGGTTCTGAGTTACCAGCTGGGCTTAAACCACAACAAGCAGTCAATGCTGAAACTCCTTTTATATGTCCGTGACAGGGTTATTCATCAAAGACAAGACACCAAATCTTGGAGCCAAAGGACAAAAGAGGAAGAAAAAGCCAGATACAGGAACAGTATGTGGTTTCTTTGTCATGTTACTTTATGTAACTTCACAGAACTGTTGCCATAGGAACATTATGCAGGGTACACTTATAGATTTGGCTTTATGGTGTTTTCCATGTACCAAAATATTACTTTAAGTATTTACTAAAACATTAACCTTGCTCCTTTGGATTTTTTTTTAGTGTCACACACAGTAAAAAGCTACTGCTGAGCTCCCAGCCTGCTGCCTGGTGGTGGAAGCTTTTAAACTCCAAAGGAGAAAGCCGCCTGCATTCTTGTCTAGGCAGCTGAAGTCCCAAGTTACTTCTCTTCTCTGGGTCACAGCGACAGCATCGTCTCCCCTACCACTGAAAGGAAGATGTAATTTCTTGAGCATCAAATACACTCTGAAAGCTGTCAATTCACATGACACATTGCATGTTAAATAAGTCCAGTAAAACTCAAGTAAAAATCCATTTTAACTTTGCTGTACTTACATACTATATAAATTTTACATGCTATATATTTACAGTGGGGCAAGTGCTTTTTATCTTTAAAAAAACAAAGATCAAACTTTAGACATCTCTGAACAACACAGCTTGTATAAACCAGACAGATTATTCAGATGAACTGTATTTAATACAGGTTCCCCACTCATCTCCTGATGCAGGACCAGTGAATAATTAAGTGCATCACAGTTTGATAGCATTTAATAATAAAAATTAAAATCACAGTATGAATTTGTTTTCAGCCAGACACTTTAGAGAGACAAAAAAAGACAACTGAGACTTCAGACAAGTGACAGTATATTAAGAAAATGTAATAAAAACATATGGAAGAGTATTACAAATCATCTTGAGAGATACATTCAAAACTGCATATTTGTTGTTTCACAATGCTGAGAACCAGATGATTTTCTTCCAGATCTTGAATATAACTCGTACGTGAAGTATATTAGTTCCTAGTGTCCAACAGAACAGGAAAGAAAACGAAGCTCCTGCAAAAAACTCTACTTGTGAAATTTTAAATAAGTCTTTAAATTAAATATACAGACCGTCAGTTGCAATTTTTGTAATTCCTGGTTGCTCTTGCACCAGATGTCTAACTTGGAGTAACATTACATGAATAACATAAAGTCAACCTGAGTCTGTAATAAGCAGCATTTGAGATGGTCTATTCCAGGGCCTTATCTCACACTTGTGAGATATTGATGTGGTAATTTACAATGTTCAGCAGTTGTAAAAAGTTTCCACCCTTTTGGATTAGAAGTATATCTTAAAAAAGAAAGTCTCAAGTTAAAAACTAAAAAAAAGTCTTTCATGGTAAAATTCTGTACAGAAATGTTAAGCACCACTTATGATTGGATTTTGTCTTGATGGTAAATGTTTCAATAATAAATTCTAAGTTTTGATGGTCAATATTGGTAATGTCGAGTTTGAAGGTAAAGAGTCGTTGCTTTCGAAGGTAAAGAGCCGTTCGTTTTGAAGGTAGAGAGTCAGTTTTGAAGGTAAAAAGTCGGTTTTGAGGGTAAAAAGTCCGATTTGAAGGTAAGAAGTAGTTGGTTTTGATGGTAGGTTTAGCTTGCGTATTGAAGGCTTCCATCAGTGAGCTTTGCATCTGAAAGACAAAAGAAAGCAATGTCACTCCCTGTCATGACATTCAACATAAAACTCAGTGGTTTGGTTTCTGAAAGAGCTCAAGCCTGCACACAGCTCCATCTGCTCTGTGACTACAGGATCCGATAGACTCGAGAAGGTGGCTTCCCCACATCCAAACTGACTGCATTTTGGATCTATGCTAAGGCGGGCAAACTGTACACAGGATTAGGACAAAGCTACCTCCTTTCACAGCAAGTGGCAGACCTTGGGTAAATTTAGCTGAGGTTTTGTCTAGACAGCATCCTTGTTTTACCAACAGTCTTGTGCTCAAGCTGACCAAATCTTACCCACTAAGCCAGAAGCCTTCAGCAACTTGCTGGAGAGAATGTGTAGGAATGTAGGAAACCAACTGCTTTAAAGCTGCTCCTCCTCCCATCCTACCTGGATTTTTCTTAAATCACACATTATCACAAGCCCTTTCCATATATATTAATTTCCTCAGGAGTCCTGGTGAAAAGGCACAACCTAACAATTCCTTCTCAGCTGCTGCCTGTCTCTTGTTTGTTTGAGAGGTTCTGAACTCTTTAAAAAAACACACTGCTGAAGTGGCCTTTTTTGAGAGAGATTCCATTATTCAGAAATTCCTACTTGAGACCCATTGATTTAATTTTTTTAAAGACTGACCTTCCACAAGATGAAGTTCATTAACATCTATGGACTTGGTGAAAGACTGAAATTCTCCAGACTTAACAAATTGCTTTTCACAGCCCTCATATCCGGCTTGTGTTGCAAGCAGTGGGTCAAAGTGGGGTTCTATCACTGTGTTTATCAGTTAACCTCTCTTTCACCTACATAGATAGCCCAGTAATCTTAATGCCCCCGACCTGTGTAGAGGGGTGCAAGACATTTACTTTCTTCCTCTGCTTTTGGCTGCTTTAGAAATAACCCGAGTTTGCCACCTGCTGGCAGGAGCATTCACTAAAGCCAAACCAGTCCTAGAGCAGATGCATTTCTTCCCGTTGGGAAAGGGCTTTCCATCAGCCCGCTTCTCTGTCCTCCTAAGATTATACTAACAGAAAAAAATCAGAAGGAAATAAACCAATGGCAGGAATTTAACATACTCTCCAGGTCTTACGTTGCAAAGCGTCCTCTGAAGGGTTAACAACTGCGTTTAGGAGAAGACTGATCTATGTCTGGAATGATCATTCAGTATTATCACCAACTGACGTTAGTCTGAATAAGCAGTCAGCACCGTTTCTATGTGATGAAAGAGCTGAACACAGCATTTTATTTAAATCAATTACCCTGGCAGTCTTTTGGGAAGATGGTGCTTTACTACAACATTACTAGCCTAGAAGTCTCATGTCATCATCTTCCACTTTGACTACTGTACGAAAGTATTTAAAGGTTGTTTCAAGTGTAGCAAGTGTCTGTGAATAAAAAGGAGTCCTGCAAACCTCCTGTGGCCTCTTACCTTTCACATACTCACTGGATGGGATGGAGCCATATTTCTTGTTGTCACCTGCCCCAGAAGGCTTCCTGTCCTTGTAGGGTTGTTCGCTGCCCTGGCTTCTGTATTGCTCACATAAATAGTCGCCTGAAAAAATGGGTACTCCCTTCTTCTCCTGTGTCTGCTTCTGGAGACGAGAATCTAAATATTCTGAGAAGTCTTTCAGTTTCCTGATGTGTTTCTTCTTTTTCTTCTTTTTCTTCCGTTTGCGATTGTCATTGTCAATGCGGAACACAAGGCCATGCAAATCGTGAAGTCTGAAGGAAACATCCAAGTTAAAAATAGGAAAACAGGTGTAGCATTTGATGCGTGTATGAAACGTTATTTCTTTTACCACAGGTGATGACTTGCTGTGTCTCACCTATTTTGTGGTAATTTCTGCACATCTAACTTTAGATGCAACAAACGTAAGCCCTCCGACTGAAGGACAGCAAGTCCTGGTTTGTACACAAATCCTCACAGGGGCTAATTGTGAAATATGTAGAATTAAACATATGTAATTGTTGTAACCTAATCAAGAAGAGTGTGCAGATGTGGTTCTGTTCAGCCGGCTGGGCTTAAACCATGACAGGTTCTACGTTTGTGCTCCAGATCTAGTGTTCTAACGCTATTCAGCAATATCCTTCCTATGTTCGCTTGACCAACCTAATGACCAACCTAATGACCAACTCCTAGCCAGGTTATGCTATATAAATCACTTAGAAACAATGGGAAAAAGGCAGGCATGAGAAACACCCAGAAAAGATTTAGGAAAAAAGTTGTGGATTATGCTGGAATCCCTGCTTACTTGTAATCCTCCTCTCGATAGTCGTCTTCGGACTTCTTTATCTTCTTGACGTTCCTATCGTTTTTCATTCTTTGGTCATCTATCTTGCAGCTTGTCTTTCCCATTTCGCTTTCGCTTCCTTCTGTGTCGCTGTATTTCCTCTTGCCAAGTCTAAGTTTCTCATTTTCCCAGGAAGAGTTGTCAAATTTTGCCTGAGCTGAGGCAGGTGGAGGTGCGTGCCTTTCACGAGAGTGTTTTTCAGACTGCTGCTGAGGTACTGAACAATGATGGAAGTTTGCTCTGTGGCTGCTAAAGCGATGCGCTCCTTCCTCTCTGGAGTGTGTGTTGTGAGCCCATCTGCTCTTGCAGGGATAATCCCTACGTGATGTGTAGAATTGACTCAATTTGTCAAAGTCTTTATCAAAATGAGAGGACTCGCTCTCTCTACCATCTCCTGTTCCACGAACAGAGTAACGATCCTCGTAATATCTGCATTTTTCCCATTTCCGTGGTTCATCTTGATAGGATATTTCCCTGCTCCAGGTTCTCTCTCCTTTAGAATGATAATACCTGTTCCTGTCTTGTTCTGTTCTTTCTCTGCTTCGGGATCTATAAGGAGAGTATTTTCCTGAGCTTTTGCCATTATTTGGACTGTTTCTTTCATTTTGGGAAGGTCTGTACTTGCCTTCATTGCAATAGTCCTGCTTATGACGATATTGCTTATTTGTTTCCATGCTGCGAGAGCGCCTCCTTTTGTAGGAATGATCATCTGTTTTGCTCCTGCTTTGCTTCTCCTTCTCTTCAATGTCAGAGTATCGTCTCTTCTTTCGGTAGTGCTCTTTGTCAGTTTTTTTAGAGTCGTATATCTTGTCCTCATATTTTTGCCTATTATCCTCTTCACATTTTTTATTATTCAGTCCCTCATTTTGTCTAGAGAATTGACTCTCCAGAACTTTATCCAGCTTTGTAATAGAAGAGTCATTAACAGGTGGTACCTCTACATAGTTATTAGAAATGTCCTTTGTATCTTGGCATTTATCTGTAATATCTAGAGATGCAAGTTTTTTAGGACTACATTCAATGTCAGACTTCATAGAGGAAGTTTGCCCTAATTTCTCTTCGCTCTCAGGAGACCCTTTGATATACGAAGGATCTTCTTTTGAAATGAGTGCAGGTTCTTTTGGTCTTCTTGGTTTGTCTTTGTCTCTACTGTCTTCAGACTCACACTGCCCAAGGTATTCATCTTCAGTGTCCAAGGATTTTTTCCTGACCTTGTGCTGACCGTTGATACTGGGATGTGCATTATCAGCTTTTGTTGTAATACTTTCAGCAACTTCTTTGGTAGCAATGGTTTCAGAGTCTGATGCAGTAAAAGGACTCTCAACCTCACAGCCAAAGTCGGAAAGAGGCGTCCTGGATTCTTCATAGACAAACACTGTTTCTGTCACTACGGTTTCCATAAGACGATCACCCTCAGACTTCTGAGGTGCAGGGACACTGCACAAAATAAAAACACATTTTTCACTTGAAAAAGTTCATCTAAAAGATAAATGTTAGGAGTAAAAGTCCCCTTAAGTAAAAGATTTGGTGGCTACTGGTAAACTCTGTAGGTTTCTAAACTCCCTTACAGAGGTACTCTGTAAGGTTTCTCAGGGACTCTGTAAGACAGTCCCTTTAGAAACCGATTCTTACACATTCAGCAGCTCCCAGAAAAGGTGTCTTTCGATTCTGCAAATGTTGCATTAAAAACCCACACGCAACATAAAAACCAACACGCACATTTGCCTCCCTCCACTCACTGCTCTGCACCACATCAATAGCCAACACCACTATATTTGCTCTCCCCCAAACTAGAAAAAAGTAAACCCATTGATTTCCCTCTCTCCCCAAAATGGGAGGGCAGGTGGTGGGAATTTACATTCACACATCCTAGGACGGGAAAAAAGAGAACAGAGAAAGAATTCCAATGGTAAAAAATGGAAAATCATTCTATGAAGAAACAGAATTATTCTGGGAGGCATCTGCTTGTGTTTAGTATCAGAATAACAGATGCTCGGTGCTGATGTTTGCAACCCTAGATGTACAGTGTGGAATTTGCTGTACCGATTTAAATCTTTCTATTAAATAGGATTAGTAGACGGGTAAAACAATGACAAACTTGTATGAAATCTTGCTTTAATCAGAGTATACTCGGTTTACCTTGTTTTCTCTGACAACCTGTTCAGGTGGCTGTATGCCAGAGATTCTAAGATTACTTCTTGAGGAATCGGTGACTCAGCTACAGGTATCTACAATTAAAACGTAGACGTTAACAGACAAAAAAATACTATCTTGAGTAGAAAACGGTTTGCAAAATTTCTACATTAGGTATTAAACAAGATCCCTTTGCCTCATATGCGCTACTGCTGTTTCACACATCACCCTCAACCCCCCCCAATATATTTATGAAACTTATGGAGTACTATCTCAGCTGAACTTTTCTGCACTTGACACGTTCTCGCATGCCAGTTCAGCTCTGCAAATTCTAATGGGACAATAGCACAAAGGGTTACGATGAGATTTGTGCTGTGTGTTTTCACAGTATTTCACATGAATTGGGAACACTGTCATGCTCCTGAACACCAAACACACCAGAGGTGAGAAATTCTAGATGGAGCAAACATAACTCACTGGTTCAAGCAATCCATTTGTTTTAGCAAAGAAAATCTCAGAAGGTTTAGCAGGTTGGACTTGGCAAGCAAAATCATCAAGTTTCAGCCCATTTTGTTTCGAGCCAGTATCTAAACTAATAGCACCATTTAGTGAATCGTCTTTTGGCAGCTCATGATGGGATCTCTCTTCTTCAGCACTCTCACAGAAAGAATGGGAATTCTGCAACGTGCCGACCACCTTCCCAATCACAATTCCATTGGAAGATATGTTGCAATTCATTTTAAACACGCCATTCGACGCCTCAGATTTTCCTGAAGGCTCTGCACTGTAAGGGACCGTAGTATCGGAGCCGAGTGGAGGACTTACATTCACTGCTGGCTCTACAAACATTTCATCAGGAACTTCCTGTTTGGAAATGTTAGTAGCAACTGCCACTGTAGATGCGCTCGAGGTAGAATCTGCTGTGAAAAAATCTGTAATGCTGCATGAAGGAACAGCCTTGCTGAGATCCTCATTCTCCAAAGCACTGGTAAGACAGTCAGGTTGTGACAGCGTCTGACGCTCAGGCAGTATGTTATGAATACTGATCGTGATCTTCTGGGCTTTTGATGGATCCACAGTTGAAGGCCTGGTAATTGCCCAGTTTTGATTGCAAGCTGTTAGTGGAGCTGAAGATGGCCTTTTTATGGTGATACCAACAGTATTTGTATCCTCTTTTAGGGGTCCATTTCCATTTAAACGACTTGAATTCTGTATTTAAAAAGAAAAGATTGCGAGATGCGTATGTGCAATCACATAGCACTTACTAAAACAAATGCTCCCACGAAGTATCTCTACAAATTGCCTCAACACCTAAGAAGAAAAAACACCCCACTTTCAATAGAAACCTAAGTCCAACAAGTCTGTTTAATTCCTGCTGCTTTTGGTTTACTGCATCTTGGTATCAAATGAGCATCATTTTTGAAACCCACTCAAGCAACTTAACACTGACTAAAGCTCTTCCCAAATATATTTATTTTCCCCTTTAAACATTCCCTGAAAACAATGGAATAATTGCTCTGGTACTCCGGACCAAGATTAATTGTTTTCACTGTCTCAGCTCAAGTAACACTGAGGGGGACTGATCTTTACTTATTACTACTACTACTACTACTACTACTACTATTATTGTTATTATTATTATTATCTTATTATTACTATTACTATTATCATCATCATCATCAAAGAATTAACAGACTCCTTCAACTGCCTCAAAAGCATAGCTCTCAGTGCTTTAGAAAGTTGAGTTGCAAATATAATGAAGTAGCGTGGCTGCACAATTTCGGATTAGCCACTGTTGGAATAATTCTGGCTGTAGTGTGACGGCTCTGAGAAAAGCTGCAGTGTGGAAGGGAAAATAAAACTCAGATGCTAAAAAACAACCACCCCCCCAAATCAAAAGAAAAAAACATTATCAATTTGGTGCCATTAACTGCTCCCTGCAAATTACCTTAATCATATGAGGAGGAAGTCGTGGTCCCATAAATCCAGCCTGCTTACTATTAGGCCCCCGCTGACCAAGGAAGGAACGGGGATAAGACGGTGCTGGTAAGTAAAAAGCACGTTCTCCAAGTGTCAAATCGTAGCGCCTTGGGAAAAAAGCAGTGATCTCAGTTTAGAGTTTTTCTCTCAGCCTAACCTTGGATTAAACCCCCATCTATAATTTTATAGGAAGAGATGATGGGACACAGAAGACATATACCAAAGACTCAACCAAGACTACAAACTGAACAATAGAGAACGGTCTTCCTACAAGGACTATCCTTTCCAGAGCAACAACTCACCCTTACACCATCTCTGGCGTAATTTCTCCTCTTCTAAATTACCTAGCTACGAAGAGCAGATCTATAGCGATGTACACAAGCGCAGCAGTTTAAGGCCAAGCAATGAAAGACAGTAAATGACATGGGCAAGTTCTGGTTAGACAGAACCGAATCACGGAAATAGTGATCTTTTCCCAGGACAGAACAGAAAGAAAAACACTTGAAAAAAAGGAAAATATCAATAACAGGAAAGTAAATATATTCTGAACAGATTCCGTATTTGTTATTACCTGATATAAAAAAGCAAATAAGCTTGCTGATTGAGAACTGTTTTGATATCAGAACGCTCCACTATGGCATCATTCATTCGATACCAAAATCCATTGCCGGCCTGCAAATAAAAGACAGTGACATCTTTAGACAAAACGCGTCTTGTTCAAATGACATCACAGATAGAACACTACAGCACAAAACATACAAAACAAATCAAACAAAACACATCATCCAACTTTTCCCCATCAAAATGGTGGTTACCAGTGACAGACATTTTCTTTATCAGCACGGATTTTACCCTGTTAGAAATCCAGCTGATACCTACCTTTACGAAGCAGATATAGTGTCCTGCATTGCAGCTGAAACCAGAATGAACTAGAACTGCATATAAAGCATAGATGAGTGGTTCTCCCGTTGATTGGGACATATATGCTCGAAGATCCAAATATTCAGGGTATTTTACATCCTAAACACAAAACAGGAAGATTCAAAAATTACCCCGAAATACTTGATGGAACAGCCTGAGAAAAAACCTTCTAAAAACACAGGCTAGGATCACATGAATGTATTTTTGATTCATTTAAAAATACCTATTCTCATAAACAACATTTCATAATTTCAGCTGCAGAGAACTGTTTTCTGCAGAACCAGCTCTAAGAGTGACGTATATTCTTACGGTTACCATAAGCCATAGTTGTTAGATTGACTTTTCTTAGACTATCGTTATTAGTCTGTAGTTACAGCCTGCAAACACTAACGACTTTTAAACGATATTTTCTTTGGGAAATCTCCCATTCCAAGAAGATACTTTACAGCTGTAAATATACCTTGTTGATCTTTCCACCATCAAAATCTGCAAATCTTTTCAGTGATATTGTGAGCACTTTGGAGGAGCGATGTATCGTGTACCTCTTGGAGGCAGGAACCATGTTTTTACAGCTTAAAAACAAGCACAGACGAATGCTTAACAGCATATTCTTTCCCCTCCCAAAAGTCAAACAAGTTTTCATCTCTCGCACGTGCTTCTGAACCCACACACTGCATTTCAGGTTTGTTAATAGAGAGAAAGTAACAGGATGGAAGAGGACAGCTCTACCAAACAAACGATTTAGAACATTATCTTTTGATAGCCAAGCAAACATCTGAGCATGTATCCTAATGACAAAAAGGAAAGACTTCCCAACAACTCAGCACAAGAGCTGTGCAAGACATTTTTCAGTGAGCCAGCAGAGGCTGCTCATCTTAATGACCACCGTTCACATTCACTGAGACCCAATCTCGCTTTGTTCCACAGTGAACGCTAGGACCTTCAGCAAGCTCATGTTGCCTCCCACCCCAAACCGTGGTCCTGAGCTCCACGCTTCAGCTCAGCACTAATTAGCGGACATCCCCTTTAACTTCTGGCCACATGAGTATTTCTGTGTGCAACCTCACACCGACGAAGGCTGACAAACCCCAGTGCAGACAATAGAAGGAATAAAAGTCTAATAGGAACTAAGGGCCACAATTCTTCTATTTCCAAATATCCATGCGATACGTTAAACGCGTTCTCTTGTATTAAGATGAAATTAGTAATAATCTTACTTGCTACACTTATAGCTATTTTCTCCGTCCAGTTGTTCAGGTTTCACAAATTGTTCTAGAGCCTCGGTGACAGATGTAGCAGTCTGGATGAATAAGAAAGCGGAGCACTAAGCCACTGGAAATGCAGAATTTCAAACACTTCCTAGTAGTTTATGAGAGAACCTTGCTAGTTCATCCTGAAGTGACCTACTGTCAACCGGCAAACACTGTGAAGGAGGCAGAAACCTCAGAGTATGCTGAGCATTTACCTCCTGTGGAAATGATTCTACTTTGAAATCAATCAATCAATCAATCAAGTTTGTAGTGCCACAGACAGCATCTGTGCTATGCTATGGCATCAATAATGAGAACAGTCAAACCCATCAGCCTAACAAGAGATGTATGCAGAAGCAGAAGCAGAAGAATTGAGAAGTATGATAGTATAGTTGTTTGCGTAGATATAATTATTGCTTTTACAGCTTAAACCCATTGCACGCATGGAGAGCATCTAGATGGCTTCCACGCAAGACCAAAGTCCAATCCACTCCCATCCACCGCCAAGCTCTTTCCTTTTAGCAGTGTGTGTTTTTAAGTAAAATGACTTTATTTGGAAAGCTCTACAGGTCCTTGTACAGCTCGACCCATATTCACAAAACACCTTACCTCTATATCCAAAGTAATATCGCGGAATGGTTCGTATCTATCCGAAACGGCTTTGCAGCTCAAGCATTTTACTGGAATCAAAATGCGAATGCTTAACACTGACTGTACAAATTTAAATTCTTCATACATATCACTTTAGTCAAAGTACAAACTCCTTTACTACAGACAAACAGACACGGACCAGTTCAAAGGACAAGAAGATTTTCAGCCAGTACCTTGGGATCTTAGATAGCCTCCAAATATTTGATAAATAAGTGTGGTGGCTTGAGAAGATACGTCCAATCTGGAAAGAAATGGTAAATCAGACCTCGGATGATGTAAGGCACAGAGTTAACTCTTCAAACAGTTCTTAGCAAGGACACTGATTTTCATGTAGTATAGTAAAGAAAGGAGCAAAAGGGGCTAGAGCACATTTAAAAGTTAATTTGTTTATGCTCACGTGGTGCTTTCATTCAAGCAAGCTTTCTGCAAAGCATCAACAGTGAAGGACAAGAATTCATGCGCATCCTCTTGACTGCCGTAACGGAAATGTTTTCCTATTCCTAGTAAATAAGAAGGTGGTTATATTTATCTCCTATAAAATGAAAGAAAACTCAGGTTTCTAAAATCTCTTTTCAAAGTATCAAAATCATTTATCTGCATCAAAGAGTGCTTTGAAAAGTTACCAAATATATCAAAATAAAACTATCTGAAATGACTGACTTACTTTTAAGGCCACTGATAACAGATGTAGGTTTGATAGCATTATTAGAGGAACACAGGACCCGGTTAATGTGAGCTTCCAATGTACACATCATACAGAAGTCTTTTGCATGACCTGAAGAGTGAAAGAAGCAACGCTGTCTAGTCAAATATGCATTGCTACCAAAAAACCCCAAACCCAACCCTATAGAATTAGTACTCTTTAAGTTATAGGTACAATGTCCACTCTTCATGTACATTTTCTTCTCCTAAGGTGTCAATATCCCAACAGTTTTGTGACATTTTATTATGCAGACCCGTACGGAATTAAAATGATGATTAAGTCTCTGTTAAAATGCATTTTCTGATGAGCAATCTAAATCACTATTGCAATGACTTTGTTTTCTGCAGGCTGACACGAATGTGAACTCCACAGGCTGCAGAATATATGAAAAGACACTATTGACACCGATGATACAGCACTAAGAGAGAATGTGTGTTATTTTCAGCATACTGCTGATAGGTGAGCTACATGACACAGAGCTAAGAATCCTCTGGGAGAAAGGAAAGATTAAGGTATGTAGAAGTATTTATGCCCTCCTTTTTGCAAGAGGGTTCTTAACTGGAAACATTTTTATATATGGTAAGAAAACGCAGTTAAATTTCTAGGAATAAATACTAAGATTCCAGACCAAAAAGCATGCATGTAACTTTGTCAAAATAGACCGAGATGGAGATGAAAAGAGGCTCCTATGCTTAAATCAGTTCAAGCGTAGAATGGAAATGTGAAGAACACCAATTCAAAGGTTTAAAAAATACAAACTTTTAATTAGAATAAAACCAGTCTAAATTTTAATACTGTCTCACACAAATTGCCATTTCAGGTCAGCAGAAATTAGCTCGTAGTGCTTTCTAGGGTGTGGGCTATTTTATTGGGTCAATAGTGAACATGTCATTTAATGCAGTATGAGCACATTACGGTATCTAGGCTGCAAAGACGAAGAAGCTATGATGCAAACATCCTAAATTTTACCACCTTTCTACCAGCAGGAAACCCAAATGCCAAATGTTCATCAAATGCCTTATTTAAAAACGTACTTCATTATTCACACGAAGCAAGAAAGGGTCTTTATTTGCAATTTTACCATTGTGCATTAAATGAACAAATGCACTTTATGTGCTATTCTGAGCATCCTGCTAAATAAACATGGAATCACAGAACCATTTAGGTTGGAAAAGACCACAAAGATCACGTTCAAAGCCGGCTTCTACAGATAAACGGGGAAAGCCACGACTTTTCTCCACAGAATCACTGTTGTTCTTTCACCTTTGGAGCTGTCCAACACATTTCTAATATATGTTAGAAAGTACTCACATGACTTGGTGTGTTCAAGAGAAAGCATGTAATTGGCGAGAGGAGGTGTGTAAGTTAAACACTGCAGAGTAGAATTAAGGAAACATGTATTGCCCAGGTTCTGAAGTCCAACTCCAACATTCGGTGTCTGTTGCCAATCCATGCAAATTTTCTCAGGTGGGAAAAGAATTCTTTGTGGCGGGGCAATTCCATCGTTAACAACTGCAAGAAAATTAGATTTCAAAAAATATGTGCCGTTTCTGTTTTAAAAAGGATGTTTAAAAAGTAGCATTCTGCAGGAGCACCCAGAAGAACCAGGTCTACTCCACAACGCAAAACCACGTCATGAACAGCTTTAACACTGCCTCTTCAATTTGCAGGTCAACACACTGTTTTGAACTACAGTCTATTAATCTGTTTCAATTATTCCAATGCAAGACAAAGTACCACTCTGATTTTAGTTACTTCTGCTGGGTTTCCTTCCATCTACAGCCTTTAATCTGATTATTAATTCAATCTTTGTGTTATTGGGGTTTTTTTCATATTTTATGTTAAACCACACACTTACACTTGTAATTCTATGGTAATAAATAGAAGAACTGTGACTGGAAAATAAGCAAGTAACTAGCACAGCAGGTAACCCTACAGACACCAGACCTCTTCCTGAGCAGTGTTAGCATTCAAAGACTTGAGAATAATGGAAGCCATAAACACAAAGGTAAAATGTACTTTTCTCTGCACAATGGAGAAGACCTGGGAAAGTCTGTGTATTATAAAAACCTCCTCAAAACTGACTGCTACAAATAGATTTTTAAATAGATAAAACTATAGGCTTTTCAGCACCAGTCCCTTCAGTTGCCATATGGGACTCACAAAACTGCAGCCTAGTGCTGAAGGCTTTATTCATTACAACCCTGTTTTATACCAGTGCAACAAATGAGAACTGCATTTTCTACTTTTGGGTTTTGTTTTGAAGAAAAAGGGGGGAAGGACAGAAGACACACTTACTTAGCTCTCTCTGGCCAAAAGGCTTAGGTTTTTGAGAGGTTCTACAATAAACAGAACCTCCTGGTCCTTTGTCCACAGAGACCTTGTTTGGATCTTCGGCCGGTGGTACGCGGCCCAAGTTTGCGGTGCGTGATGTCATTTTCTTGGTACGGGGTTTGTTCGATTTGTCAGGCCGCCTTGATGACGAGCTTTTAGATGTTGAAGATTTTGGCTTGTTAACTATGGTCATTGTTCATATCTGTAAGAGAGACAAAAGTTCCGGTTGACTTAAGAATATCAAGAAGCATTCTAGAAGGAAATCCTGTCACTTAGTCTCAAAGAAACAACCTGAAGGAATAAAGAGCTCGTAAGAACTATTAGAAAAACCCAAACAACAACCAAACAAAAAACCCCACTCACAAAACTGCATTAAGTGGGGAGAAGGGATTATGCATTTGTCTCATTACAAAACAAACATTTGCAGCAGTGACTGTAAAACAATAACACACACAAAAATACCTAAGTAGAAATAAGGAGCAATAGAAAACTACTAAGGGTAGGCATGAAGACCAGGCATTTTTACGTCTCTAAATTGCAAACTACACTTCCACGCTGCAATACTACTGTAAGAAAAAGAACCCCAAACCAAACCAACAATAAAAACCTATAACCAACCCCCCCAAAGAAACCCAAAAACAAACACACAAAAAAAAAAGAAATAAGGAACATCCCTAACACAAATACGCCACACTAGTTTACTTTCATAAAAAATAACCCAGCTGCCAAGCCAGGAAACTCACAGTTAATTGTCACTTTAACCTTAACTGGAAGCCAATTAGGTACACCAAGTAGAGAGGCACTCGAAGCTCTCATTGCCCCGCTGTCCGAGCCCAGCAAAGCTTCCTGCCACTACTGGGGACCCCGAGCCCAGGGATCGCGAGTGGCACGGAGCAGCGAGAGCGGCGCCGGGCTCGCGTCTGTCCTAACAGGGGTCTGAGTTTGTCAGCTCCGGGGTCTGCGTCTCTGCCCTGGGATCGGGATCTGTGTACGCCCACGGGTCTCTGAGTCCGCCCAGGGGCGTCTGCCGGTGTTTCACAAGGGGTCTGCGTGTCCGCTTCTACCGGGTCGCAAGATAAGCTCTGAAAGTCGGTTAAAGTCATTGTACTCCAGCTCGAAATGGAACTGTCCGGCCTCGGATCACCAGCGCTAAGCCTGGAGCACCCACCCGGTCACCGCCTGCTCTGCCTTTCCGAGGGGGTTTGGTCCCTAAAAGCATTTTGGCACCGCTGCTCTCACGCACCGGCGCGGCACGCAACATGTCCGCGCTCGGGAGCGGCAAGAGCCCAACCACAGCCGAAGCAAACCGACCCCGCCACGGCAGGCGAGGGCGGGGCGCGGCTCCGAGGGATCCCCCGCTTCCTCTCGCCTCGCCCTTCTCCCACCACCTCACGCTCCGAGCCAGCCCTGCCAGGCACCTCCGGCCCCCGGCAACCTGTGCAGCGGGGGCAGGCCCAGCGCCGCGCCGCCTCAGCGCCCTCCCGCCCCGCCCCGGGGGTCGCTTTCCGGGCTCGCGCCTCGAGGGCCGTCCGGAGGCAGGAGCGCATCAGCGAGCGACCTACGGCGGCTCTGTGCTCATGGCAACTAAGGGACGGGACGTGGGGCGGCGGGAAGGGGAACCCTTCGAAGCGTTCGAGTCCCTGCGGGAGGCGGCAGGCCCCGCCAGGAGCCGCCGCCTCGCCAAGCAAGGAACGACGCCGCTCCTGCCGGGGGACCTGGGGATCCCGGCCGCCCTCCCGCCGCCTCCGGAAGGCGAGGAACCAACGCCGAGTCCCCGCGCCGGCAGCAGGAGAAGGAGGAGGGAAAGGCAGGCGGCGGGCGGGAGGGCGCCGGCGGGACCTCGACTGCTCGTGGAGAAGGCGGGCTTACAGTGGCGGCACCGCGCTGGGCATCGCCACCTCTTGCCGCGCCAGGAGGGGGCCGGTCCCGCCGGCTCAGAGGGTGGTGGCGGTGGCGGGGCTGGGTCCGTCCGCCGCATGCTGGGGACGGCGCCCCGCCCCGCCCGGGGGTCCCACCCCCTCCGGCTGCCCGCCAGCCAGGAGGGCAGCGGCCGGGTTCCCAGCCAGCGCCCTAGCGGGCTGGGCTGGGCTGGGCTGGGCTGAGCCGAGCCGAGCCGGCTGCTCCCGCCGGTCGCTTTCCCTTCCTTTTCCCGGGCCGGCCCCTCCCCCCGGCCCATTGATTTCCAGGCAGCGAGACGCACGCGGCGATGCCGGGTTTTGCCAGGCCGCCGCCAGGCCCGAGTCGCCCCCCCGAGCCCCATTACCTGGCTCGGCCCCGCTTGACTCGGCGCTGCCGGGTCCCCCTCGCCGCAGCCCCCGCCTCAGCCCGGCCCGCTCCGCCTACAGTTACAGCCCGTCGGGGAACAATGACGTCCCTCCGCCGGCCTCTTGCATCCGGGGCCCGGCGCCGGCTGGGCAAGCGGGCGGGGGGAGGAAAGGAGGCGGTGGCGGCGGCGGGGGGGAGAAGCGAGCTCCTCCGGGTCACACGGGGACCAGCACCGCCCCTGTGCCACTGCCGGGAGCCGCTAGAGGGGGCTCGGCGACCCCCGGTCAGGGTGAGAGGGCGGATGGCACCGGGGCGAGGTGCGCCCGCGGGGAAGAGGAGGTGGTGCAGGCCTAGGTGCCCAGCCGGACGTTTGGCGGGCGATGCGGGGAGCCGCAGCCCCCCGCGGAGGTGAAGGGTCTCCGCCAGCCCCACTTGGTGAGGGGACGCCTCGTCTTCCCACCGCGAAGCTTCGGTACGAGCCCCTTCGTCGGCCGTAGCCTTTCCGCCCTCTTCTGCTTTGTAGGCTCTGTTTACCCCTCACCCATTTACTCCTCCAGCTAACGTTTTATTGCTCTGCGCTCAGAGAGGCGGGCAGGCCCCGCCGGCCGGAGCCAAGGCCGGGACCGCAGTGCCCGGCATGTGGCGGGGCGGGTTGCAGCCGGGGCCCGCGGCTCCCCGCGCGCCGCCGCCCGCCATCGAGTTCCCTGAAGAGAGCCCGGAGCCGCGGTTTGACGGTAAGCGCGGCTGGGGCTGAGCGGGGCTGGGGCTCGCAGGTCGGCCCTGTCCTCTGAGGGGAACGTGGGGAGCAGGAAGGTCCCCCCCATGCCGCGGTTGACGGCGGGGCGCGCGGCTGCCCCCGGTTAGGATTGAGGATGAGAACCGCTGCCTTTCTCTTTACTCATCGCCTTGAGGAAGCGGCAGCCGCGGGGATGATGCAAGAGCGGGCAGGCCCCTGCTGGCGAGCGCCATGCCCCGCGGTCGGGGCTCCCCCCTTCGGGGAGAGAGAGCCTCGTCCTTTCCGTTAGCTTCTTTCCGTATGCGCTTATAAAATTTAATTAGGTTCCTAATTAGTGTCTTAAGCTTCTCTCTAAGCGGCCGCTTGTGCGGAGCCTTTTCGTGAGCCGGGGTTGTGTTGAAGCTGTGTGGGTTAGTGTGTGGTTTTGATGTAAATAGGCACATACTGAGACCTAAATTAATTCTTTTGACTGTCCTTTTCTAGAATCAGATGTGCCGGCGGAGCTTCGAGTTGCAAACGGGTCACAGAAGTTTGTGAATTTTACTTCGACTATCCAAAACCAGCTGCTGCTCGTGTCGCTGCTGGAGCATCTCTGCCATATGTACACGCACAACCCCGTTCATTCGAGGTGTTTGTTCCGAAGTTAGTAAGAGTAGTTCTCTCCTGTCTCTTAAACTGCCTTACTGCAATATATGCCAGATTCTTCTGTGCAGAATTACAGTAATATCAATAGAAAGCTGTAGGTCTCATGCTATTGGGCCAAGAGTAATTCTGAGAAGAGGATAAATACCCTGAATCAACTTAAATAGGATTGAGGATATGTCTTGTTTTTGAAAACAGTAACAGAATGTTGCTGTAAATGCAAGGATCAGACAGTTCTGTAGCAGCTAAATCACGTGAGTTGCATCATGAGAAGGGTAGCAGGGTAAATTATCTCTTAAATCTGATACAAAAACACAGAAGAGGAATTTAATAAAAATGTTAATAAATAATATGTAATACAGCTACTAATACATATATAATGCAGATAATAATAAAACTACTAAGCGATAGCATAGTCTTTACTAAATCTTTCAAAATTGCTGTCTGTGAAAATTAGAATAAACACCTTTGTAAGTCCTTTATTTTTCCATAAGGAATTATGATATAATTCAGGGAGCTTGGATTTTGAGGTGTGAAGCATTTATTTTGAAATGTGTCATTTTGGTATGTGAGTTCTCTTAGGTGTTTTGTTCACTTAGGCACATACTTAGTGCATTTGAGAACCAATCTCTGAGGTTTTTCTCCTATGTATATATGTGACTATAGAAAATAAATTCTGATATTTTGCTTGTAGTTAAAATGGAAGCCATTTACTGCACCCAGTAAGAACAGTGCAGGCAACTGTGATTTTTTTGTTCTTGAAGTAAGATGTAGATGTTTGGCCCCAGGTCTTAATATTGTCTCTATCAAAACAGAAAATGCCAAGGGAAAAAAAAAAACAACCAAAACCCCAGCAAAATTTCTTCCTTTTGGGAGAGGAACAAAAAAATGCAACCTGGGCATCTTCCAGAAGTATGTAACTGCTTGGCTTCCTGGTGTACTTCTATGGAAAATTACATTTCTTCATTGGCATAGTTTAAACCAGTTTCCCAAGTGGAATAAACCCGATGAATAAAAGAAAAACATGCTGCAGTAATCCTGTCTGTTTTGTGGTTTTGACTGGTATATTCATGTTGGCAAGGATGGGGTTTTCCCATTTTTTTCTGCTGTGTGTAACTGTGTCCATAAGGCTTGCGTAGCAACATTCCTGATTTGTTACAGGTTCACTTTCAATAAACTTTTATGTCCCTTAAAATATAAAGTAATATGTTGGGTTTTTATATACTGGTACTAAAGATACATCTTAAAAAAACTCTTAGAAGCGAGTTTAAGACCTTGAAACTCCTAAAACTTTTAAGGGCATTTTTGTAGCATCTTTACAGTTGCACCAAGCTGCAGTGTTAGGTTTTTGTCTGCCTTGGCATTGTTTTACTTCAAGTGAGAAAGATGTGGTGCTTGGGAAAGGGGTGAGGGTGGAAGGGAGTGTGTGCACAAATGTGTGGGTTTGTGAATTAGAAAATCTTGACATTACCACTTTTTATTACAAACATGTCCTTGTTACTGGAAACACGCTTTGAATTTCTCTCTTCACTGATCAAAATTAGTCCAAAGGTAACAAGTGCTTGGGTGGATGCTTGTATCATTTATCTGCTGAAATAAGGAAGGGGAGATGCGGTTGTGACTACAAAGGGCATGGCAAATAACTGTATTATGTATGCAAAGGGATTCCCACAGAGCAGCTCTAGTTTGGATTTAATTAGTTTTTATTGCTAAGAGTATGGGAAACCGTATTAGAGTACGAGTGACTGTTCAGATTTTCAGACGCACTATCTTTCAAATAAAGTTTCTCATTTGCAAACCAACTGTTTACATGGTCTTACTGGCAGGCTGTATTTAACGTGACCTTTCTCTGTTCCTTTGCACAGTACTTCGTCAGGCTTTCACAAGAACAGGGTTGCTCTCCCCTTTTGCTTTCTGTGATGAATTTAGTACTGTAAGACTGCAGCATAATAGAGCCATTACTGAACTAATGAAAGCAGCTAATCGACAAATACTTAATGGGGTAAGCTTTGTTAAATTTCTTTAGCAACCTCTGCATTAAGGAATTAACACATCATTGCATCCAAAGAGGCTTTTGTTTAGGGGTTCTTTTAGTATTGGATTGGGTCTTTGATAATTATACAAAATGGTATTCCAGTTCTACCTTCACTGTTTGGGATAGCAAGATTTGGTGCTATAGGTGCAAACCAAAGCCTTGGAAGCCAGCAATATTTTGTTCTTATTAAATAATAATTTTAAAAAAAGCTAAAAAATCCTTACAAACACAGGTAACTGTTTTAAATATTGCTACAGCTTTTTTTTTCTACAATGGACAGACATCCATTTTCATTTTTAACTTTGTTAACTTTGTTTTTCACTTTGTTAACTTTGATTATGTTAACATCCTTCTATATATATTGCGGAGAGCATAATTTGTATACTGTGTTATGTGCTTCAGGCTGAATCAGACCAGTTTGCTTATCTTGCTGCTTGAACTAAGCTAGTTTATTTTGTCTTAAGCACATTTTAGAGCCCTCGTTTTATCCTGTTTGCCAGCAGAACTCTAAAAGGGCAGTAATCTCTCCAGCAGAGAGATGTTAGCAGATTACTTGTGGGATAATAATACTTTAATTCAGTGAAGCTCTCTGCTGAATGTGAATGGCTATCGGTAACCTCATTTTCTTTTAAGAACATGGTTGTAGTTTCTTTTTTAAGCTTTCCGTGCCAATGGCATGGTAGACATTATTCTGTATGGCATGTTTTCATGTTGGATTTTCTTGTTTTATAGGAACTTGATAATGGAGATTCTCATGCAATTGGGTATGTATTCAAAGCATTTAGAAATATTAAACTTAACTGCGTCCCTAAAGAGCTCCACTCTGAATATAATCAATACTGCATTTCATATTTCGGCTGTGAAACAGGAAAAAAAGTGTGAGAATTGCTCCAAACTGTCAAAATGATCTGGTGAAAATTCCTTCTTCAGCACAACTCTCACAGTTAGTGCCACCATTCAGGAAAACAAAATTTCTCAGGCATAAACATAAAGAAAGCATCTTAATGCTTCTGTTAACATAGAGTGTGATTTGTAGCACATGTGTATGCTGTTGCAGTCTGCTGGTTTTCAGTATTCACTGAAACAGCATGGTAATGTTGAAGTATTTGTTTCTTCTTTTCATAATGTAAATAGTATTTCTAGGTTGTGTACACCTGTAACCTATATAGTACCTTACTTATAACTTAGTTTAATGCAGCCTAACTTTTTTGACTAGGGAAAAAGAAGTTCTCTTTGAAGCACAGACTTCACGATACTTGAATGAATTTGATGAGATTTCGAGGCTAGGAAGAGGAGGATATGGTAAAGTGTACAAGGTATTCTTTACCTTCCATTTATAACTGATCAGTTTATGTCTAGTTTTTCTTTGAAATTTAGAGTTACTGTTTTGGCTGGTTTTTGCTTTGCTTGTTTCCCACCCCCCCCAGTGAAAAGTGAAAAGTACTTATTTTCCAATAGACCAGGTGGAAACCTGCACATGTGAAGGATATAGGCATTTAATTTCATAAGATGCTCAGTTGCGGTTTCTGTTTTCTGTTTGTAGGAAGCAGGATATATCAGATGTTTTACTTTGTGTGTTTTGACCCTTTTAAAGTGAATGAAAACTTCTTCTGAAATATTGTGATATATTGACTTAAAACAGGCACAGGAACTGATTAGTCTGCATACCCCAGTGTTCCAATTGTAGCTGCTTGAAAAAATATGAATGTAAACTGTCCAATCCGATTTTGATTTGTATTAAGTACTTTAACATATCGCTAGCCTAGGGTTCCCCACATGGTATGTGCCATACGTAAATGACACTTGTGATCTCATGATTTACTGAGAACCTGTTTAAGCATTTATCAGGACCTATCAGCATTTTATTATTGATGGAAAGATACCTGTAAAACCATGTATTTCACAAAGATTGGATTAGATGTTTGCAGTCCCGTAAGAAGGCAAAAGTAGAGTATCCTTATGTTAGACAGCTGAGCCTAATCCCAGTTTCACTCTTTGATAGGGGTGAGATGTTACAGAATGGAGTGCAGAAATTAGTTTTTAGAAAGTAATTGGTTCTAAAGGATTTAATAATTCATTAATCTAAACATGTTAACATCTATTTTTTACTTCTGCAATTGTTTTCAGGTGAGAAACAAGTTAGATGGTCAGTTCTATGCTATCAAAAAAATTAGCATTAAGAAGGCTACAAGAAGAGATTGCATGAAGGTATGCTTTTTCCTATGTTTCATCTCGGTTTTAATTCCCTGTCTGCTCTAGCTGATTCTGATAAAATTTAGTAATGCAGTTAATATTTCCCAAAACATCAAAAATGTTAATAATGGGTTTTATGCATTCTGAGTTTCTATAGATTTGACGCTATCAATACCTAGTAGAAAAAAGTAAATTAGACATATTTAAGTCAATTAAATCGTAGAATCATAGAATGGTTAGAGTTGGAAAGGACCTTAAGATCACCACTTGAATTTGCTCATCTCTGCAACTATGAAAATTGTAATTAGTTCAAAAGTTTCCAAATTTTCTCTACCACTGGAACTATATTACCTGTTCTTTCTCTGTTAGAAACTGTTACTGTTTTTCTTATCTTTTGGGTTTATTAAGTACTCAGAATAAAGAACAGTCATACTGTTTCTTTTTGGTCTTTTTAGGTGCTACGAGAAGTTAAAGTGCTGGCTGGGCTGCAGCATCCTAATATTGTAGGCTATCACACTGCTTGGATGGAACAAGTTCAAACAGTACATCCAAAAGGAAAGTGCAGCATATTGTGTCATTCTTGCTTGCATCCTGCTTATAATCTCTGTACTATTATTTCCAGGAGAGTATTACTTCTCTGATAAAATAACTACTTTTTATCTTTGAAACAACAAAAAAATCCCCAAGCTACAGGTAACCACCAGATCTTCATGTCCTTCTGTGCACTTCAGTCTCTTGCATAATAATTTACCTGTTAGTTAATGATGAATTTGGAACTGTGGAAGTATTAGCTTCACTTCTGGTAATACATAAGAAGGATTTTAAAGTTGTGTGAAGTTCAGTGGAATGCAGTGAGAACCTTTGAACACAAAAAGTAGTGAGTTGACAAGGAGAAGAATGAATACTGAGGAATAAGCCACTTCAGATATTGGGGGGAAAAATGATGAATAAAATAAAAAAAAACACTCACAAATTTGCCACCATGTTTTGAAATCTCAGAGTTGTAGCAAAACTAGAGCAAGTCTCCCATTATGCCTCTCTTCCTATCTGTAGAAGAGTTTTTCTAAACTGAAAGAACCTGGAAATAAATAATGGGGGGAAAAAAAATCCCTCTTATTTTGCTTTCCACAGGAGAGTTTTTCAATTTGATGTATTGCGTTTTATAGTTCTGCAGTGACAAAGAGATCTGTTGGGGGTTTTTTTGTGTGTGTCTATCAGCTACTGTCTCTAACTGTTGAGAATTTATCTACGTTTATGTTCATTTTACACCTTCTTCCCTGCAGCTTTTTTTCTATTCAGTTTCTCTGTTCTTGGCTCTTTCCACACGTCCTTTGGTCCCTTTATAATCCTAATCTGTTGTTCCTTTCCTTTCTTGTCCATTTCTGGAATGCCTTTAGCAGTTAAATCTTTTGATCCTCTCTCAGTGGGAGGTTAGCTTATGCTCTATATGATTTTGTTGCTCTCCAAGTCAATGACTTCATGCCCAGTCAGCTATTAAACCAAAGAAAATGCATAGGAAATTGACAGCATAGTAATACAGACAAGACTTTTTAACTGATGATACTGAGAATCTTGAAGGATGCAACTTTTTAGTGCTAGGAGTACTTCACAAGTATGTAACAGTGATAATGTAAGTATGTAACTAGATCTATAAGTAGGTCCTGTGGTACTTAATGGTTTTCCTTGGCTTAGAAGATTGGTATTTCATATCTTCTCTGTGCTAAAACAAACTGCTTTTTCACATAAATATACAATTCTAATGAAAACTGTTTCCAAAATATGAAGTATCTTCAAAACAGCAGCATAGTGATGTGAAGGATGGTATCTTGTGGAGTTGCTTTTTTAGCTATTATATACATGAGAAGCTATAATAATGTAATTTTGAACAGGCTAACTTCTTAAAGGTTAAAGCTAAGTGAATATCTAAGACAGTCCGGTACAACCCTTTAAGTGACCTCATACAACATATTTTCATTTAAAGAAAACCAAAAAACATACTTTGGTTGCTTTTTATTAGACTAACAAGCACCTTTTGCAGCAGCAGAAACAGAGAAAAATATACCTATAGGGAATGAAGTTAAATTCAGTAAGATGCTGTAGATTAAATATTAATTTACAGTATTATTTTGTTTTTTAAAATACCATATTTATCTTTTCATCCTATAGATAAAACAATAATGGAGTTGCAGCCATTATGTTTGGAGCAAGAGAGTAGCCAGTAAGTATTGTAAATCTCAATGATAGCATTCATTTGTCTTTAACATAAGGCTTTTTTTAAAGTAATGTTAAGAGAGTACAGAATTCAGCATAGATTTCACAAGTGCTTTTTGCTTCTGAAGTATTGCCAAAAACTGTTTTAATTATCCTTGTCATTGTTTCTCTTCTTGTTGCATAAGCTGAAGAATATTACTGAATACTTCCACCTTCTTTGGATCTCTTGAGTTTCTGAGTATCTGAATGTAGTACTGGGCTTTAAGCTTACTTCAGAAGTTCTGTGCCAGTCAGAAACACTGATTAGTTGTGTGGAATCTCACTATAGTGATGGGGCCTTCTGATTCTCAGAAGTGTTGATTAGCCCTTTCAATAAGGAGATGGAGTCCTGTGAGAATTATAGCATAACTTCCTAAGTTAGAAGGACTGGAGTTGCATCATACTTCTGTCCAGGGAATGTTGTGACCTAGGACTGTACGTATCCATGAGCTGTCTGGGTCAGCTCTCAGAAATCCCTGCTGGGGGAAGGTATTAAAAAGGCTGGAGCCTGCACTGTCAGTTATGTAATCCTAAAGTTTTATATGGGGAATCAGCTGAACTCTTACTCTAGAATGCAGTTTGCAACTGAAAAAAGATACAAACCCAAAGAAAAAAATCCCAAACAAACAAAATCCAACTGTTTTCAGAATGGTGTATCACAAATAGATGGTATAAAACTATGTATATGTTTTGATTTCTCTCCATTACTTTATTATTTTCAGTGATCGCTGTCGCATTCAGAGTGTGGAAAGTGGTAGTTCAATTATCTTTGCCGACCTTACTTCTCAAGAAAAGAAGTCCTGTGACAGTACCAGTCTTAGAAATCTGGATAGCGAATCATGTATGACTGATTTTATAAACAACAATAGTAAAGAGTTTATGAAACCAAATAAGTGTGAATTATCCATAGAGTTACAAGAAGACTTTTTAAGTAGTGTTAGCAGTAGATCAACCGATGTGAAAAATCATCCATCACGGGTACCTCATACTAGTCTGGAACAAGATGCTAGCACTGGAAGTAAGTCCTGCACTGAAGAATGCTCCAAGAATGATGTAGCTCTCTGTGGAGAGTTTGAGGTAAATACAGTTCTCATTAAATATACTTATCTGCCATCTAATTTAACCATGTTTGTAAAGTAGATTTTGGTAGACAGAGGAGTGATTTATAATGATAAATTAAAAAAAATAAATGACTGTGATTAGAGCCAAGAATAGAGACAATTTTTACTTAAATGGGTAACACTGTTACAAGGAAGCTGACCAGAAGAGCTGGCAGAACTCAGCATACAAGAAAGTTACCATCATCTTCGGTCCTTTCAAAGTACCTACATGAATAAGAAGTACTACTGCATAAAAAAGCCCAGACCATCATTGAACTTGAAAATCCTCAGCCTTCAGTAACCATGGCTAATTCAGATATTATTCATGAAAGTGTGTAGGTATGTAATGTGGTGCCTGTATAGTGCAGGATTCCACATGGAAAAGAGAGAAGCAGATGTGGGCAGGGAATCACCACTCTGCCTGTGGTTCTAAAACTTGGTTGGTATTCATACCACTGAAATGTCATGTATAACACAGCCAGCTCTGGAATGCTCCAAGCTTTTGGTATCATTTGGAGTTCCCTCTTGCAAGAAATCCAAGATTTTCAAGGTGTTTGCTTGAGTTGTCCAAGCTACCAAATCAACTAGTACGTTATCAGAAACTGAGCATGAAATTACATACTCAATAAATCAGACGTTTGGACTAGATGACCTTAAAGATCTTTACCAACCTAAATGATTCTGTGATTCTATGAAATTCCACATCAAGATGGATTTTTTTTTCTAATTTATATTAATTTACACTGTTTTCTCAAGCCAGAATGAAATTCTATTCAGTATGAATATTAAAGTATGTAGGTGGCTGTTCTGTTAGCTTTTATCATAACAATTGTTAACATTTGAGGAACAAGCAAAAAAACCCAACTCTAAAGTAGATACTGTTGTTGCATCTGCTTCTTGAGTGCAATAGATTGGCAATACTGTATTTGATGTCATTTTGGTATCTGACTGGGGTTTTTTTAGCTTAATGAACAAATTTTAGTTTTATTAGCTTTAAAGAAAAATAAGGAAATACTGTTTATATTAAAGTGGCAACGTCATGGACTATTATGTTTCTGTTAGGTGGAGTATCGTTTGATGCTTCATATACAAATGCAGCTGTGTGAAATATCTTTGTGGGATTGGATTGTTGACCGTAATAAAAGATGCAACGAGAGAACAGAGGAAACGTCCAGTAAGAAGTCTTAAAAATTTTCTTACTCATTAAGAAGCAAGTATTTCTTCTTTCCTAATTGGAAGTCCACTTGCCTGATTTTGTTTGACTTCAGCAGCTTATAATACGGATCTTCTTCATTAGATAAATAGAATCATCATTAGGTTCTTTATTCACTTCACCAGCTAGCAGCTAGTATTGAATCTTTGTATGATAGATGTTGGTAAAAGAGATTCAAGTTCATGGGTTTTAGACAACTCTTCAAAAAAGAATGAATGTATGCCTGAGGCATAGTTGTTACCTGGAGAGATCTGTGCCTGGGCAGTGCTACTTATTTGGAATAGAGAGGTTTTTTTATTTACAAGATCTGCTTTTTCTCAGAAAGCTGTTTAAATAATTGAAATTTTGCTGTGGTAGTAGTCTTGCTGGTACAAAATAGAGCTTTTTGCAGGCTAATTTATCTGCTGTGGAAAATAAGAATACATCTTCTGTTCCAGACAGATGACAAGAAACATAAAAATTTATTCTTAAGAGTCAGAACTCCTACACAGGCTGATTTATCATTGGTCTAAAGAACCTAATATTTACCTTACTGGAATGGCCAGAGGAGTTCTCATGCCCTGATAGCAAGCTGTCTTCAATAAGCGTTGACATTTGGAAGAACAAGTCTAATGCTCTTAAAGCATTAGAGACATGTTCCTTTCTCTGGTTGTATAAAAAAAAGGCATATGCTTAACAGATTGTAAGGCATAAATTGTATGATTAATGTTTAATCTTAGTTTTAATCACTATTAAGATAAATCTGCTGTTCTCTTCGGTCATGGATGCCAGCTATCAGCTGACTTCTGCTAATCTCTCCTGTAATCATAGTCTTTTAGCATAAATAAGCTAAAAGATGATGTTCCTGGTCAGGGAATGGCAGAATTACTCGGCATTTGACCTTGCAAAATGCTGTTCTTACACAGTTTCACGGGTGACAGAAGAGGAAAGGTGAATGCTATCATAGGTTAGACATTAAGAAATAGAAACCCAAGTAGGAGTAAATGGTGAGCATTCAGAGTGGCAACAGATGTGTTAGATCTGGGTCATTAGAGTAGGAAGACAGTGCAGTTTCATGGAATAATAATGTGGGAAGTGGTAAAAACAATGACATGGTAAATTTATTTAGTATAGCTGCAGCCAGAGGAGATGGGGAATTCAGAGGGTAGCACAACAGCAGAAGAATTAGGATCCAAAAAGGAAGGGTGCAAATTGATATCCATCCAGAAAATATGTCATTATGTAAATTAATATGATTTCACCTGGAATTGTATCTTTCATTCTAATTCAGTACTTCCATGTAAGTAAAGAGTTTTTAAATTCATAATCAACTAACTGTCTGATGAGGTTTGGAGGAATTTTTTCAGGCAGACACATGTTCATGACCCCTGAACTTTTCTTTTTGGAATTTGGCAGTTAGTGACTTTTTGCTGTTTCAAAAATAGTATCTTAGGGGAAACATGGGAAATTCCATTTATGAATTGTGCTTATTCTGTTAAAAATTTCTTCCATGTCATAAATAGAATTCAACAAGACAAACCACCATAAACTTAAGTAACTCGTTAAAATTAGCTAAAATAATTTAGATTTTAAATTGTTGTAAGGTCCATACCATCTCGTGGATGTCCGCTGGACAATGAAAATTTTTCAGGAGTTACTAGAAGGAGTATGCTATATCCACAGCATGGGAGTGATGCATCGAGACATTAAAGTAAGTTCATCTAATAAACTAATTAATTACACTTGAGGTTGAAGAAAACAAAGATAACTTACATTATGGGAGAATGAAACCAAATTCATAGCTAAATTTGAGATGACCTGGGCTTTTAAGAATTTAGCTGTCTTACGTATGAAAAAATACATTGTCTCCTCTATACCAGTACCATACTTCCTTTAAGCATAGTGCTCAATTACAGTGACTCAAAGTGAATTATGATTAAGCTCTGGAAATGTTTTCTCCTTTGTGGAGCCATTTTCTTGTTCTACACAGGGATGGTCAGATTGGTTTGGTTTTGTCTTAGTCTTTCCTTAACCAGGGTAGGACGTAAATTTCCTAATTACCTAAAGGAAATTAAATTATTTTAGGTAATTATAAAAATAAGCAAAGCCCAATGACTACACCTCAATGGGCTAACAATGTATCAGTTAGCTTTGGAAAAGTTATAGTTGCAAATAATTGCTGTCTTTCAAAATGGTTGTTATTTTCCCTAAGGGACTGAAATTGTAGGTGATGTTAGTGACTGAAAGAAAAGTTTTGGTTTCATTCCAATTAAATGTAATGAAGAGCAGACTTAAAATAATAACACTTTGAATGATTAGAATAGCATGCCCTTTATATGTTCCGGTGAAATGTTTTTGGAACTCTAATTTTGACTTAAATGTGAAGCATAAGTAGATGTATCTTGCTTAAACTGATAAACTCGAATAGCAAGGAAGTGAATGTGTATTTTCCTATGCTGCTTCCTACAGAGGTTCTCTGCATCTCATATAGTAACTATATGAGGAAATGAGTGTAAAAATCATCTTGATCATTGAAACGCCATGTGTGGAAACTTGGAACTGCTTGAAAACACACAGTGGATTAATTTTATTGTTTCTGCCAGCTGTTTCAGGATCAACAGTTTTTTGGTTTTCCTGTTTAGCATCATCATGGCCTTATTGTCCAAGTCCTGGTAGTTGTATAAAGAATTCCATATTGAGAGCTTGTTTTTGAGGCAGTGCTTATTGTTTTCACCATACGTTCTTCTAAAGGTGATTTTGCAGGCGTCTTACAGAGACAGTAATTTCTGTGATAATGTTACAAGAAAGTCTTTCAGCATTTGAAATTCTGAGAACAGAAGTCCAGTGAGTGGGTGGCCTTGATTATCTCTGTACTTCAGTGGAAATGAGAAGCCTAGCAATTTGCTCAGCACTGCTGTATCTTTTAGATCTGATCTGCGTTGAAGAAATGAAGAGTGGAGATTGCCCATCTCTGATAAAATGTTCTTGTCTTCTTTATACTCTAACAGAACTATTTCCTTTCTGCCACCTGAGCAGGCCTCATGAAGAGCTTTTTGTCCTCTATGATCTTGGTTGTTTACGTTAGGTCCATTACTTAATGGTAAAGAGATGCAATCTGTGTTGATACCTAAAATTCTGCTCATGCTGTGCACACTGCGACATGAAGGACAGTTCTTCCACAAGCTGGACTGGCAAAGTTAATGTTTGTTCCAGAGGTGATTAAAGTTGCTGTCACCTCTGTGTTTAGTGACCCTGCACCTATGTGAAGAGGTGTCCCGCCAGATTTGTTGCTGTCCTTTAGGTTGACATTAATAAAGAGTGGATGTAGGTGGAAAAACATCATCAGGCTGTTGACCTAAACATAGAAGACAGATAATTACTAATTTTCAGGATTTATCTGATGTTTTTACATTTTGCAAGAAACAGAGACACGTTTCTGTATTGTGCTGTGAGGTTGGCTGTGAACAAATATTAGGAGTTGCTATGACCTAATGGAAGCTTGGTCATGAACTTATATTTGTTAACCACAGCTTGTGCCCAGCAGGAATGCATAAGATGGTGTTAATGCCTTCAGTTCTTTTATTTCCTAGTTTTATAGCATGAGAAATGAGTCATCATAGTTGAGCTTCAGGTCAGTGAAGCTCATCGAAGTGTAAGCAAGCAGAAGTTTCATCTCATCTGTACATACAGACATAATCTGGTGGGAGTGCTTGGGCCTCTAGACTACAAAATTGTAGAATGGTTTCGGTTGGAAGGGACCATAAAACCATCTACTTCCACCCACCCCCCACCTGACAGGGACACCTTCCACTAGATCAGGTTGCTCCAAGCCCTGTCCAACCTGGCCTTGAAGACTGCCAGGGATGGGGCAGCCGCAGCTTCTCTGGGCAACCTGTGCCAGTGTCAGTAAAAAATGTCTTTCTTTACATGCAGTTTAAATCTACCCTCTTCAGTTTAAAACTGTTGCCCCTTGTCTTCTCACTACTGACTCTGGTAAAAAGTCTTTTTTTTTTTATAAGCCTCCATTATATATTGAAAGGCCACAGTAAGGCCTCCCTGTAGCCTTCTCATCTCCAGGCTGAACAAGCCCAGCTCTCTCTGCCTGTCTCCATAGCAGAGGCGCTCCAGCCCTCTGAGCATCTCCATGGCCTCCTCTAGACTTGATCCAACAGCTCCACATCCTCCTTATCTTGGGGGCCCCAGAGCTGGAGTGAGTTCTCCAGGTGGGGTCTCACAAGAGCAGAGTAGAGGAGGAGAATCCTCGACTTGCGGGCCACGCTGCTGGTGATGCAGCCCAGGAGACGGTTGGTTTCTGGGCTACAAGTGCATACTGCCAGGTTATAGCCAATTTTTCATGGATCAGTGCCCCCAAGTCCTTCTGGGCTCTTTGCAGTGTAAGAAGTATATTCAACAGTTACTAGTGGTTTTTTTGTCTGAGTCAAGATACGCTACTTCTGGTTTATATTGAGCAAAATAAAATTCACATTCAAAATTACAGAGATGTGATTCTGCCATACATTGCATTAAGTCAGGTATGCTATCATTTGGGGAAGCAAATTTCCCATTTTCTGCTGGGAGGAAAAAAAATAGTAAAAATAGGTACTTATATTTCCACTCCTGTTTTGCTTTTCTTCCTTTTTTCTACATTCTTCATATGTGGTTCTTCTGCCCAAATGGTGTTGCCAACACATAATTTGGTATCGGCTGTGACTTTTTTTCCTCTCTCACTAATGAAAGTGTTAATTATACCTGTGAAACACTGGATTTAGGCTCTGAAACAGCTGAAATTTCATACTTACTTATACAGATATATTTTTAGATTTTATACTGTCTTGTGTTGTAGCCCAGAAATATCTTTCTACATGGATCAGATCATCATGTTAAAATAGGAGACTTTGGATTAGCCTGCAAAGACCTTCTTTGGGATCATGCAGACCAATGGTTTAAGACAGAAAGGAAAAATGGTAAGAGAAAAATGCTTAATGGGTTTCAGTGATTAAGTTTCTATGATACTAAAACCATTAAATATCAAATTCTTAAGTGAAATGGTAACAAGGTAACAGTAGCTGAGAAGTGTAAATTGCCTTTTTAAAGGACTGATGCATACTTCGGGAGTGGGGACTTGCCTCTATGCCTCACCAGAACAATTGCAGGGATCTCACTATGATTTCAAGGTAGGAAGTAGTATTATTGTTTTCTATTAACACATAAAGGTAATTGGAATAAGACAAATCTTTCAGTAGGTAAATACATAAATATCCCTTGTACTGTTTCTCCTACTGTTTTTGTTGAAACATGGCAAAACTAATTTGTTTCTAAGATGTTCTTGATGAATGTATAGATTTGAATTTGTGTTCTGTCAGTAGTGTCATGATACTTTTCCTATCATCAGGAAACTTCATTGTCCTGAAACGTTTTCATGTTGTGATTTTCTTAATGAGAAAAAGAAATTCACTAAGTAATTAAAAACAGCAGTTATACCAGACTTTTTCTTCACTCCATTACCAGTCAGACATGTACAGCATGGGTGTTATCCTGCTAGAACTCTTCCAGCCATTTGGGACAGAAATGGAAAGAACAGAAGTTCTTACATGTTTAAGGAATGGCCAAATTCCTCATACTTTTTACAAGAAATGGCCTACCCAAGCCAAATACGTTAAACTCCTCACCAGTCAGAGAGCTACAGAAAGACCAACGGCTGCTCAGCTCCGTGAAAGTGAACTATTTCATACCACGGAACATGTAAGTTATGCCAATAACCTCAACCTTCACAGGACAAAGAAATATAAAAAGAAAACGGCCTTTGTTTTCCTGTATTACTGAGGCCTTTTGGTTAGTTTGTACCTTAAGAGCATTGTGTGATCGAGACTTTTTTTTTCCAATTATGGTATTTAGGCCACTGTATTAATGTTTCTGGTGTCTTTGCAATTAAATAAATAGTTATTAAGTACAGGTAACTTTATGAAGACTGGGCTGTTGATTTTGAGGTATTTTTATAGGTCAGAAAAGGTTTTGAATCTTTTCAGCAGCTCTGCAGAACCTTTTTATCATTTTCCCTTGTCACACTTTTTTGTTTGTGGATTAAGTTGTAGTTTCAAGTATGCAGAATGGCATCTATAACTGAATAAACTGGCTCTCATTTTTAGGTGATTTCTAACCTACAACAGAAGGTGAGACAGCAAGAGGAAGAAATAGAGAAACTGAGAGAGAGAATAAGACTGCTTTCAGAAGAACAAGGTGAACAACATATGGAACTAGGTTCTCCTGTTTAAGTACAGGAAGAACCTCTATTGTATGCTAAGTTATATAAAATGTTTCTTTTTTTACATAAATATATTTCAATGCATTTTGATTCTCCTGTCCTTTAAAGGTATTCATCTTTTTGTCTTAGTTCAGAAGTCTCCAGCAGGAAGGATTCATGTTGCACTGAGCCTCAGGACAACTTCACTTGTATAAATAAGCATTTGGGTTACAGGGGAAAATATAAGGAAAAATTAAAAGTGCAGCTTGTATTTACATAAGACTACTGTACATAACTTATAATTATTAACAAACGTGTGTCATGCAGCAGTTAGAAAAAAGGAAGGTCACACCCAAAAGTTAGCTGTAATATTTTTATTGATTTTAGAATTCTGTCCAACTGTAGTACCTGAATACATCTCAGAAAGGACTCAAACCACTACAGCAGGCATGAGGGGGAATAAGATTAAAATTACACCATTACCAAGAGTACAGGCTTACTTGAGTAGCTTCAGAATAGAGCTGAAAGGTGCCAAGTTCTCACACGACTTCATCCATTTCTGCACATTAGCTGGGGCAGCGTTGGCACTACCCGTCTGATGAAGCACAGACCAGGCAACAATGTCTGCTGTGGTGAGTTCATTTCCCGCCAGCCACGATGCCTTGCCCAGGGCAGCATTCATAGAGCGCAAGACTGCTCCTTTTTCCTTACTGCTACCTTCTCTGAGCTGGAAGATGGCTGTATCAACCCAGCTGTCAATCAGAGTTGAAGTAACTGCATTGTACTTCTGGCCCAACAGGGAAAAGAGAAATCTGGCGATGTTCCCTTCTCCTTCAATAGGGCACATTGTTTGAATGCTAAACTTCATCTGGGGTTTTGGAACTGAAATTAAGAAAAGGAAAAAAGTGAATACCACATGGTAAAGAAGTTAAATACAATGGTAATTCCACGATGTGTTTTATCTGTGATGCCAGCACCACTGTTAACATAATTAACCTAATGAACAATTTCCCATTTTCTGAGTCTAAATAGACTAATGCAGGAACCTGGGACAGAGAGATCACTTTTTGCACATTTCAGCCAAATCTCCCACCTAATTTCTATTCTAGCCAACTTATTTCTAGACAGTGAAAAACACTTCTATAAAAAAAATCCCGTGGGTACAACCAAGCATGTAAATGCCACATGTATTTTAGTAGTGGTAACTACAAACACAAGTCTTCCTCCTCTGTCCCTATCATTAACAGCTATAAAAAGAGAGCAAAAATGTTATCTGCAGTATGTATCCATCATGTGTCAGCACAAGGATGCCAAAGCATCTGTTGTCAAGGTTTTAATGCCCAAGTTTCATTTTCTCACCTATTGTAAAATACTGATCTACAAGATAACTTTGTTCTTACCATCCTTCCATATAAGCGTAAAGCCCAGTTGATACTCGTGACGCGGTTGCTTCTTAGTCTGCTCTCCAAAGCATTTCAGGAGGTTTTCTGGCACGCTTTTCACTGATGAATGTGTATGAACAGCTGATAATATTTTATAGCGTTCACAAAGCAGATTGTGCAGTACTAATAATGACAGTGGAGGTAGAGATGGATTTGCATTGATTACAACATCTTTCAGGGCACCATAATCCTGAATGGAAAGGAAAACATTCAGCAGAGAAGACACATTGAAAGAGATTTTGTTTTGACACTGAAGTGTATATAACCGTGCATGTGTGTATCTGAAATTCTAATGCTACTCAAATCTATTCAAGTTTGGACATCTAAAATTTGTTTAAACATTTAAAAACCCTCCTTCCTCAACATATCATTCAAGAAACATGACTGATGTAAATTCTAGACCAATCTGAAGGCAAAATTTCAAGCTAGTAACAAACAAGAAACCAACTGTCATAATGTCAAAATCGACTATTCTAGCTTAGAATTATATCCAAGTAAGATTATATGGTATTTACTATTTATAAACTTTTGTATCTATAATCTGGATGTCCAAAATTATATGGTATTTGTAGGTTATTTGTACAGATATAAGACCTGTCTAATGAGTTCTGAGTGTGCCAGGTTTTAATGCTACCCTTCCAACCATGAAAATTTGAGAGCACAAAAAGTACCCATCGATGCATATGGCTCAACTGAACTTACCTGTCCAAGCATCACATCCAGATCTGCTCCACTGGCTGTCAGAGAACAGTCATTTGTTTGAATTATGTTAGTTACATCGATGTCAGCATCTGGGGTTTGTGTCATCTTTGAGAGACCATCGACGGCACTCTTCAGTTCATACAAGCGTTTCAGAATCAACTCCTGGCGGGCTTCAAGTGCTTGAAGTGACGGATCAACCTCTTCCTACAGGAGAGGAAAGCCAAGATTGCTTTGTTGCAATGTTCACTCAGCTCAGTGTCAAAATAGTCCACAGTTCACTTGATAACAAGTTTAGAAAGACTTTAAGCATCTTCAAATAACCAACGCATCATGGAATGTCATGGTCTTATGTCAACTAGTTGTCTTTAGTATGTATGAATGTGGGTTATTTAACCAAATCTCTGAAATCTTCCTGCTTAACATTCATTTTTTTAAACCACTAGCCACAGCAAACTCTCTAACATAGTACATATCAGACCACAACCACAGAGACTTAAGGTTGGCAATGAAGTGCTGAATTAAAACTTGAAAAAACAAAGTTATCTCATCAGGATTCTCTCTGGCCCAGAAGAGCAGACTGAGTTTGTGCTGAGGCTGCCAAACAAGGAAATGTTTTGACAATTCAGGAAGTTAGTAGAAGTAAAAAAAACCTGCAGGTTTGGCTGGATGGTGAATCATATGAAATCACTCTTTGTAGTCATTCTCTGGTTCAGAGAATATAAAGTATACAGAAAAAAAGGTGATATGCTTTGTTACATGTTAATCCCAAAGCATGTTATCTCGATTATCTTACAAGTCTACCTTTTTTAAAAGATGAAGAATATATTCCTGTGGGAAGTACTAAGTCTGCAAAGTTGCAATAATGTTAGAGGAATATCTTTGTATAGATAATCCATTTTCTGAACAAGGATTAACAAAATCCAACGTATCAACCAAACTTCCTTTCAGTCTAATGAATAAAGAGATAATAAGCAAGGTATCCAAGTGAAATCCTGATACCAACTTACACAACATTCTGAAAGGTAAGACATGGAAACACCTCCTAAGTGACCATTATTTGCCTAGAGTTTTGCCTACTATGCAATTCCATGAAATAAAAACCACTCTCAGAGGAGACAGGAAGTTAACACTGTTGGGAGGGCAGCTTAGTGAGCATTCCCGTGCAGTTCTGCCCCAAGTCTACTGCTCAGTATCACCACCAGCAAACTGAGCGAGCGCACAGCATGTACTCACTAAAACAGTGTGATGCATCAAGCTAAAAATGGCCACAAGCAGCCTAGAAGAATCCAAAGCATTCCTGACACTGGAGAGAGGCTGAAATCAACTAATGTAACATTATGTTTTGCATTTTTGCCTTATTTAACACGGTAACCGAGACCAGGATGGAGGATGTATAACTGCCTCGTTCCCATCTCCACAGCAGAGACGAGAGCTGGGAGGGTGACGATGCAGCAGGACGGGACAGGGCATGCTGGGACAGCTCCGCTCTTTCAAGGGCTTGGCCCGGCGCCTAAACACGGCCGTTTCAATGTAAAAACTGAGCAAGAGCCACAGGCGAGAGCCCCGAGAAGCCAGACTGAGAGTTACCGAAAGCTCAGCAAGCATCACAGACAACTCCCTGACAAAGCTGTTTTTACTGAAGCCTCCCAGGCGCTGCTGATGAGCGCGGAGGAACCGGCGCGGCCTGTGCTACCGCGCCGCTCCTGCGGGCTGAGGCGGGCGATCGCGGGGGCCCGACCCCGGAGGCTCCTCCCAGCTCCCCCCGGAACAAACCCCGGCCCAGCGCGGCGGGTGGCTGGCCCGCCGGGCTCCCCGGCAGCGCGGCCCCGGCCCGCTGCCCACGGCGTGCCGCGGCCCGAGCGGGCCTCCCCCCGGCCGGCCAGGCGGGCCCGGCCACCGCCCCCTCGCTCGTACCTGCGGCGGCGGCGAGGCGGCGGGCGGGTGCTGGCGGTGCAGGCTGGGCAGATGATACATGCAGGTAGGCAACTGCTCCGCCAGCACCGCCCCGCCGGCGCCGTGGAGCGGCCTCACCTTGTACATGGGCATGGCGGTACCACCGCGAGGCGCACCGCGCTCCCGGCCGCCGGTGGCCCCGCCCGCCCGCTGTGCCCATTGGCCCAAGCGGGCGCTCGGCGCCTTACTGACTCACCCGCCACCCAATGCACGCTGGCGGCTGCCTCTTCCGCCTGCTTGCCGACTTCCTATTGGCCAGCGTGAGCCATTGATTCCCCAAGCTAGTCTCCGTAGAGCAAAAAGGCCGGCTCCGATTGGATCGCCCTATTGACTAATTGGTGTCAAGAGAGTTGAAAACTTGTTTAGGACTTGCGGGCTCTTTTACTCAGTAGCCAATGACCGAGCGGAGGCGGGGCCTGCGGCGATGCGGTCCTGGGGCGGGGAACCGCGCCTCCCGCCGCGGTCCTGATGGAGGCGGCAGCGCCCTGGTGAGTGTCCGCCCTGGGGCGGGCCGGAGCGGGCCATAGTGGGCCATAGTCTTACCTGCATCGGGCCGTAGCCGGCCATAGTCTTACCTGCGGCGGCGGGGCCGTCCCTCGCTCGCACTGCGCTGCCCAGGGCTTGGCCGCTGGCGCCGTTGCGGCCTCCTCGCCCGCCGCTGGCTTCTCGGTTCCCGTCTCCTGTCCCGGCTTGCTTGGGGAGGTCTGTGGGGGTCCTCGGGCGCTCCGCATTTGTGTGCGGCCAGCCGGTGTATCGGTGTTCTACCCCCCGCCCCGCCCTTGGGTGCCGATTGCCCTCGCTTAGGAGGAGCAGAGTGTCGCGGTGAGGCGAGCCTTTCCCGCCGGTTTTACACTGCGTGTTTTCTTTCTGTCCCTCCTCTCTTTCAAGCCTCGAACCTGCCAAAGCCATCAAGCCCATCGACCCTAAGTCCGTTCACCGGATCTGTTCGGGGCAGGTTGTGCTCAATCTTGGCACTGCCGTGAAGGAGTTGGTGGAGAACAGCCTGGATGCTGGAGCTACCAACATTGGTAACTTTCTTTTCATCGTAATATCGTTAAATTTCATAGACTTATAAAGTACTTTTTCCTCAAAGCAGAGTGCATAGTAGCAGATCTGTGCAAGTGCTTTCTGTTTGGGCCAAGCTTGTTCATAGTGATTTTACAACTCAGCTCTAGGTGGGCTCTTATAAGCATGTGACTTTGTCAGTGTTATTTTATTTGTAGTCCTTTTTGCCCCTAAAAGATGTATGTGTCCTGTACAGCAGTGGTGATGGGGCTCTGCTAGCCAGTGGCCTCAAGCTGGCAGATGATTGTGGCAGGGTTGCAGCTGCCAGAATGATAGCTGTTGTAATTGGGAACGCTTCTGTTAAGGGAAAAGTGCAGTAGTGAAGCTGAACTATCTGCAGGTACAGGCTGATGTGTATTAGACTCACCTAACTTTGGACAGCTATGAAGATTCTGTTGTTGTTCAAACCTGACCTAGAACCATTATGTGGTAAAGTTGCTTCAAGTACAAAATTAATACTGAATATTGTGTATGGACGTACAGAAATAAAGGACTTCACTTATTTTTGTAGATATAAAACTTAAAGATTATGGAGCTGAACTGATAGAGGTTTCAGATAATGGAGGTGGAGTGGAAGAGGAAAACTTTGAAGGCTTGAGTAAGTTGAACCTTTCATAATTTGAATTTGGACATTCTGAAAACATGTTTTCAGTGAGAAAGCTACTTAAAAACAACAAACAAACAAAACCGTCTAAATTTCCTAAGTTTAATAATTTTTAACAGATAGTCAGCTTTATATAATGTGTGCATGACCTGCAAGCCTTGAGCAAAATTGGACTGGGCTGCTGTTGTGGTTATAGTTGTTGTAGCTCAAAAGTAGCCAAGTTGATTGCTGATTTAAGTGGAACAAATAATAGAAATAATTATAGCAGAGAAAGTCCTATAAATGTTTATTTAGATTAAATCACATTAATCATTGAGTCACTCTCGAAGGTGTTGAGCTTTGTGGAAGTGACTGCTTTTGAGAGGTGAATTATAAACCTGAACAGTTGCTACAAGCGAACCGACATTGCATACGTGACTGTCACATTTTCCATTTGCTAGTTTTAAACTGCATGAAATGGGAGCGGAAATGTGTGACAGGTACATCAGCAGCAAAGGCAGAACTGTGTACTGCTCCAAGGCATCTTGTAATGCATATACCAATAATGCTGTATGAATTTTAGGTGTAAGTATGGAATAAAAAGTGTATCTGAGGATTTTAAAGAGATCTTGCTTATAAGATAAGGGGAAGGGAAATATGTGGAAGGCTTTTTGCTTCTTGATATGCATGCAGAATCAACTTGCGTAGACCAGTGTCACTTAGAAGTGAAATATGTATTTTAAATATATTTTTCCAGCTCTGAAACATTATACATCGAAGATACAAGATTTTTCTGATCTAATACATGTTGAAACATTTGGGTTTCGAGGTGAAGCTCTGAGTTCACTGTGTGCATTAAGGTATTGCTATTAAACTTTTTATTAGTAGAAAGTTACTATATGCACAAAAATAACTGAAGCCAACTTTCCAGTTTACCGTTATTGGTAAAAAGAGGCTTTGAAAACTTCCTGTTTCTTAAGTTAGGTTGATTTTGAGTTCTTCCCAACTAAAATTATTGTATGATTCTAAGCATCTGAAATGATTCCGTGATTGGTCCTTTTATGTACAAAATTCAGCATTACTAAGTATGCAGATCTTTACAGGGTGGAACTGTGCACTTGCATAAATGTTTGATCCTCTGATGCAAAGCACTGTAATATCTAAGAGCTGTTTGCCAGGCTGTTACTGCTTAAAACTGTACTTAAACTCCCAAACAAAGTGTACATTTGAAATAGCACAGCTTTTGTGCGCAGTTCTGTGATCAAAAATATTCTGCTGTTATGTTTGAGGAATGTTGAAAATCAGACTTTTAACATTGCATTTTATAGGAGAAGAATGAAAAGGATACAAGTAAAAATGTTTGCATTGTAGCTAGGAAAATGTTACACTATTCTTTAGTTGTATGTGGTAAAGAGTTAGTTTTAATTAAATTAATAGTATTGGTGTAGTTTCTATGCCTGATGAGGTGATGAGGAATGGATAAGAGTAATTCTGTTGCCTTTTCCTTTCCATTAGTGATGTTACCATTTTTACGTGTCATAAGTCTGCAAAGGTTGGGACTCGGCTGGTATTTGATCACAATGGTAAAATTACTCAGAAAACACCTTTTCCACGGCCACAAGGAACGACTGTGAACATACAGCAGTTGTTTTATACTCTGCCTGTGCGGCATAAGGAATTTCAAAGAAACATTAAAAAGGTATGTTAGATCAGAAATTATTATTTCAAAGGATTGTCACCCCAGAACTTATTCACTGCTGAATGGTACTCAGTTCTCTGAGAATACATTGATTATGTCAGACTATGTCATGCCTGTCTTGTATCTTAAATATGAAAACAGTGTTCCTGTATTCTTTCCTCTTTTGTTTTGCAGTGATTGGTTTTAGAGGTACATTCTCACATGTTCAGATTTAAAAAAATCTGTATCATGATCACTTGTGTATTTTTAAAATTGGGGACTGCTGTGTTATGGCTAAATACCAATATAGTAAAGATTGTTTGTTTTTAAAGCACTATTTTCCACATATAATTTTTTTTATTTAGTTTGTAAAGATATAAAAGAATTACTAAACTCCCTCCCCCACCCTCTTTTTGTGTTACCTGCAAATATTGAATGCTATGTTTTAAAAAGAGACATTTCATATAAATGTGAACTTTCTGGTTTGGTTTTTTTTTTTTTCTTTAATAGGAATATGCAAAAATGGTCCAGCTCTTGCAGGCATACTGTATTGTTTCAAAAGGAGTGAGGATTAACTGCACTAATCAAGTTGGCCAAGGGAAAAAAAGCTCTGTGGTGTCCACTACTGGGAGTCCTAGTTTAAAGGAAAACATTGGAGCAGTATTTGGGCAAAAGCAGGTATTACTTTTATTATTGAAAGGAGAGATCATATAGCTGTATAGAGACATTTTTAATATCTAATAAATAGAGGGGGTGTAGGAAACCTTTAAAGACCGTAAGAGAATGGAGCATGTGTTGACTTCTAGCACACCCTACAGGTTGAAGAAGGAGAAACAGTGCAGCCTCCACAGATTGCCTTGAAGTTTCTAAATCTGCTTACAGATGTTTTGATGGAAGAGAAATTATTTAGGAAACGGGCTTAGAACTGTATTATTACAACCATCAGGAATATTGAGTGATAGACAGCTGCTGGTTGTTGATAAGCACTTCCTCCCTTCGCAGTCGCCATGTAGAGATTTCAGAGCCTGGTCATGCTGTGGCTGAAAGACTAGATGAAAGATGTAACTTTATCTTTCCACGTAGCAACAAGCATAGCTGAAAATTCAGTGTTATCTGAACTGAATGTTTAGCTTCTAGCCTGCTTATATAATATCAAATATTTAAATGTAAAATTAGTAGAAGATTCTCTAATGGCAGAAAAATAATAGAGGCATGATTGGGAAAACATTTGTGGTAAACATCTGTACTTAGGCAGCTTGTGATTCAAATAATATATCTTTTCTAATAGTTTTCTTGTTCTCTCAAAAGCAACTTCTATTATTCTTTGCCTTTTGTTTTTGCGTAAAGCTTGATAAGGTCATCTGTATGTAGCTGGAGAGTCCAAATCGTTTTGTTGTTCTGCCTATGTACATTTTCAAGTAAGGGTCTGTGAAACAACTGAGTCAAGAGTAGTGATATCAAAGGATGAGAACAAAACCCCCACCATTTTATCAAATGGATTTTAAGGCTAATAAATAATAAAATAGAAGGAAAAAATGTTTCACTTCCCTTTTTTTTGTTGTTGTTGTGGTTTTTTTTCTTTTTTTTTTCCATTTTTTAGTTGCAGAGCCTCATTCCTTTTGTTCAGCTACCTCCTAATGAAGCTGTTTGTGAAGAATATGGAGTCAATGCTACTGACATGCCACAGAATCTTTATAGGTAATTAGAAAAGTATAAACCACTGTTGCCAATGGCATTTTACCATAACCCAAAACTAATTAAAAAAAAACACAACAGAACTAGTAGTTAATATTATTGAAAATAACTAAGAACATAGTAGATATTAGTATATAATTTAGGGAAAGGCCGTCGCATGATTTGAGGAGTTAATTTAGGACTAAGATGTTGCTAATCAGATGAGTGGGAAGAGCAAAACTACTGTTCCTTGTATCCTAGTCATTTACATATTACTGTAATCTTCTGCTGAATGTTACCTTTATCAGTGCCCTGAGTAACTGGATGGATGAATTGTATCCGTTGTTTATACCTGTATTTCTTTGGTTATGTTACTTAGAAATGGTACCAGATGAATGTGAATCAGTTTGTGTAATTACCCTTTACTGTCTTCAAGTGTACTTTTCTAATCTCTCATTATCCGTGAGATTGATTGGCAAAGAGATGCATCAGTATCTGACCAGTGAAAGTTCACAACTGACCTGCCTTCTGCTTTCAGAGCAGGAAAACAAATGCCACTTCTCTTGAAATCAGTGACCTACTTTTTCAATTGTATGATGCCTTTCTGGAGCTGAACATCTAGCCTTTGTCAGATAAGGAATTAGGAGAGGAAATAACTACACATATTTACTGATGCTGTATAATAGCGTTTCTTTTAGCCCTTTATAAAATACTCATCCATTAAATATGCTCAAAGTTTGAAAAATTTCTTTTGCTTTGCTCCATTTTACCTTACGGTTGTTGTTCTACAGTATTACAGGCTTCATCTCTAGCTGTGATCATGGTGTTGGAAGGAGCGCAACAGACAGACAGTTTTTCTTTATCAACCAACGTCCATGTGATCCAGCAAAGGTGAGGTTTGTATTTTTCTAAGATCACCAGTGCTAACTTGTTTGATACTCTCAGAAAGCAACTAGATGAGTAGCTGATATGTGTATTTGTGGCTTGATGCTGCAAGTTCCTGCGTCTCAAGTTTTTGTCTTCATTGTGTCTATTCGTATGAACAAAAACTCAATCATACAATATATGATTTAGCTCATTAGTTGTTTTGAAGGGGGTTAAATAACACATACTGATGGGAAATAGAAGATAATAGTTTTGACATTTACTGTTTTTTCACCTCTGCAGGTTGTCAAACTTGTGAATGAAGTTTATCATGTATATAATAAACACCAGTATCCATTTGTTGTCCTAAACATTTGTGTAGATTCTGGTAAGTTATGCATATTTTTCAGTAGCTTCAGTAAAGTCTGTAATTTAATTGAAGAATAAATTGTATTTATTTAGAGAATATTGTAACTTTTATCTGTATGACTTCCTGCACTGGGATGATTCTGTGATCTACCATTGGTGAGAGACAGCTGGGGTCTAGCTCTGGTTCCACTTTTCTCTGCCTCTACTTTTTCTATACTCAAAAGTAACTTATCTGAAGTAATGAGAAACAGGCAATCTTGTGGTTAGCTTAACTACAGGAAAACTTGTATCGTGTTATTGCATGGAATTAGCTTCTGTTTTGTTTGCTGGAATGTTGAGGAAAGTTAAAAGATTAATTTGCAGACTTACTGTGAATGTTAACTGTGCCTTTGGTTTTAATCCTGTGAAATAAAAATAAGGGGGGTGAAAGGGCAGAAAACTGACTTTGATCCAAGGGTGGATTTCTCTTTTTATTTTTCATTTATAATGTGATTGGTTTCCTTTTTATTTAAGAGTGTGTTGACATCAATGTAACTCCAGACAAAAGGCAAATTTTACTTCAGGAGGAGAAGCTTTTATTAGCAATTTTAAAAACCTCTCTGCTGAAGATGTTTGGGAGTGACGTTAACAAACTGAATGTCAATCAGAAACTTCTGGACGTTGCAGGTAAGATGTGAAAATTTTGTATGTGATACATGGTAGAGATTTGAAAATGGAAAAATGTACTTTTAGAAACCCAAAGAAGAAAGGGAAAAAATGTCTGGCTGTTAATTCATGTATCTTTCAGGGCAGATTTTTCATGTATTACTTGCATTGAAAGATTGTTACTGGCATCAAATAATAAGTGAGGACCCAAAGTTAAGTGATTGCTGTGGAAGTTACACATGCCAGGATGACATGATTTACAGTCAGCTTTATGGGGGGAAAAAGTTAACACAAATTGAAAAAGATTTCTCCCAAGATAATAGAAGAGATCCAATTCTTTTATTTAAATGTCCTCAAGAAAGAATGGTTACGGTCTCATAAATAAAATCTGAAATTTGAGTAAGAGTTTGTTGGATTTTGAACTTTGATTCTTTCATGATAACTGCAGGAATTGCTGATTATCTTGTGACTGCATAGTCTTTCAAAGTTGCTTTTCAGTGTTAACACCACCTCATCCTCCTAATTTCTTCCAACAGAACCCCTTCTAATTTATTTTTTTTACTGACATACAGAATCAGTTGTAGCCCAATTCTGTTATTTTGACTTAATCTTTAGTAAAATACATGTTAGACTGGCAATTTCTGAGGTTGAAGTTCTCTAATTATGTACACAAAATCACGTATACTGCAAGTATCTATTGTGCCAGCTCTTTAACACCTTGCCAACAGATTTTTATAGTGACCATTGAAGTATAAGAGCAGTTGCTTTTCATTGTCACTCAGTCATTAAACTCTTGATAATATAAACAAACATACTGATTGCACTGATTGCTATTCCATTTTAGAAAGAGGTCACAAATTCATCCACATAAGTACTATTAAGTTTCTTAAAGATGTAACTGCTTGTCTGTTGCATTTCAGCCCCATATTCAGTCATTGGCTGAACCATAAGGGCTCCTTTAAGGAGTTTGCGATTTTTCTACCTCTCTTTTCACTCCCTTTAGTAAAGCACATCATTTTATTAATGTTTCCAGCTAACTTAGAATCTTGAAATATTCTTTATTCTGGTTTTATTAGGCAACTTGAAGAAAACACTTCCTGAAGAGACAGAAAAGCCTCAGGCAGAAATGCTGCCTGACTCTGAAACTGAAAATCCAAGTGGTGAAGGAAAAAGAATAATGACTCTTTCCAGATTAAGGGAGTCATTCTCTCTCAGTCAAACATCACAGAGTAATTTTCGAAGCCCTAAAAATGTAAAACAGCAGCACAGCTCCCCTAGACAAATGTCACTTGATACCACTTTGAGTGCTATGAAGACTCAAAAGGCTGTCTTGACTAGGGAGCCCAAGAGTTGCCATAAGATGGACTCAAAGATGTCAACTCCAAGCAGATATTTGAGGAAATTGGAAGATAATGCAGATTCTGGATTTTGTAGCACTTCTGAGTCAGATGCTGGATGTAGCACACCAGAAGCTGGGACCTGCGTCGGTAACGAAAGTATAATTAATCTTTGTGAAGAAGAATTCCGTAGCTCAGAAGAAAAACTTCAGAATGAATGTTTTAGAACTGTTGGATGTAGCGAGAAATCATTGGACTGTGATGTTCAGGACTTGGGTGCTGAACATAAGTTAAATCAAGGGATTGACTGGACTGATCAAAATAAGTTATCTCAAGAATCTGGTAGTTCTTCCCCAAGGAAAAAACGTTTTAAAAGCAGAAGCTTTAGAAGTGAAGTGGACAACTTTAAGGCAGGCAAATGTCCTGAAGTGAAGAATACTACAAACTATAAGTCAACTGTTGATGTACTGGTGGAAGTTAAAAAGAAGACTGTGCCACTTGAATTCTCTATGAAGGTTTTAGTGGAAAAGGTAAAAAAGGTAACAGAGCAACAACAGAAAAGTACAGAAACACAAAATTACAGAAGATTTAAAGCAAAAATTAGTCCTGGAGAAAATAAAGTAGCAGAAGATGAATTGAGAAAAGAGATCAGGTATTTTCACCTTCTTAATATACTGTATTCATCAATTAATAAAAATAGTTTAGAGAAAATACAAGACCTCTCTTGGGGGGTGGGGAGGAGGCTTACATCTACCTGTTAGTTTCGGATATGTCCTTTATTTAACTTATGCCATTAAAATGTCCATTTGACAAGTTATTTTACCAAACAGAGCAGCTGTTCAAAATAAATGCAAGCAGAACATGGGAAAAGACACTAAAAAGGCCACAGACATCATAGATTTGGCTTAGTTCAGACTTGTAATTTGCAGTGTAGTCAGAGAAACACCAAATTTTTTGACAGATAACTCTGAAAAGACTGGATAACTCGTATTTCTCCCCCTTGTGAATTTGAAATTGGGTGAGACATGGCTGTGAATATGTTACATTCAGGTATATACTTAAAATGGGAGAATCCTGAGCAAGTCCTGTCTTAATAGCAGATTGTGTTCTGCCAGAAATGGGCTCATTGGTCAGTGGCAGATTCCAGATAAGTGTACTTCTTCACATTCATAGCCTGCTTAAATGAGATTTTCTTTCTTTTTTTTATGTAAAGTGTGTTCTGCAGGGGGAAAAGATGTTTTTAAGTTTTACAGTCTAACATGATAGCAGATGACGTGTAACTTATGTGTTTGTATTTTCTATATACAGTAAAGAAATGTTTGCGAAAATGGAAATCATTGGCCAGTTCAATTTAGGGTTTATTATAGCAAAGTTGAATTCTGATCTTTTCATAATTGACCAACATGCTACTGATGAGAAGTACAACTTTGAGATGTTACAACAACACACTGTTCTTCAAGGTCAGAAGCTGATAGTGTGAGTATTTTTGGTGTTTTAACAAAAATAATTTTAAAGCTTAATTCAATGTTTCAGAAGGATATTTATGTTTATATTTATACAGCATTTTACACATGCAAAACAGTGAAAGTTGTTTTTTATATTCTCTATTTCAAAGAGTCAATCTTCCCATGAGAAATAAATTCCACTAATACAGTTATAGCCATGCAGCAAGTGAGTTGTCAAACAGATTTCATGGTGGGCTTGCATGGCAACCCCCAGTTTGGTAAGGATGATGATATAGTGAGGATGTTGGAGCTGCTGTTGCAACAGGGAGTGCTGCCCAACTTACCTAACTCTGCTGAGCAACACTTAAAAGTGATCTGTTCAGTAGTGAGATTTTTTAACAAAGCAAAGTGAAATGTTTCAGTAGAGAGCTCTGTATTGGTAGCTCTAGATTGCTTCTTAGCCTGTCTTGAGTGGTCTGCACTATGTACTGATGCAGTACTGTGTTATTCTCTCTTTCAGGCCTCAAAATCTCAATCTAACGGCTGTAAATGAAAATATACTGATTGAAAACCTGGAAATATTCAGAAAAAATGGCTTTGATTTTGTCATAAATGAAAATGGTGAGTTTGGGCCAGAATTGCTCGAAGTAAAAAAGTTGAACAGTTTCATGTCATTTATTACGCAAAAGTCCCTTTTGGTCGTTATCAGAAACTTTGAAATAATATGTATTATACTATATGGTTGGTTTGGTTTTCAAGATTTATGATCTGTGGTCTCTTTGCACTATTTGACAGAACACTGTAGAGTATTTATCTCTCCAGCTTTTTACAGAAGTTTCTGAAGGCCCTTTGGAGTAAGCTGGAAGTGTTACATTACAAATCCTTTTGTTTTACTAGTACACTTGCTGGTTCCAGCATCTATTTGTATATTAATAAATCTATATTAAGAGATTTAATATAATTTTAAATTTAATTTTAAATTAATAGATACCATTGGTAAGTGATGCTCTTCGGTTTTCCTTATGGGTTTGGCATTGACTTGCTATGTACTTCTGAGCAAATTGCACAACTTGCAAGCTCCTTATTGTTTTCCTTATACAGCAAGGATCACCAAAGTGCTGTGTGTTACTGTTGTCCTCTTCACCCAGTGTGCAGAGAGCTGATTAACACACAGAGTAGAGATACTTGTTTATTCCATGTCTGCGCAGAGATGGGTGCTAGGTAGTAACACTCACAGTCTGCCAGCTATCCACTTTTACACATTTAAAACAGTGAAAATAAGTGTTTTCCCTATACGTAACAGTCTGTATCTACAATCATTGGCTCTTACATTCTCTTGTCTCTGTTTAAAGATACAGTATATGTTAATTTCACTATGCATGTTCTTTGAGTAAGGGTCTCTGTGGACAAGGGTCTCATCTCAGGGAGTGTGATTTTTCTTTTTTTTTTTTTTAAGTGTTAAAATGAACCAAGTCCCCTTAGGAACACAGTTTTACCTTCTGTTTTGCTGAGCTCTTCAAAATTACTTCTACATTCCTAATCTTTCTGAAGTTAGTTGTTACTCTTCTTCTGATCCAGATGGTTTATTTATCAGTCTTCTACCTCCCCTCAAGGTCTGAGAGCTTGTAATGAAACATTGTTTTTCTTAGCTCCATGCAATTCTGAACTCAAGATTTTCAAGCTTTTGCACACATAGTCCTTTACAAAATCTTAACTTCTTCATTGCCACTTTGGGAAGTCACTACGGATTTCTTCCATATTCTTAATTCCAGAATCTCAATTTTTTTGTCTAAAATGCTATTCATTATCAATCCCTTATCAACAAAAATCCTTAATTATTTTGTAGTCACATAACCTCAAAATAGTTTCATAAATGTTTTGTTCTTTGAAATCAAAGGGTTTGTTAGAGATTGGATCTATTTGCTTTTAAGTTTGCAAGCAATTTATTTTTGAATGTTAAAAGGATATCTGCCATAGTTACCATTTTGGTTAGTTAGTAACGTCCATCAAAAGACTAAATTTAAACCTAAGCAAATATGCAGATCACGTCATATTAATGTATCCAAGTAGTTTTTCTCTCAAGAAATAGTAATTTCCTGTAATGCTCTGTTTGTTTCTTTATTAATTGCTGCAAATCTTTCAGCTCCTGTAACTCAAAGAGTTAAATTAATATCGTTGCCAACAAGCAAAAACTGGACTTTTGGTCCACAAGACATAGATGAGCTGATCTTCATGTTAAGTGACTGCCCTGGAGTCATGTGTAGGCCCTCCAGGGTCAGGCAGATGTTTGCTTCTCGAGCTTGCAGAAAGTCTGTAAGTACTGCACCTGATGGTTGCTTTCAAATAAATACTGTCTTTTCTGTTGTATTATAGGTTTCTGTTGTATTATAAGCTGTATCTGTATGTGTATTGCCAGGGAAGTTTATTTACTGTTGAGTGTTAACAGCTAATATCATCCATTTTGTTCCATGTGTTTTTGTCTAGTGTAACTTGGGGAAAAATTCTGGTAGTTTTTTATGTGTTTCATACTGGTGTGCTTAGGAACATACTTAGCTGTATTTTGTCTTCTGATCATCTTGTAGTTATTTTAATGCCTTGCAAAGTACTTATTTACTATAGTAGCTGAAGAACTGCTCTTACTAGTGTCAGTTGTCAATATGGAGGAAGAAAATAATAGTGGATTTTTTTTGTCTTTACTTGCAGGTGATGATTGGAACTGCACTGAATGTGCAGGAAATGAGAAAACTGATCACCCATATGGGTGAGATTGAGCATCCCTGGAACTGCCCCCATGGAAGGCCTACTATGAGACACATGGTCAGTTTAGACTTGATTTCAACAGAATAAGTCAGTTCAATTTTAATTCTTGGCAATATTCTGAGCTTTTATCATAACTCTTATTTTGAGTAAAAAATTTTAGTCAGTCTTCACATTTGAAGACAATAACACTTAAAGGCATTCAGCAGGGTTTCATTGTTACTCTTGTCAAGTCAACAGTATCAATGTACTGGAATTCACATGTAAATAACATTTCTTTTATTGTGATTTACTGTATTATTTTTGCAATCAAGACTTTTTAAAAATAAATGTGACTTTATATATAAAGATCAAGAGTAGGTGAACCTCATTTATAGCAAATAAACTGATTCTTAAAATAAAGTGGAATGTGAATTTAAGTCTGTAGTAATGCCATAAAGTGAACATTAACTTTCTGTGTTTATGCAACCTGTATATGATATTTAAAGAAAATGTAAATTACATACAAGTGAAAATACTTTTGTGGGGTTTTTTACTTACACTAAAGCTGGGTTTCATTAGATAATTGCTTCAAGCATTACTATTGCATTTAATGCTGGTGTGTGTGTTTAAGGCTTCAATAGAATAAATCGTCTGGCATATTTACTTTGAATTAGTATTGTTACCATCCATATTCCAAACATTTTTTGTTCAAGTACAGGGATTCCTTTTCTGAGAATGAATGGAAAAAAAAATGTCTCACCAGGTACTGCTGATCAGGTCAGTCCAAATTCTATCTTGGTACAATCTAAGTAGTTGGAAAATTTGTCTTTTTGAGTCAGAAATCCATTAAAACAAATCGCTCAGCTCTTCCATTTCTGTAGGACTGAGGTGTGACCTGAGCAATCCTCTGTGGGTGTGTTGATGCCTTTGCATCAGCACTTCCATTTACTGTTCACGGTGAGGGGTGCCCTGGCCCTGGTGTGGCTGATGTGGGGGGCTGAGGTAAACCCGTGTGCACCTTCTCTGTACCTGTCACACCTGTGAGTGTGAATAAACCCTCTCTATTGTGTGGAGCAAGGGCAGCGCCTGTAACCGGTATTTCCCAGCCGTGTTTTCTCTGCGTTAAATCGAACGCAGACACGGTCGTTTCCCTCCGCTTCTGCGTAATGCAGCGTTAATCTCCGCAAGGGCGGGCCGCCCTGGCTGCAGGCGCGCTGCCGGCCGCGGGGCAGCGGCGAGGGCGCTTCCCTGGCCGCGGGGGGCCGGGCCCTGGCAGGCAGCGGCGGGCCGCGGCGCGATCGCCATGACTACGGTAGTGTTCACCATACTGCGGCTGCGCGGCGCGGGCCCGCGGCGGTAGGTGAGAGGTGGGGGGCTGCGGAGCCCGGCGGGGCTGCCCTGGGGTCGGAACGGCTTCTGGCCCCGGGCTGCCCTCGCTGCCCCTTGCTTCTCCACTCGGGCCCTTGGGGCAGGTGATCGAATGCTGTAGTTGCCCGGGTGGAATGAGGCGCTGGCTGGAAGTAAGCGGTCGTGAGAACATGGCGGTTCCCTGAGGTGCCCCTGTCAGCCCTGACCACCGGAGTGCGGGGGTTGATTCTTGGATTGTAAAACACTGATGATCAATCTGTGAAATGAAGGAGAATTGTGATTACAGCCCTTCAAGCAGTCCTGTAACCTTCAAGTAGCTCTTAACTAGCAAGATAACTGTATAAGTTATGGTGGCTATTCTATGTTTTGGGTCGGTCTGCACTCATAACTTTGAAAGCAAGTTAAATCAATACTGCTGGTGCAGCTGTAACTTTCCAGAAACTCGCCAAACTCATATCATTTGAGAAATGGCTTTCAACTTTGCTGCATGATTAAATCTAGACACCTAAAAATCTGTAAAGATGTAGTAAAGATAGAGACCTCTGTGTAGTGTAAGTCTACTAACAACACTTTCAGGTCGTGGTGGTTTTGATTAACTTCTTAAGAGTTGAGTCACGGCCCTATGTTCTGTCTACCACAAGCTGAAACCACTGCCGGGAGGAATACTTATTACAGAAATAAGTTAAGTACATGCTTGTGTAATTTTCCATGTATTGAGCTGTTTGGTTTTTGTTTGGTTGTTTTTCGTCTCAGATTGTAAGGGAAAACATTTTTACATAAGACAGTAGATGTTCAGAAGGAGAATACATGTTGAGACAATTCAGTAGTTATGGCAAAGGATAAGAAGAAAGATGGCAAGAAGGCAGAAAAGTCTTCACGCCCTCCTATTCCTTCACAAGAAGTTACAGCTGAGAGCAGTGCTACAAAGCTGACAGATTTGCCGACCTTGGTGAATGAAGAGGAAGAAACAGGGGCAAGTCCAGTGATACAGGATAAAGAACCAGAGGAGGCAGAGGAACCTCCAGTCCAAGATGTTCCTCAATACTACGAGGAGCCTGTTCTTATTCAACTTATTGTAAAAAGGTATGCTTGTTACAAATACATCAGTGCAGTCAGGAATTCTCATTTAAGTATCTCTGGTGTACCTGGTGTCATACGAACACAGATTTAACTTTTGATTTGAGGCAGCGAATTGGTTTATTCAGAGCTAATAGCCATGACACCTTATGAGTGATACATGTGGAATTCTGTTGCCTTCTTGCACACTTGAGTGTTGCTGGTGCTCTGTACCTGCCAAAAGCTTCATACTTTTAGCTTGTTCTCCTGTGCTGAAGTTTGGTCTAAGTATGCCGACAGTAGGTGAGGAAAACATCGCTATGTCATTTAAAGTTCAGTTGTTACTGCCTTTTAATGTTTAGGGCTGCTCATATCTCTTAAGAATATCCTAAACTGAGGAAACAGGTGAATAGTAGTGTTAGCCAAATCCTTTAGTAGTTCAAGGGGAATATATGTAATGTTTCACGTGACCAGGTTGCCTAGTTGTAAGCTAGCAAATCATAGAATGGTTAGGGTTGGAAGGAACCTGAAAGCTCATCTATTTCCAAACCCCTTGCCATGGGCAGGGACGCCTCACTCTAGACTATGTTGCCCAAGGCTTTGTTCAACCTGGCCTTGAACACTGCCAGGGATGGACCATTTACCACTTCTTTGGGTGCCTCATCACTCTCACAGCAAAGAACTTCTTCCTTAAATCTAACCTGAACTTCCCCTATTTAAGTTTGAATCCATTGCTCCTTGTCCTATCACTACAGTTCCTGATGAAGAGTTCCTCTCCAGTATTCTTGTAGGCCCCCTTCAGATACTGGAAGGCTGCTATGAGGTCTTCACACAGCTTCTCTTTTCCAGGCTGAATAGCCCCAATGTTCTCAGCCTGTCTTCATATGGGAGGCGCTCCAGCCCTCTTATCATCCTTGTGGCCCTCCTCTGGGCTTGCTCAAATAGTTTCACGTCCTTATATGCTTCCTTCTTAAATCTACTAATGTGTCTTGTTTTCTTAATTGAAAGAAGTATGGTTTGAGGCAACACAACAATTATGTGAAATACTACAAGAAAGGTGCAAGAATTTTTAAATTTTGTTGTAGCTTGTATTTCTACCCAAGAGGCAGCAAATGGCTTGTGTATAAGCCATGGTAAGTTGAAAGTGATTTATTGTATGTAAGTTGTCATTTATGTCTACTGGCAGTGACAGGAAACCTTCATCTTTAGTTTGTTTTCCTTGTAGCTATGAAGGTGAAAAAGTCCATGGATTGTATGAGGGTAAAGGATTTGCATGTTTTGAGGGAGGAAATACATACAAGGTGAGTGTATAAATTAATAAAATAGTAGTGGATTAAGTTCTTTCTCTAGAACAGGCAATCTGCTTCTTTTAATGTAGGTGGAGGTTGAGCACTCAGAATGTGTAAGCATTGAAAGCTCTTCATTTGAAATGAGTAGTTGGAGGATGACATTTATATATAATTCTTTTGAAGTCTTACAGTCAGTGTAGGCTTTGGTTGCGGTAAGAATAAATTTGCAAACGATGCTGTTCTCTTCATTTTGAAGGGCATGTTTTCTGAAGGCCTTATGCATGGACAAGGGACTTACACATGGGCTGATGGAGTGAAGTACGAGGTAAAGTGCACTTCAATTTATAACAGAACACGATTACAGCCAATTAGAGGTGTAAATTCAAGGAAAGTAGATAAGTTGCAGTTATTGGTACAGTGCAGCTGGCTACTGCAGAACTATGGCAGTGGTTTCAGTCACAGGCCTGACTTCTCCCAGAATTGGTCTGTTTTTTTAAATGTTGTAATTTAATTTTTTAGGGAACATTTGTTAAGAACGTGCAGATGTTTAATGGCCGTTATACATGGAATGATGGCAGCATTTATGAAGGATCAATCAAGGATGGAGTTAGGCATGGATTTGGATTTTTCCGGAGCGGTACTCATCCTATTTCTTACATTGGCTATTGGTGTAAAGGCAAAAGACATGGAAAGGTAAGAAAGAACACCAAATGAGAGCATGGTCTTCTCATCTGGTGTCCCTATACCTCCTGGAATAGCAAGTGTTCTTGTGCAGAGGTTTTGCAAAAATGTTTCATGCTGTTGCATGGTCTTTGTAGAGATTTCTTTTTCCTAAGGATCTTCTTTGGAGTTGTGAGTGCCAATTAAAACAACTGGGATGGGATCTGTTTGTGCTAGAAGGGATGAACGGTATCTGAAAAGAGTAATTGGTTTATTATGTATTTTGTCCTTTATGCTGCTCCACAAAGATGATGAAAGTCAGAAGTGTTGGCTGCATCAGTCAATTAGCTTCCCAGTAATGACAAAGTAATCCCATCTCCCAAATGTGTTAAGCAGACCAAGTGTGATAATTATTGCCATAGCTAGTGTAAGTGACATCTAGTTCCAACTTGTTAAAGGCACATAGTGCTTTTATCTGTCTCTGTTCTACGCATCCAAAGTGAGAAACTCTTCTGGGCCTGACATCTTGAAGACCGATGCTCAGCATGTGAGGAAGATCTATTCTAATAATGTGGGGGTTTTTAACATGTCACTAATGACACATTAAAATCGCACGGCGGCAGTGGATGATCACCAGTGCAATGGTCTGTCCAGTTTGTTCAGAGAGGAAGCTGTCAGAGAAAGACAGAACAGTTAACACTGTAGGCTTATTGTTGGAAGTTGAATGCTGAATCAGAAAACTGATCTTCCTAAGAGTGACTGCTGTGATTAAGTTGCCAAAGTTAGCTTTCTGAAAGTGTTTCCAAGTAGTTTGAAAAACATGGTAGAATTTGATGTAATAGGTTGGGGTTGTTTTAGGGTTTTTTTGGGACACCTGGTCTTTTTTAAGGTCTTAACTATTCATCAAAAGAGGTTGCTTTTTAATTTATTTTTATCACTTCAGTTGCTTTCAGTACAGGGTCTCAGAGTGGCTGCAAGTAAGAGCATGATTATGATGTGTCTGATGTAATTTGTATGCGGTGTTTTATTAATGTAGATGAATATTTAGGTATTTAAATTGACTATACTGTCTGTTTCAGGGTACCATTTATTATGACCAGGAACATACCTCTTGGTATTCAGGTGACTGGGTAAATGATGTCAAAGAAGGATGGGGAATGAGATGGTAAATGCCATAACACTCGTTCTTGTCTTCATATTTTTTATTTTACACGTATTATCATACAGTTTCTCCTGTTGTTTAAAATGGATACAAATGCTACTGTTTCATAGTGGTGTGTACTTTCTGTAGTGGAATAAATAATTGTACAAGATGCTTTATAATAATAAAATAGACCTTCTCTATAACTTACATTTTTATGTTGATATATTTCTACTGCTCATTCCCACAAAGGAAAGTCTGACGACAAAATGATAAATCAGGTTTGGTAAACCACAAATCAACATTTAAAAACAAATAAATGATTTGAACAGATGGAGCTGCTTTTATGAATAGATGAATTATTTGTGGAATTATACATAGAAGAATACTTTGATTATCTATGGTGAAGACTCTTTGGAAAAAAAGAACTGGTTAATATTTTTACAGTGATCTATAAGTTAAAAATAGCAGGTGAACAGTGGGTACAATCAAACCTTCGTATTCGTGTCACAGTGAGCCAGCTTTCAAATTAATGCTTGTATTTAGCTTTAATAAATTCGGAATTCATTACCAGTGAGGTTTTGTATAAACCTTGCTTTCATAAGATCCACTTAGAATTTAGTATGAATGAGTCATTAACTTTTATTATTTTCTTGCAGCTATAAGTCTGGAAATATCTATGAAGGTCAGTGGGAGAAAAATGTACGGCATGGAAAAGGAAGAATGAGATGGTTGACAGCTAATCAAGAGTATATGGGACAGTGGGTGCATGGCATACAGGTAGTAATTTCTTCCCCAGCAACCTCTTTAGTTGAGCATCTGTCCATTGCTCTAGTAAAATTAGATAAGGGGGTTTTGTGCAATATCAAAGGAGCTTTATATGATTTTTGCCAGTTGAGATAGCATAAGTATGCTCTTTATCTTAAGTTGATGCTCATAAGAAGTCTGCAGTATTCAGATTGTTAAGGGGCTGTTGAGTTAGTCTTACAAAATAATAATTTAATACTCTAATGGAAAATATGAACCTTTTTCATTAAAAAAAGGAAGTCAAAGTTAGGTGTGACTGTACTCAGCTTGAGATATGACTTCAGCAGTGAGTATATGTAGCAATTTACGTCTGTATCACCTGTGAAATATTAGACCATGCTGTTAACGTTTCATGATGGGAGGAGATGATTTCTGGCATTTTCTTCCATTTATTATCCTGTTGGAAAAAGAATGTGAGCTACTTCCTCTGTCTTTTCACCCTGCATAAAATTGTTAAGGAGGAGTCCAGCTTCTGGAACATCATGGCTCTATCTGGCATGGTGTTCCTCACTTGCCTGTTCAGCATTATAGCCAAAAGGATTCAGGCAGGCAGGATGTCTTTAGGAGTCCTGTTGGTAGAGCTTGCTCAAGTATGTGTTGATTTAGTGTATCCTCTGAGCACTTCTCCCATGCACCTTTGTAGAATATAGTTCTGAGGATGGCTTGAAGTACTGCAGCTGTCAGCTGGGTGCTTTAATTTGAGAGATTTGCCAACTGTGACTTAAAGATGGTCCTTTTTCAAAGTCTGGACCTGTAGCAGTAGTAGCTTCTCTGGGGATGTTTGGTTTTTCTTAAACACACAAATTGTTTTTCAGCATGGGTATGGCAGCCACATCTGGTTTTTGAAGAGAATGCCTGTGTCTCAGTATCCTTTAAGGAATGAATACATAGGTGATTTTGTAAATGGGGAACGCCATGGACACGGGAAGTTCATATATGCCAGTGGAGCAGTGTATGATGGTGAATGGGTTTGTAATAAGAAGCATGGCAAGGTAAGTATTGCCAAGTAATAAGATGAAACTACAGACAACACCAGAGGAGTCAATTCTGCTCTGTATGGCAGATCTCCAGATCTCTCTACAGAAAACTACATTCAAGTTTCATCATGGATGCAATCCCAACATAACAGGCTGAGTCTGCTGAAAGCAGTAGGAGTCCTTCCAAGGACCTTGCTGGGCCACAGATTTGACTCCATGGTTAAATGCTTGTTATGTGTAGAAAGAAATATATTTTACTGTGAAGATTTTGAATGTGATAGGTATGTCTGGATTTTTGCAGTGGTTGACTTTTCAAAAACAAACAGATATATAGGCAATTTTTCATTCCAGCAGGGTACTTCAATTTAGAGATGACAAAGTGCTTTATAAAAAATGGGGAGGGAAAATTATTTTGCTTTATTTTATCTCATGTATTACATTGTAGCCAAGATTCTTAAAATAAAATTTGGTTGAGAGCATAAGTCTTATTTTTAATTTTGTTAATTTCAATATAAATCAAAGATCATTATCTATAGGGCAAGTTTGTCTTCAAGAACGGTCGTGTTTATGAAGGAGAGTTCATAGATGATAACATGGTGGAATATCCTGCTTTTCTAGTGAATGCAATGAATGTGAAAGGGCTGAATTCCATTTGCACAGAAAGTCATTTTGGCACTGGTAAGCAGCTTAAGAAAACAAATTCTACTCAGTCGACATTTTGTTTTTACTTTAACATGAAGCCGTTCATACTTACTCAAGAGCCAGACGTATTTCTTGAAAGAGCTTTGATAAACGTGGGAGTTATCTTAATTATTAATGACTTTTGCTCCCATACTTCTTGTTTCCTGCACATGACACTGTGAGTTGATTGACACATCCACACTGCATCTTGTAATGCTTTTTGAACACTCTTGTCTGAAAGTTGCATAACTTACGTAATATCTGCATTTCCTTTTGGCTAGGGGTTGGATTTGACAAGATTACTCTTCAGTTGTTACGCTGTTGATTATGAAATCTCTACACCTCACTGTAAAGGAGTCTATTATTATTAGTTTGAAGTCACTAATAGAAGAAGGAATAATACATGTTTCATTTTCCTTCTTTCTCTCTCTCTCTATATATATATATAACTTCATTTTAGTTTATTCTGATTCATTTTATTTGCATGGTAGAAAACACCACAATCATCAGTGGCTCAGAAGATACTTCTCTTCTGGAATTCAGTACTGAGTTGGATATATCTTTACTGCTTGACTTGTTGCCAGAGGAAGAGAGATGGGAAGAACTGAAACAAGTAAGAGTTTACTGTTTGATATCTTCAGTTTTCCCCCGTGGTGTATTTCATGTTATTTTGTTTCTGGTTTATTTTATTAAAGTAACTCATTTCATTAAAGAATTATTTGAAAATCTGAAGGCCATGAAAATAGAAAAACAAAAAGAATGAATAGGCAGTGTTGCCTCTTCCTGAGCTTTCTTTGGAATATGATAAAAAAATGTTATATCTGAAAGGGCATTTGACAGCTGCCTTTAGCTACTGTGAAGTTTGTCTGCTGACAGAGTAATTTATTTTTATTGATCATCAAAAAATATACATTATAACTGCATTTGAGTAATGCCATCATGAATGCTTAATCAGGAATATCCTCTTTGAAGTTACAAGGTGAAAAGCATTATATGCCCAGTTATAGGATCAATATGAGCTGATCCCTACTTGCTTTGAGACGATGCTGAAAACATATCCTGCTTTGTTTAGGTAGAATTTGCCGTGTTGAGGCATATTACAGAACTGAGAAGAATTTACACCTTCTACAGTAGCTTAGGCTGTGATCATTCTTTTGACAACACCTTCCTCATGACGAAGCTCCAATTTTGGAGGTTTCTGAAGGACTGCCAGTTTCATCACTCCAACATAAGTCTTGCTGAAATGGATCGGATATTGAGTGGTTTGTATTTCTGTTGTTTGGGGTCTAGAATCCAGGAACTGTAATAGTAAGCTGTGGAGAGGTGGAGTGGCAAGTTCTGCTGATAGCTCAATGCTGGCAGTTAGGTGTCCCTGAGTGAGTACCTCTGTACCTGTGACTTCTCAGTGGATGCATTAACACTTCTCCAGGCACTTCAGGTGCTTAGGTGGGAAAACGTAAAATTAAAATAGCACTTAAAAATTTGTTCTAAAGAGGCATCTATTCAAAACTTGTATTCACCCCTAGTCTTGCCTTTACTATTACATGTAGTTTCAAGAGGTCTGAGAAAGAGAAGAAACAAATCTTCCAGTGCTTTTAACTTTGGTTTGCATGTAGTGTGGGGATTTTTATTTCCATAGGGCCAGTTAAACAATCAGTTCCCTTTTAGACCGGCAGCAGAAGCACTGTGGTGTCCCTGGTATGTAAAGGGTTTAACTCAAACTTTGCTTCCCCTTTCGTTCCTATATGCTGAGTGGATGTGTTTCTAGAAAGAGAGAATTTGATAGAACTCAGCTGTAGGTGGATGGTTTTCCCTTGAGCTGCTTGTTTGGAAGTGATGCTGTGTCTGGTCTGGTTCTTCCAGCAGTGTTGTTAAGGTGTGATAGGTAGAGATGGAGAAGCGTTTTAATGTACATGATAGCAATAGAGATTTATTTATTCCAATTTTTTAGGTAAGAAAACACCAGTTGAGGAGATACATTGTCCACATGAGACTTTACTATTCAGAACGTTTTTATCTTACCTTATTCGCCTAGCATTTCATATCTATCGTGAAGAACACAAGTAAGTTTTTCATCTTATAGTGAAATTGATTTCAGTGTAATAAGTTTGAGTCTTCCCAGACAAGAGTATTTTTGTTTCAACTGTAGAGAGAACAGTCCTTATCTGAGTAAGTGTTTCTTAGAAACGATGTCCAGGAACGTTATTCCCTCTGCCTGTTATGTCCAAGGTAAGTAACAGTATTTCTTCTGTGCAGAAGTCATCAGTTAGTACCACGCACATCACAGTTTTACTGTAACCATTTATTTTTTCCCAATTAATTTTTAAAGGTATCTTATTTTCTGGAGAAAGATGTACAGTTTTGGTCATGAGCAGCTACATTGACAAATGCTGGGAAATATACAGAGCCTTTTGTAGACCAAGCACCAGACCTCCATTTGAGCTCACAATGAAAATGAGGCACTTCCTTTGGATGTTGAACGTAATAACCTCTATTTCTTTATTTTGTGTGATTACAAATGCTTTATTTGTTCAGTTTATATGAGCATTTTAAAATACTCCCTGTGACTTCTGCTCAGTTGAAAAGGTAGGAGTGTTACGTTATTTGTAGAATCTGTCCACCAAACATTAAAGGGACAGTTATTCTACAGAACTGATTTATGTACTCGTGCAGGGCTGAATTCAGACTTTGTACTCATAATTTCAAATAACCAAATCTTAAAACACATTTGTCTAAGAGAATAAAAGTATTTTTGCTTCCTTCCCCCCCACCCTGTAGAGTGAATATATGGAAATGTCTTACTGGTAGAACTCAGACTGGCACCTTCTGAAATAACACAGTAAACCATTTTAATAATGTATTAATTTAATATACTGCAAGATGTAGATTAGATTCTTTACTAAAATTCAATAATTCAGGGACAGATCAAGATTACACTGAAGCTAGGGAACAATTCCCATTGATAGGCCTGGGTTTTGGTCACTGTAACTGTTTAAATCCAAGCCTTTTTTCATGGAAAAACTAAATTAGTAAAAATATCAGATGGAAGATTGTGAAAGCTCATAAATAAAAATAAAAAAAATTAGAAGTTCTTTCTTAACCCTGTTTTTGCAGTCTAGGAAGAATTTCCATTCACTTCAATAGGGCCAGAACTTTATCGTTGATTACCTATGTGGAAGTATAGAATAGAATCATAGAATAGTTTGGGTTGGAAGGGACCTTCAAAGCTCATCTAGTCCAACCTTCCTGCAATGAGCAGGGACATCTTCAACTAGGTCAGGTTGCTCAGAGCCACAGCCAGCCTGGCCTTGAACATCTCCAGGGATGGTGCATCCACCACCTCTCTGGCAACCTGTGCCAGTGTTTTACCACCCTCATTGTAAAAATCTTTTCCTTATGTCCAGCCTGAATCTCCCCTCTTTTAGTTTAAAACCATCACCCCTCATCCTGTCACAACAGGCCCTGCTAAAATGTCTCTCCTCCTCTTCTTATAGGCCCCTTATAAGAACTGAAAGGCCGCAGTAAGATCTCCCTGGAGCCTTCTCTTCTCCAGGCTGGAGAGCCCCAACTCCCTCAGCCTTTCCTCCCAGGAGAGGTGGTCCAGCCCTCTGATGATGTGAAACCACTAGAAACTTTGACACAGGCTTTAAAGGGAGTTAGACTAGATCCATGTGGGAATGCCTTGAGTGCTGCTAACATGTAATGCTTACTCTTAACCAGGATTTTAAACTTCTCAGCAAACAATTAACTCCTTCAAGACTTGTGGAAATACTTGTCAAAGATGGTCCCTCTCTGCCTGGTAGCAGTAACACCAACCTGGAGCTGGAGGTGTGTATGGAAAAGTATCATACTTCATTGCTACAGGAACAATTAAAATTACTTTTAAAAACTGTTGCAATTACTGTTCTGTCTGCTAGGGCAGGAGGAAATGAATTTAGTAAAAAAAAGGAGTACAAACTTGAGCCTCTATTTCTGTTGTCCTTTGTTCTGCCTATACCTTCTAGCTTAGCTCATGTACTTCTGTGTTTTTCTTATTACTTTACCCTTCTTAGTATAGTCTCAGCATACCTGACCCTACAAATAACCCTTAAGAGTGCCATAACCCAGAGGGTGAAATACCATTCCTAGGAGACTGCTGCTAGTAATAGATGCGTCTGTGGGGCACTTGCTTGACAATATGTGTATACAGTGATTGCACAGGGATGAATGTCAGCACTTCCAGCTGCCAAGGTGTGCACTGGAAATATTAAGATGTGCTAATGATTAAGATGTGAACACACTGATCCTGAAAATCTGGAGATCCGAGAAACCTGATGTGTCAAGTGCTGCCACCTCAGTGAGGTAGAAGACTCATGCTGCCTGATAGCTGGCCTGCTGCTGAAGGCCTTTGCCCTGAAAGAATTGGCTCTGACTTGGTGATGGTCTGTTGTAAATAGCTATATTAAATTTATTGTTTTAAACAGTGTCTGATAAACTGAACACGAGTGTAAGTCTTACTGAGGGATTCATTGTACACCCATTCCAGGGGTTTCTGGAAGCATGGTATGCAATTAAACATTTTAGGTAATAATTAATAATTTCTTAGAGAAATGTCTCATAGCTGCAGACACAGCAAAAATGTATGCAGTATTTTATTTCAATATGACTTGCATAAGGCATAACACAGGATATCACTCCTGAATTTTTTGAGCTTGGGCTGTTTTCAGTTTTTCTTCAGAAGAAGGGGTGTTTGAGTGGATAAATAAGGCCAGCCAGGCTTCACAATCACTCACTTTTGAGTTCTATGCTTGTTCAGGTACATATTAACTGCCGGTTAATGAAGGGATTTTGCCAAAATGAGTGAATTAATCACTGTGTTTGTTTCACTCTAGTTAGTTTTTCTGGAATTTCTCGAAGCTCTTCTTGCCTGTGCGTTGGTGTATGTTACCAGTGATATGATTAAGGAGCAAGAAGCTCATGAGAATGAGAGCAGAAGTAGCTTTAGAATGGAGGTTCTCTCCAAGAAAACCACATATGTATCTCTATTCCCAGACTATTCTCCATCCCAGGTAAAGTTGATGCAGACCTGTCAAGTATGTCCATTGAGAGGGTGAAGTCCAGCCCTGCAAATATTCTGTGTTTCCTGAACATAGAAACCAGCTTCCTCTTTTTGCATAAACAGTCATTTGATTGGGTCCTACTGCCTTTCCTGCTTGCTGCTGCCTTAGATTGTAACATCAATATAGACAGTTTTAACACATTTGCACGTTTTCCTAGTTAGCTCTAAATACACATAAAGTACTTGCAAGTTTTCAGCATTTGAAGGGGAATTGGCGGATTGGTTGACTGGTGAAAGATACGCCTCTTCTGCTTTAAGTCAAATGTCTAAAATTGCCCTGGAAAAATGGCATTGCAGTTGTTCTATGTATCAAGGTTCACTGTTTCCAGCAGTTAAGCTATGCTATTTTCTTTTAGCTGAACACTTGAATAAGATTTTGTCAGTTATACGATGCTGCCTGTGCCACTGGTGCAATTTAGATGCACGGCGAGTTGGAGGCATGAATTAGAATTGTTATTATTTGGAATTATGCACAAGATGGAAGCATTTTATTAATTCAGACAGCATTCACAAACACCTAATTTCACACTCAGTAAACCAGTAGTGCCACTGAACACCACCACTCCCATTCCCTGGTCAATTGTTCCAATTCTGTGGAATCTATTCCCTTGCATCATTGCAAGAATTAATGCAGCTGCACAGTGAAACGGTCCAGTTAAAAAAGTCAGAGTTCCAAGACCAAAAGAAAATCTTAATTTAAAATGTACTGAAGGTAAAATTCTTCTTGTGTTTCCTTTTTATTAGTGCACGTACAATGGAACTGTATTTGGTACAGACACGAATGATGACATTTCTGAGGCACCTGAGCTTTACTCATTATTGTCTTCAAACAAAAGTTTCATATCACAGGATGAATTAAAGAAACATGAGGTATGTAAAAAGCCCAAGGTAATTTTAAATTAGATATAATGTGTTCCCATGCCTGGATGCATGTATAAGCCTAGAAGTGGTGCATTGCCTGCCATTGCTAATAAAAGCATTTGCTCCCACACATGCACTCAGCTGTTTTTATTTAGAATACTGGGTGGTAAGTTCTACATTAACTAAAACAGGAGTGAACAAAGCTACAGTTTTATCTTGTCTCGCAAGATGGGGAGTGACAGGCTGGGAAGTGGGCAGAGAGATTTAAAAGCACTGGGGAAGGCAATGTAATTCCTAAAACAGTTTTCAGATTTTTTTCAGCAAACTTCCTACCTTCACTGCATTTATAATTTTGTACCCAGTGTATGATTGTAATGAGATTCTTGATATTCCAGGACCGAATATGTTCTGTTTGAGCTCTGATTTCAGGGTAAGATAGTAGGGATTACTGTTTTGTACTGGAATCATGGAAATCAGACAGAGAATTTGGAAACTTCTTGACTTTTAGAAAATATTGCCAACACATAAAAAATAAAACTGTGTTTGACCTGAGTTTTGGTGAGACTGAGACATAATCAGGCTGCAGAAGATGCTTGGGGTGACAGTTGGAAAGATAAAGCATCGGTCTCAGATATACTCTCGAATCTTGTTCTCTTCACTTAGTAGTATTCCTGGAGTATATTCCTGTAATCAGGAATAGAAATTAATTATTGTTTCTTCAGGACCAGATGTGTGTAGAGCAACACGTAAAAACAGAGGGACATGTCTAAGAATAGGAGCTCTCATTCTCTGTAGTATCTTTCACTGGCTCTGAAATAGGATAATCCTACTTCTCTGGCTGGTATCGAAGGTGAAGTGTTCTGACCAATTTGCTAATACTTGAAAGTGTGACACATGGTTGCAATTGAAATGTTTTGAAGTAGGTATAATTGCAGAATGCCTTTGGTTGGCAGAATGCTTTGTAGATAGGAATTTGCATGACTCAAATGGACATGTAATTTCACTTTTTAATTTGGACACAAGCCCAGGCATTTAGTAATGGAATTTTAAACTTTTTGCCAACCACAGAGGCCTTCTGAAGACACAGAGCATCCTCTTCAGGAATTTCTGATGGGTGAGTACTGGAATTATAAGCATCTCTGTAAGCAGTAGTGCCAGAGGAGATTCACTCTTTCTACAACTTAAGAGATGATTAAAACAGCAGCTGGTCATTGAAACAGCTGGATGCATTGCAGTACAGAGGGTAGCTGCGTTCAGTTTGGCAATTACAACAAGGTTTATGTTTAGCTTTGCACACCTGCTATACACAGGTATCTGGGCAAGTTTGAATCTCTGAACCTTTTGTGCTTTTTAATTAAAAGCTATCACATTTTCCTTAAAAACAACTAAATTCTTCCTGTTCTGTCCCACTCATTTGGACATGGAGACAGGAGATTGCAGTCTGCACTGTCTCTTTATTCAAAACAAATTTTTCCTCAGTACGGAAGTATTTCAAGCATGGATCTAGCTGTAAGGTCAGGTAACAATTTATATCTGTTTATGCTGAAGATCAAACCTGATACTTAACATACAGAATTACAGACTGAGTACTTTTAATTTTCCTTCTTTGCAGTACGAGATACTACCCTTTCATTTCACACAACTCATGGAGATACCGTTGTTCCATCAATAGTTCCATCATCGTTGAGCTGGGATGCAGAAAAAGAACAAAATACCTGTCCAACAAAGGAATTGACAGGTAAAGCAGTCCTACTGTTTTAATATTTAACACAAAAAATCCTTCATAGTTCTTGAATGGGGGAATTTTAATTGTATCTGCAGATTGCACCTTGTCACAAGAGGGCAGTAAATGAACGTTAATTCTGGAAGAAAATGTTTGAAGATGATTAAATGTAGTAATTGAGATGTTTAATAACGGACTTAAATAGTTTCCCCGATTTATAGATGTCACTTTTTATTTGTAGGGCATCTAAAGCTGCAGTTTGTATTTACTCTATGAGAAGCTCAATCTGCAACCCAGCCCTTTTTTTTTTTTTTAATGTCTTGGACAAATAAAAGCTATTACTGCTCTTATCTTGCTTATTTTAGTTAATGTAAGAATTATTATTAGTGATCTGCCACCATTAGCTGGGATTAGGTTAATGAGAGGCCAACATTCATGCAGAAGAGAAATCAGTAAAAGCATTTTTGTATGCTGAGGCTAGTAACCTTTTTATACCATCTGGCTGATCAGCAGATCTCATCTGGGTTGTTTTTTGTGCTTATTAAAGGTTTTCTACAGATACAGAGCCTAAACCCAAAACCATAGATAGACAAGGATCTTTGTGTAGTCAGCAGCTCTTTCACTGAAATCTGGTGACTGAAAAGTTACAGATCTGATTGTTTCTTCAAGAACCAACCCTACTTTTTGATAGTAGTGACAATTGGATGCTTGCATCCAATTCTGTTTCTTCGGGTAGTTGTGTTCATTCCTCCATTCCCCCGTGCACAGAAGTCACAGATACTGAACTGTCATCAGATTACTGCAGAAGACACTTATCATAGGATTAGAGGGGAAAGTTGATATTCTTTTGATGCCATCCCACAGACAGGTCACTCTAAACACCTGCAAAAGGGCCATCCCCTTTCACCTGCATCAGTTAAAAGTTTCTCACCGTTGTCATGTCCTGTACCATGCAGAAACCAGACCTTCCCATTGCAGAGTATCAGAGCTGAAATACTGTAGTCCAAGCCACACTTGAAACAGAAGTGCCCTGCTAAATAAACATATTTAATTTACATGTTGCAGGTGAATCAAAAGAAGCCAGAACTGAACAAGATGAGCTTAGTCTACTGATGTGTCAGGTGCAGATCTTCTTTACAACTAAGCTCTTTCCTGCTTACCAGCATGAAAAAGTGCTGTGGGAAAAAATAAAAGAAAATAGAATACGAGATGCTGAATTAGCTGAGCTGAGAAAGATCAAGGATGAGGAGCTGGCAAAGTGAGTGGTGTGTCTTATCTTGAAGTACTGTTATCTCTTCTAACAGAATTACTGAAAATGAGAAACGTGCTTTAATAAAGCAGTATAGCACAGAGTAAGTGGAAAACAACCTCCAGGTGCAATAAGCAACGTGCAGAATGTAACTTGTGACTTGCTGTCAGGAGTAACAAATAGAGGCTGCTTTGAGGTTACAGAACTACTCACTCTCTGGTAATTCCTGGCACTTGAGCCCTGCTCTGTGCAACAGCAGTTTTTTCACATACTATGAGGCAGACTTGAAGTGGTAACTGGACAGATTTTCTGCTTCTTTACAGTATGACAGCTTATACTGGTCATACGGTGAATAGAGCTGTAGTTGCTTAGCCAGTATAAATCTGTCTCCCCCCTTTTGCACTACATTAAATTTAAACTTTGTTCACTCAGAATTATTGCTGGAAGAGAAGAGGCAAAAAAGCAAGAAGCAGCTGCAGCACCAAACCCATCTGACCCCAAGAGTTCAGATTTTAAGGAGTCAGAGGAGCCTGGCACAACATTAGCACCTGCTTTGAAGGAAGAGGCACCCAGAGCAGTATCCCCAGTTACCAAGGTGCCTGCTGGCAAAAAGAGAAGGAAGAAATAAATCATCTGATGAGACGTACTGAAGCTTGGAGTAAGTAAATACTCTTTGAATAAGTTAAAAAACCAAAACAACAGCAAAAGAACCACACTTTTGCAGTAAGGTCTAAAATACAAGTATGATAAAACTGTATGCACAAGTTTATTGCTGCTACACCAAGAGTCTTGGGAAGGGGAATATAGTCACAGACATGAGTGTAACCCTTTGAAAAAAAAGTATTCCAGAAGTCAGTATTTGACTTGTACCTAAAAAGTCCCAGTAAGTTGATAAAAGAACAGGTATCTTGTCATGATCATATGGCCCAATTAAATGGTTTCTGCTTAAAATACGGTTTGACTGAAATACTGCATATGAACAAGTGTGTAAGGACTTAACAAAGAATGTAAATCAAGCTGAAGCAGCAGCTGCAAACAACAGGCCAAACTACAAAGCTTTTGGTGCAGGGGTCTTTGGTAACCAGTCTAGTTTCACATTGTAGAAAGTTAGCACAATGATGCAAATGAACACAGGAAAACAAAAAGATGCCCTTAAAAGTGTAACAATTATTAGTTTTATTTTCCAGTAAAATATTCACATAACAATAGCAGAATGGAATGGTACAGATGAATTCAGGCCAGGTTTGGTTTAGTTTGCACATAAACATTTTTAAAATCTAAAAATTTTATGATCAGAGTTTACAGATTTTAGTAGAAATTTTGATTCTTACAAAGCAAGTATTGCTTTACTATTGTCATTATTCCAGTCAATAATATGACTAATAACTTCTCATGTTGAACAAGTGTCTGACATTGACATCTTACAATAAATCAGCCCTTTGCAGATCAATCCAAGAAGAAAATATTATTAAACTGTGTTGCACAAAGTTTCTTCACTTCTTCTGTAAAAAAGAAAAGAAAAAAGGTATTTCACTATATGTTACAGGAGCCTCTGCAAGCAAAACCTTGGGGATCATCAAGGAGAATATAATTAAATTCAAACAGAAGAAACTCTAGGAGTTTCCAGTGTAGAAATACACTCAATGTTATTCTATTTTCAGTAGGAGAAAACGAGTCAAATCTGATGTTTGACACTGTCTGAAAGATGAGTTGTATTCTAAATGACTAAAATGTAAATGGTAATTTGTATTTGCTGTTGGGCCATTTGTCTTAAACTTCTACACTGCAACAGCAGAAGACTTGGCTTCAACACAAAGCAGCAGACTGTACCCCTTGTCAGGAAAGGAGGGATTAGGGTAGCCTGTTAAAATAAATCAAGTCAGCAAAACTTTTGCTTTGTGCTGTTTGGCAGAAAGCACTCCCTAAGTTTATCAGGCACAGAAACTCTCAGGTTTGATCCTGAAAGACAATTAGAAATCATGGTGAAGTCATGCAACACATTCCTCTTCTGAGAAACGAGGTTGCTAGGCTTTGGTCTTGGAAAAGCTTTAATTCTTTCCCAAGTGAGTACATTGCATCCTATTAAAACAGAGAGCCCTGAAACTGCTGCAGGTAAGACTCAGACTTTAAGAGAAATGGAAATTTAAAAGTTTGTTGCATCTTAAATGTTAATTTGTACTCTTAGTCATAGTAAGTCATTGTCAAAGCAGCACTAGAAACAAGCCAACAGTGGAATGAAAATCACTGACAGGAGAGACATCATGCATAAGTAACCTACCCATGGGTCATAGACAAGTAAAACTTAACTCAGATGTTCATCTCTCACCTATAATATACTTCATTAATTACTCCTAAGCTAAGCTCACAGAGCACTCTCTCCACTATTATTTGAAGGAGGAAGAATGACTGATTAATAATTAAGAATGTCTGCTGAATATTTATGCTGTTCTTTGACAGCTGTAGAAGGCAGACTAGAACCTTATGCAAACTTACCTGGTCTATCATAGATCAGTCCCTCTCTAGCTTTCTTGTGAGATGGATTTTATTACTTCTCCAGGGACATACATTTTAGCAGTAACTGTGTTTAAAGGTAATAAAAACAATCCTTACCATTCACTTCAATCAGATTTGCATTTTTTTGATTCAAAATAACATACAGTTCTCGCTGGTCAGACTTTTTCCCAACTACCCAGTAATCACTCATTGCCTTCACAATAATTTCCTCATCTTCATCAACTCTGAAAGAAGTTTTACAAATTAAAGAAGGTAGCAGCAAGTTCATTTTCAACAACTTCTATTTGTAATCATTAGAACAGCTTAATGTCATAATTTTTTGTGGTTGTGCAGTATGAACGAGAGACTACCAATACTGACTTAGACATAATTCATCAATCCAGGATGAAGGCTTCATAAATGGCTGCTTAGGACAACTGCATCCCTAGATTAATCATTAGTGTGTCCATTAGCCACTGTCCAACATTCCAGTGCTCTGGAGAAAAGCCCTATCCCTCCATCCTGCTAAGGATACACTTCGTAGAATTATCATTTGCTACACAGTGACCAAATAATGAAAGTTGGAGCTGGTGGATGGTGGTGTAATACTAGTTTTTCACATATCTAACTGCTAAACCTAGAACTAAACCATGCTCAACAACTACATAAAGCCATCACTGACCCTGTTCTTCCACAGTATGACAGAACATTCTGTTATCTTTTACAGACAAACGAACACCTTGTCCTTAAGTAGAGTGGGAGAATTGCTAGTACTGAAAGACATCACAATTATTCAGCATTTTCTTGTTATTTTTTTATAGTGATAGAGGGTCTCTCCCACCGTGAAGCACAATACCCATTGATAAGAAGCCAGTTATCTTCTCTGTCAGCAGTACTGTAGTAACTGCAGGGTTTGCATTTCATCTGTTGTCTAATCGCTAGAAGCAGGCAACAGTTTCAGAGGAGTGTATGATCTAGGCAGAAGAAGGTTTCCCTGTCCTTCCTACTACTTATCCTGAGATTATCAGGCTTAAGTGCAAAAGTGCTAGGCTTCACATTCCTTTTGAGTTTGTTATGGCTTCTCTGAAGCTTCAAATAGATTAGATATTTTCCTGGATAGAGGCCCTGGCTCTTCCTTAAATTATTTTTTTAAAAGGACACTTAAGTTTTGTTTGAGACAAACACAAAAAACCAAATATGACCCATGTTACACTATTTATCTCACAGAGCTCTGAATAACCATCCATGAGCAAAAAGACATGAAAAGTTCACTCATCTGAAAAAAACACCAAACTACTTGATAGAAGCAGTTACAGACTATTAAATAGTTAAGCATTACCTGGAGAAGTCACTGTTGATGTCACCGAGAATCTTCATGAGGTCAGGGTGAACTGATGCAAGTGATACACTGGGTGTTTTCCTCATGTGAATGGTACTTTTCTCTGCCAGGTTCATGTGATTGAAATAGATAAACTTAAACTGAGGCTCCTTCTCAGCCCTAGGAAGATAAAAACCAACCAAACAAAACCAGACTTGTGAATACGTGTTCTATAAGCAACAGGCTTCACAGAGAATGCAAAGCTTACCTTCACATCGAAGAGACCCAAGTACTTGTGGCATGATCAAACTTCATTTTAGCACACTTTAAAAAGCAGCAAGCCTGCAAAACCAACCAGTTTTTCCCTTTCTGCTGCTTAGGCTGCTAGTAAATAGACATGGGGGAGTCTAAAGGCCATGTCCCACTTCCCAGGAATAGTTTGCATTTTTCTAATGAGCTGTTTTTTCTCTGTCCCCATGTTGTTTCCTTGCTGCTCTCCCCTGTGCCAGTCCAATCTGGTTTCAGTGGATGCTGGGTCTTTCATTTGATTGATAAGTCATCTTCCACTCACATCTTTGTTATTTGTTACAATCAAAAGAAAGAACTCCTCCTTCATCCAGGCAATTAGATTTCCCCCCATCATTTGTGTGGGCCAAGCAAGAGACTGTTTTCAAACTCCTGCCTCAGCAGTCTTCCTCCATTTCCTCTTCTATTAAGTTAATATAAAATCTGTTGTTTAGAACTGTAGTTTTGGTAGAAGTCACAACAAATTCAGACTGGCAGAAACTGGCTATAGCAGTTGGTACTTCAGGCTATGTATTATTCAGAATCAGGGAGATAACTGTGATGACACCACTCACCTTAGCAAACAACTAGATACCCTTGCTCTTTCCTGTCACCCAGATGCATTAGTGTCAAGAAACTGTATCATGTTTTCAGGACACCATGGCATTAAACTTTAAAAGAGTTAAAGCTGCCAAAGCCAGTCCCAGATGACATTAAAAAACCCCCAACTTTAATGATTTAGTAGATTGGCGCAGTTTCAGGCACATCCTATTCTATACCCTGCGATTTTGCTGATTTGGCATGCTACCACCGAGCTCAGTCACACACCTATCTTTGCTTTAATTCCTCTTGTGTTGTCATATGTTATGCTGCTCTGGCTTCTCCAACTAACAAATCAATCTAAAAATAAATACAATTTTATGGAAAGTCAACTATAGTATATTTTCCAAAGCATTAATATTCTTTTTTATTTGCCCCTTTCCCCCCCCCATATAGTTACCTTATTTATTTTGCAGAACTAAGGCAGCTTTTTCCTCACCTAATCACCTACCATAGATGGCAACACTTCAAGCAGCAGTAATTGTTGGAAAAAGTACTGACCTTTAAAGCTTTCACTGTAACTAAATAATCCAAAACAGCCATTTCAAACTGCTAAACAGAAGTTGTTCCAGTATCTAGACCTTCACTTTCTTTTGGATTTGTAACAGAGTAAGTGTTGGACACACACCATCCAAGCTGTAAATACTTGTGTCTAAGGCAATACTCAGGTGGTGTCACTGTCCACCTGATACGAAAAATACAGTTCTTTTAAGATTATACGAAACAGCAGCTTGGGAAACCAGAATTCAACGGGAATCAGCACAAAGAAGGACATGGGCAAAGACAGGAATACTTTTAAATTATTATTAGTTATTTTTCACTCAAATGTTCTATTAGCCCAAGGGCTGCTTGTGAACATGATGAGATTCTGCTTTCCTCAAGAAAGGTTAGAAAGTATAAACTTAAGATTTTGCAGGAACTGCTACTTTTTGACTTCAACATGGGGACACCGACAGAAGATCATCATTTCAGTTGGCATTTTTGTCATTTTGTATGGATTTCTGCAAGCACAGTAATCTCTAGAACTCATCATCTTCATGGGTCAGCTAGTTTCAGTTCACATATATAAGAAGTAAAACCCAGAAGTTCCACTTCTTATACCTGAAAAACCTGCTGACAGCAGGGGGATGATGAGGCAGAATCTTGATTGGTAATAGTGAGATTTATCTTAATATTTATGATTTCTCCTGCAACAAGGAAAAAGGTTTCAGCCACCAATAAACATTCATTCCTAATAACTTGTATGTTGCTACTTCAGGGAGACCTAAATATGCAAAACCTGGCACTTCAGAAATGCTTAAGATGCAGAAAGGTAGACAAACACCATGCAAAGTACACAGTCGGCTTGATGCTTTTAACATTTGGGCTCATGTTGCCATTATTTAAGCAGTTCATTAAACCTAATTTTTAACCGGCTACTGAGAGACTGCAAGAACAGAAGTGTGTCACAAACCCTGATATTCTCTTGTTGATGTTGTATTGTTCACATATGTCTGATGCTAACACGGTGAGTTGAGGCCCAACAATGCTGTCCAGTTTACGGCAGAACTCCAGCGTAGGCGGAATCGAAGCTGGGTGGTGGGTAAAGAAAAGGGAGAGGTGAGAGTCTCTTCTCACAGTTGAAGGTACAGTTTCTGTAGCTGTTTTCTTTAAATATCAGTGAGAGTCCTGGGACAAATTTCTATCTTAATTATAACCTTATGGATGATTTTGGAAGTGTACTACTAACTGAAGCAATAGTCACTTTATTGTGTAAATTGAGTTACAACCACTGGAACAAAAATCAACTGACTGATAAAAGCCCTCGTGAAGAGACTCAAATAAGAAATTACTGCCAGTGTTTTTCAAGAGTAAACCAAGTTACATGTAATAGCATTTTGTACTATGTTTTGCCAAATAAGTGATGCTAATAGGTACTTACCATCAATCATAAAGCAGACAGCTGCACTCATGGCCTGGAACAAAAAAGTTAAAGCAAAAAAAGCCATTTACAACAGGTTACCTCAGCTACCTCAAATAAATGACAATACTTCAGTGAGGTCACATACAGGTAAACCAGTTTAAAAAAACCCCCTACTTTAAAGGTAACACTTCAATAGGATAATCTCTTATGATTTTGAAATTCAGCTCACGTAACAGTTTTTAAGTTGCAGGGGAAAGGTAAGATTTGCTAGAAATGCATTTTCTGCAAGGGTGTATGTCTGCAAGAAGCTTGCATTTCATTAAAAAAATTAGGTGGTTCTTTTTTTTAATGATTATTCATATTTTTTATTGATTAATGCTACATAAAGCCAGCTATAAAACCACTTAAAGTAACTGAAGGCTGGTATTTTGTTTTAATGAAAAACCTGTTTGTTTTGGGGAGGGTACAGGAGAAGGAAAAAGAGGATTCAGGCTTTAAATCTTGCTGCTAGAAACACCAGAGACTTTTCTGCCTCTTTGCTTTAACCTCGTATCAGTGCATCTTTCTATACAATTCATAAGTACTTCAGATCATTGTATACAAATTCCTAATTCTGTGGAACAATCACAGAGAAAGATGTAATACCTTATAAACAATTAAATGAAGCTCTTCATAAGTGTCATCAGTGTTAACAAATATTTTGGGGAAACGGCATTTTGCTTCTGGATCATTCAGATTTAAAGGTCCAGTAAGAAACCTAGAAAATAATTCAACAGGTCAGATGTGATCAATTACTTATTTCAGTTTCCCCTATTTAACACATATATTGAAACTAGCAACACTTGCATGTATGAATATATTTTAATAGAGTGAGTTTTCAGCTATCCAGATAGGCATTGAGCATTTAATATATTACCTCAACACTCCTATTTTTGCAGAAGTATTTGCATATATGCTCCAAAGAGTTACAGAAACAGGCTCAGAAAGTGAGAATAATGCTAAGGAAAGAAACCACTCAGATCATCAAAATAACAACAACAAAACTCGTTCCACATTCAAGTTGTGACTATCTTTAAAACCCCTTTTTTTTGTTACTACTGGGAAAGCACTTTTCCTTTGCTCTCCAACAGTACATTCACATCAGTTTTATGTAGAACAGTGGTGTATTAGAAGCACCTAAACTTGGGGGGAAATAGGGTGGAACAAGGAGTGTGTGCCAGTGCCTTGATCCCCAAAGAATACAATAAATCATGCAAGAGGAATTATCATGATTGAAGAAATATGTCCAAACTCACAATTACTCAAAATCATGTTGCCCAGCTGCTTAAGTACAGGATCCCCCACTCTGACATGCTGAGTACAGAGCAAAAGTAAATAGATAAATCCCTCGATTAAATCTGCACCCTTGTCTGAAGTGCCAAACTGAGAAGAAATGACTGGAACAGTTCCAAAACTTTTCATGAAGTACAACAAGAACAGTGGGGAAGAAAGTATCTGTGCAGTAATGTTAATGAAGGCTTTTCTCTCTTTTTTCCCCCTCCAGAGGTCAAGTTTTAGACTGCATCAACTGCTGTGTGGCGGTCTAGAATGAACTGTGTGTGGAATATGTACTCATAACACATGTACTCATCCTTGAGGGAAGCAGCAGTAGATGGTGACAGTAAACAAGAGCTACCTTCCATAGTGTTGTAGATTTCCTGGCATTTCAGCACGTATTGGAGAATCTCTTCCCGCTAACTGAAGCAAAAAAGAACACACACAAGAAAAAACAGTTTAAAGGTATTTTCTGTTACATTTTGCATATATTAAATTTTAAAACTTAGCTTATGGTGCTTTTTGATGAGGGAGGGGATAGTTAACTGCAAGTGGTCTTACGGCACTCCATGCTGCATTTTGCCATTAAGCTGAAGTGATTCACTTGCAGTACTGAGCAGTCACCAGTAAACTCCCCATCACCATCCCATATTCAGATTATCCCCACAATTCATGTTGTAAGCATTAGGTGCAAATACTACTGAGTTTGGTAGTGGCCTGAAACCAATACATCCCAGAATTCCTAAACTAAAATTTCAGTGGGGGAGAGGGATGGGTGGGGAAGATGCTCTTCTTTAGTACTTTCACCCTTAGTGGTACTAGAGAAACAGAAAGAACAAAAACCAAAGAAAACCCAAAGGAACAACAAGCTCCATGACTCCCCCCTCCACTTCCTTCCCGCCCTCAAAAAAGAAACAACTACCATACCTCAGGCTCCATGTGCCTTGGAAACAGAGATGTTGTGAGATACTTGTACAAAATTCTCATGTCATCTTGTTCCAGTCCACTCCTAGAACATCGGGGAGAGAAAGAAACACAAGTCACGTTTGTGCTGCAGTACAGATCACACATTTCCCTCTAACCAAAACTCAGGCAAAGCACATACCAAACTAAGGTAGCAATGTTTCAGTGTCCCAGTAGATTAAATCTCAGAACATAAATTTTTAATGAAATGTTATTTGCTAAATACAAAACACATAAATAACTGTAAAGCAGAAGAGAAATGTAAATATTTAAACAAACAAAGATCCCATTTGCTATCTTAAGTCCATTTTCAAGTAGAACTCTTTACAAGCACTGCAACTTTCTGGTTCAGAACCATTTAAAGAACAATCCCTTAATTAACTTTTTCTACGAAAAGGTGCTACAGAGGAACTTGTGTATGTGTGCAGGGGCTCTTGCGATGGAAGTGACAAGGACGCTTCTCTAGCTGCTCCCCAGGCCAACTTGCACGTAATCAGTTGGTACAGGTCAGAGAATTTAAAGCTAGAGACCAATGCCTTTCTTACACATCACTCATCCTACCATTCAGGATTCAGCAGCTTTGCTTTATGGCACTTATTTATAGGATATGAAATCAAAGAAACACAAGAGAATTACTAAAGTACCTACCAGATAAGCTGGTCATTGTAGAGAAATGCAGTATACTTGACTATGCTCAGGCTTTCTTCCATCCTATTAATAAATGACTGAATTTTCAAGTAAGTCATTTTATCCAGAGGAAAGAAGCTGATTCCACAAAACACATCCAGCAGATCGCAGGACTGTAAATGCAGTGTCTGCAAGTACTAGGATAACAACAACAGTTTTTTAGAGTTCAGACAACTTCCAATGTGTAGACTTAAATGACAAATTTGAGTCTAATCCCCAGTAATCTAGACTAATGATCAAAAAAAGTAAACCCCCTCAAGTTCTGCTTGTATGACATAAAACCTTCGGGGATTTATGTCATACATAAATGTCTGGGGACAGACCTTAGGAGGGCCTATAGCGACAGGACAATAGGACAAGGGGTAGTGGTTTTAAACTAAAAGAGGGGAGATTCAGAATAGATACAAGGAATAATTTTTTTTATGATGAGGGTGATGCAACCCTGGCACAGCTTGCCCAGAGAGGTGGGAGATGCCCCATCCCTGGAAACATTAGGTCAGATTGGACAGGGCTCTGAGCAACCTGATCTGGTTGAAGATGCCCCTGCCCATGGCAATGCCCAAACCATTCTATGACTCTGCATGTGCGTGTGTGATTCCAGCTCTCAGCTTGCTATTACTTAATCATAGTGACAAAAGCTTTTAAATCTAGCTCAAGGTCTTTTGAGAACGTAAGAAAGCACAGCTTATCTTACTAACACTCAATTTCAGAAGTAAGTTTGTAGAAATATTAGTGCATAAATCCATGAGCTTTCCATATGTAAAGGAAAAGATAGTTTCTATTATTCTCCTTCACAGACTGTAACCTTTACCAAGAGATTTCAAATGCACTATTGAGTGCTTTGCTCTGTGAAAGATGAGTTATCCAATGGCTCCCTCTACAGTCATTTCACATTACCAAAAACCAGAAGAAATACTTACAAACAGTATCACAGATCTTTGTCACAGTTTATAATCTAAGCCTCATTTCCTTTCAGTTTCAGTGCAGTTCAAGCCTGCCAGCAACACTGAATGAATTTGCTAAATTCATTCCATAGCAGAACAACTTGCATGACCAAACTTTTTAAGCATTTCTAATTCCCCAGTGAAAAAAAGAAACAACTGTTCCTCAGATTTCTTTCTGTAACACAAATCTATAGTCATTACTGTTTTATCTTCAGTAGGAACTTCCAAGAAATTCAATGTTTTGAAGATAAAAATCTATTACATTTTTGCCATGCTCTTTTTTATTCAGTCTGGACAGAAGTATACACCAGCTAATCAAGTACTTCTGGTGCCAAGTGGTCATTCTAGAGTCTACAACAGTCTTACCAAAAAAAGGCAAAACCCCACAAGCAAAGCCTGTGCTTTTGTTTACACTGTCACATTGTGTTACTTTAAAAACCTGTTAAGAGAACAACATTTTAAACACCAGTATTATAGTGTCTACACGCCATCATTATCAGAGATATCAATATTCACATCTCTGCCACAAGAGAATTAACTGCTGACAGCAGTCCTCTGTTTCCATCCACAAGAAAAATGCGGGCAGGCAGACATTGAATGCCATCCTGTACAGTGGGATGAAACTCTTCAGGTAGGAACTCCAAATTCTGCCAGACATGACTATTCAGTTGCTTTATGTGAAAAATACCTGAATAATATTTGATTTTTTGCTCAGAAATGGGGTTTGCTTTCCATCCTTTCACTAACACAGTAGCTTTTGAAGACTGAAATTAAAATCTGAAGACTAGTTATAACAAAGGCAGGATTTCCTAAAAGCTTATCAGGCACGACTACTAATTCCACACAGGGGGTGGAGGAACTAGGGGAGAAGTTAAAAATTACAGCTATCCATTACTTCAGAGTTCTGTGGGACTTTTAAGTCTGTGCATGCAGGTTATGGAATCTCCATCCCTGGATATTTCCAGGACTCAACCAGCCAAAGCCCTGTACAGTCTAGTTGAATTCAGTGTTACCCTAACTTTGAGTAGAAGCCTGAACTGGATGACTTCTCCAGATTCCTTCCAACCCAAGTGATTCTGCAGCAGTTACTTAAGTAGGTCTGCACAGATTGTTATCACATTAATAACCAATTCAAATGTTAAAACAGCATTTCCAAAGAACAAACATCATTCCATCAGAAAAAACATGCAACGGCTAAACTGTTCCATCAAGCCGTAACCCTGGAGTTGTGGTTCAACTCCACTTAAAGAACCTACTACATTAGTAGGAAGTCGAAGTCTTTGAAAAAAATGAGTAACCAGATTTTTGGTGTTGGTACTATACCTTTTCTACTGCCTATGTTTTATAGTCACACTACAGCCACTTAAGAGAAGATGTTTGCATTTTATTTCCAAGGCAGAATCACACTATGTCCCTGAAAAATGTCTTACCCGATGGAAGAATTTCTCTAGCCTCTCCTTGAGAACTTTCACACCTCCATCTTCCATGGCTTTCAGGAATGTGCCATTGAAAAGCTAATTGTTAAAAGAGAAAGATCAGTCAGTTGATTAATCATTTACACTAATTTCTTACCACTTGGCCATGAATATAGCTAGATCACAATACAGCTCCTGTTTCTCAGTATTTGGACTCCACAGAGATCCAAATGTACCCCTTCTTTATTGAAAAAACCATCTCTCAGATTTGCAGAGTACAGCTATGTATGGCAGCAGAGGCAACATGAGAAAGGAAACTAAATTCTTTGATGGTAGAGAAATTATTTATGTGGCTTAAGTATCTTACGCACTTGTTTTGTAAAAGCCAGATTCATGGCCTTTTTCCAGTATTGTTTCTCCAACAGATAATATCTAATACAATCAAAATCCAATGCTTAGTAGTGTAGCTGCCCATGAAAGAAGAGATCTGGACTTTGCAAAAACGAGAAAGCTTTTATTTTTATAATAAGCTAATGAACCAGCACAAGTAACTTGTACAGTACAAGCTTTATTATCCTCTTCCATCAACACCATTACAGGTGTTGCTCTCAGAAAGAGATGAGCTTGCACATCCAGATGGTACCATGAGGATCTCTTTCTCTGCCCAGAAGAGGAGCCTGTAGTAATTTACTCTACCTTGTACATGCTGTAGCACTGCTGTAGGACCGAACTATAAACCTTGTCCTGCAGAAAAGAGAGCAGGACATTAGTATAAAGCAGAGGCAGAATTTCAAATGTTTTGGCTGAGCTGGACATAATCTGTTTTCAAAGGGCCAGCAAACACAGGAATTAGAGAAGTCAATCTCTGAAAAGTTAAACTCCATTTTCAGTCACTGTCCAGAAATTTCTTTGCACGTTTAAAATCCTATTTCAATAAAGGAAGTCACTTCCCCCCCTTCAATTCAATTCCAAAAACACCTTCTTAATTCATGTACAAGACATCAGTTACAAATAGTGCCTTTCCCTAACACCAGTGGTCAGTGAAAACAAACTTTATTTCTGAAGAGCAGGTCTTTATTGGGCTAGGATCTCAACCCAGATGAAAAAAAAGGACTGTTTTATTGTTTGTCTGGCAAAATAGAGTGCCTGTGACAGCAATCCTTTTCTTAGAACACAACGAGGAACAGAACTAGTGCACACTGTAATGAATGGAGGCAGCAGAAGCACCGGCTTCAGCTATCATGCCACCTGACCAAATACTCTTCCAGTATACAGTTAAACTGACCTAATGATACTGTAGTTTGGACAAAAAAATCCATAACGATTGAGCTGTTTGTTTTTCCAGATTATTAGCAAAGATTACTAGGAACCTTAAGTAGTAACATGTATACTTAAACCTAATAAAAATACATTGATTTTAGATTGTTGCAAGAACTTATTAAACGGATCCTAAGAATTATGTGCCCATTCCAAGCTAAAAGCTGCATACTTCACTGGGATTGCTATCTGGATAATTCTCTATCTTGCTCTCTTCTTTAAACTTTATTGCTCTTTTTCCATTTATGGAGAGAGAGAGATATATATGTATATATATAAAATCAATTTGGCAGCAATTCAAGATGACTCAAACTAAGATATTTCTGAAGTTACTCTTAAAATACAATATATCCCATTAGAAAACAAAAAAGGAAGAGTTCAGTATTACCAGTAATTCTTCTTCCTGATATTCATAGACTGGCTTTCCATCTTTGTGTTTTTCTATTATGGGATTCCGTACAACCTAGAAAGTGGAACAGGCTGGTATTAGACAATGCAGAATGCATTGAGAACATTGCGATACAATGTTTTAGAAACATGCATATCACATGCATAAGTACCATGACCATCCAGAAGTTTTCTTCAGGTTCATGGAAAAATTGTCTATTTTTCTGCGTATGCAGGGATTTTGCAGGTTTTGTTGGACTGAAGGTCCTGGAAAGAAAGCATGTATGTAGACATAAGTACTTATACACACTCACAAAAAGAAAACATATGACTAGGAAATTTAAACTACTAGTGCTAGTGCTAATACAATGAGCCAAGCCATCAGACTTCATACCTTGTGAATTGTACTATAGCTTCACAGAGTCCCACATTTCTTATTTTTTCATTCTTTTCTACTTCATTTGGGTGATAGAAGAGAATCTTCTTTTCTTCCTAAAATTTGAGAAAAGAATCAAGAATCAATCCATTCTGTTAATGGATTTTAACAGAATCAGACTTAAAGAACACTGGGTTCATGGTTTGCTTTGGGTTTTAACTTTAATCCTTTAAATCCCTAGGCAGAATTTTATCTTGTACCTAAACAGGCTTCTGTAATAACAGATAAAAGGCATATTTAAGCACTTTTAAGCAGTCAGTCGTCCCGAGATATCTCAAAATGCTTTATAAATTGAAGGCTCTTGAAATCATAGGCCCTAGTCACTTCACAGCTAGTTCAAAGCAAGGCTAGCTTCAAAGCCGCTTCAAAGCCACATCAAAGCATGGCTAGCTTCAAAGCTAGCTCAGATTGCTCAGGGCCTCATCCAGTCAAGTTTCAAACATCTCCAAAGATGAAGATTCTACAATCTTTCCAGGCACTGCTCTGCTGTTTGACAACTTCACTATGAAGAATTTTCTCTTTTATCTCATTAGAATTTTGCTTGCTGGACTTCCATTACCTCTGATCCTGTCTCATCACCACCACCTCAAGAACCTGACTCCATCCTCTAGAGCCACCTTTTAGGCAGGTGAAGACAGCCATCAGACCCCATTCCACATCATCTCTTCTCCAGGCTGCATAAATCCAATTATCTAAGGCTCAGCTGGTACATCACAGACTGCAGCTGCCTGACTGATTCAGGGGCCCTCCCCTGGGCTTGCTCCAGTTGGGCAGTATTTTTCCTACTCCAGGAAGCCCCAGAGGAACAACACAGTGTGCACCAGCAGCCTCACAAGTGCTGAGCAGGGGGGAAGCAACCACTTCACTTGACCTGCTAACACACTCTCACTCACACAGCCTATACACTGTTTTCACTGCCACAGAGACACACTGCTGATTCACGTACAAGCTGGTCATTAGGACTCCCTGGTCCTGTTTTGCAAAGCTGCTTTCTAACCAGTCGGCCCCTGGCCTGCCACCATGAACAAGATTATTTCATCCAACATACAGAACTTTGCATTTGCCTTCATTGTGCTCCACAAAGTTTCTGCTAGCCCACTTTCCCAGCTTGCTGAGGGGGCCTCTGAAGAGCAGCCCTGCCCTCCAGCGTATCCCCCTGGTTTGGAGTCACCTGGGGGCTTGTCGAGGGTACACTCAGTCTCATCGTCCTGCTCATTAATAAATGCACTGCCCTGTTCAAAAACTGTTAAAACTGAAGATTATCACGTGAGCCATACAATATGCTGTTATTGACAAGTAGAGACTATAGCTTCTTGAATTTACTTATTAAAGATCACAACAGCAAAAAATACTAGCAATGACTTGAATTTAACCAAGTTGAGCACTAAGCTTTCTACCATGCTCTATCTAACTAGAGAAAATGATTCTCAGAAAAGGTTACTGCATCAGTAAAACGTAGTTACTAACAGACCAGCTCCCCATCTGCAGTATTTTGCGTGCTACCGTTGAAAACACACTCGGTCACTATTCCTCTTTAGTCTGAAGCAGAGACAGGTCCAGACGCGAGTGGCACTAGTCCCTGGCCCCGCTGAAGGCGGCTGATCCCGAGGCTCAGGTGCCGGTAAGGCGGCCGCGGGCAGGGCAGCGCAGGGCAGGGCAGGCCGCAGCTCCCTCCTTCCCAGCGCCGCTCCGCGCCCGCAGACCGCCTTTGTTCGGGGATGCTCCGCGGGGGAAAGCGTTAATCCCGCGGGTACATGCTGCGGCCCAGGCCTCGGAGAGGGACGGCAAAGCCGAGACAACCGCCGCGGGGCCCCCTGCCACAACCGAGGCCGGGACAGAGCCGGCTAGGAGCGAACCTTCCTCTCCACGCAACCCCGGTGCGCAACCCTCGCCTCCGGTACCTCTCCCTCCTTGGGCCCCAGCTTGGGGTTGTAGATGAAGAAACTGAGCAGGGTCGGAGCGAGCTGTTTCTCCTGCCCAGCTCCCCCCGCCGCCGCCGTCGCCATACTGAGCCTGAAGCGAGCGCGCCTGGGGCCGGCAGCCGCCACACACCATCGGGGAGCAGCCCTGGGCCCTCCGCCGGCACCGTCCCCGCAGCACTTCCGCCTTCTCCCCTCGTCCCGGAAGAGCACGGCGCCGGCCAGGAAGCGCTGTCGGGCGCGGCGGGAGGCGGTGCTCCGCAGCGCCCCGCCGGCGGGGAGAGGAACGGCGGGAGGGAGCGCCCGCCTGCCTGTCCCGGGGCAGGCTCCGGCATCTGCTCGGGGGTCTGGGGACTCGTAGAGCTTTGAGGGGCCCGTGGAGTCCGGTGTTCCCTCAGCAAGAGGTTGTGCCTGGTCAGTGAGCCTGAGCCGAGCTGGAGCCTCCCAGCACAGCCCCTCCTGGGCAGCCCCTCTGCGGGCGGGAAGTTGCTGCCGGTGGGACCGGCGGGTGCCGCAGTGCCAAATCACCATTTGACCATCACCTCTTGTGTGCAGAAGGAACGTAGCGCAGTTCAGTTCCCTTCCGATTCGTTCAGAGCTGCCTGGCAGCTGGGAAAAGTAGAAATGCATTATTTTTTGAGGTAAAATCTTTTGATTTGAAAGATGAGATCTACAGGTTTGAATATGTTGAAGGGAATGTCATCCAGCATCACTTAGTGCAGGTAATCCTTTCTCCATAAATAGCTGCAATACGTTTATTCTGATTATTTTTCGGGTTTTTGTCTGGCACATTTAAGATCGTGCCATTTAACTAATAAAATACTGAAGCTTTTCTGTTCCTTTTCAATTCCCATTTTAATAAAAATTGTGATCTAAATGATAAGTAAAACCAGCTACATGATTAAGAGATGTATCACTGTTTCTCTATAGGAGTATGAAATTTAGGAACCTGAATAAAGTTACATAATTGCTTAAATAAACACTTAGGTAAGGTATAAAAGATACAATTGAACACCTCTTTCCTGCAGGTCATTTAGAAAAATGTAGTGGTAAGCCTTCTTGAAGTTGTGCCAGATTAAATATGAAAGAAAACAGTATTTCTTGGGTTTTTCATTTTTCACTTTAGTTATTCTTTCTGTTCCTGTCATCACCCTTAGTTTATATTCACTTTCAGTGCTAGTAGCATCATTCTGGATAGTCCTCATCAGCTTCTGCAGGTGATGGCTTACTTGAGTAAGCCAATTCAGTGCTGTAGGAGCACTGTGTGGAATAGTGATGCTGTAAGACTGCAGTAATTTAATATTTAATGTCTGTACTCAGAAAAGTGAGTGGTGTAAGCAAGAGAGAGATGACTGCTATTTCTCCCTGGGCTGGTAGTCAGTGAGCAGCTCTGTCACATCCTACTGCCATGCTATTGCTGCAGACCCTCCTGCTACCTGGCCTGAAGCAGAAAGCTGCCTCCTGTGAGGGAGAGGAGACACAAAATGGTGGAGGCTACCTCTTATGAGGGAGGGGAGGCACAAAGTGGTGGAGACTGCCTCCTGTGAGAGGGAGAAGGCACAAAATATAAGGGGCTGCTTCTTGTGAGGGGTGGAAGGCACAAAATGGAGTAGGCTTCCTCTTGTGAGGCACAAAATAGAAGTGCTGGCTGGCTGTGAGGTCTGGTGAGCCAGGTGGACAGCCAAGCTGAGGCCCTCTCAGGCTGGTTCAGCATGGAGTTTGAATACATGGATTCACCTGAATGTAGTATGGGTGTGGAGCTCATCCCCTCCTTCTCTGTCACTTTTCCTGCCTACACGCATGGTATTTAACCCAAATGTTTCAAGAGCTGAGCAACTCCTTATGTGTGAACTGGACACATAGGAGCAACACAACAGGCTGAGCCACAGCAGCAGGCAGAGCATTTCCAGTCAGTGCCAGCCACGTCTCAGACAGCTGTAGGAAATGTTTCCAAAGCTGCAGGCAGAATCTGCTTTACAATTTAAAGCAGGTGTTTTCAGAGGGGCCATGATGGAAAGTGACTTCTGCCTTTTGCCAGCCGAGAAAGCAGGATGGGGCAAGGTCCTGCTGTGCTAAGCTCCATGGGGTTTCCCTGAGCAGGGGCTGAGTAAGGATCAGGCCAGCATGTAAGGATGAGGCATTCAAATGCAGTAATTACTGCTTCCTAGCCTACAGCTCTGAGTTAAAATTCATCAGTGTGCACAGATCAGCCCTTTAGAGGTATGGTCTGTCCGTTTGAAGGCTGCAGCACAGATTACACAATTTCTGGGAACATCCAGTCAGGACTGAATATATCAAATAAAAAAAGCAAAGTCCCCCTCTTCGCTTCTGCTGTACTATGGGGAGGGGTGGTGAGGGCTGCATGCCAGAAGGGAAGTTAATTTCTTTATACTACTTACTTAATGCAAAGCATGGAAATTTTTAAAATTGATAGTCAAGTTAATTAATTTCTTACCAAAGAAATTGTAAAGCTGCAGTGGCTGTGGATTTTGGCTTGTGTTGGGTTAAACGTTTAGATGTGTGTTTGTTCAGGACTTAACAGAATGGAGATCCTGGTCTGTGACTGGGCTGCCTATTTTCTGCTGTAATACAAATACTTTTGCAAGGGATATATTGTGGAGGTGTGTATGGTTGGGCAGTGGATAGTTGGTGTAATTGGTGGTTGCTAAGGAAGGTGTTTCTGTGCCAAACTTTCCCTAGGAAGGGAACGTATGTGTAGTGATTGCTAAAATATAATTCTGCTCAGTGCAAGCTCATCTGTAACTTGACATTGCTTTTGGTGAAAGTATCTGTGAGAATCTACAAAGAGTAAGTGATAACAGGTTCAATTAAATTATTACACTTCTAATGTACAAATTAACAGGGCAGGAAGAAACTTCGATTGTGGTTCCAATTTCATCCCATCTTCTTAATTGTATGTGCAGTAACACCACACCTTGACATTTGCAAAGTGGCATCAGATCACCCTGAGTTTGAAATGCGATTCCTAGCCCATGATTATGTAAAATTAAACTGCTGCATAAGTACATTGGGAATTTGCAGGACAACCCCTGCATCAAGAGACAGTTAACAACTTTATGAGTGCTTTCCAATGCATTTCCAAACGTAGGAGTAAGAAATAGTGTTGTGTAGTCATATGTTTTGGTTTATTGAGCCTATTTCTAGCTACTATTTTGAGCATTTCCATCAGCTGCATGAACAAAAAGGTATACTATAAATCACTCTGGGTGTTAGAGCTGACAGCTCTAAATAAATACAGCTGACAGCTCAAATAGCTGTTCCATTGACAGTATGTGGTCTAAATGTGTTAACAAATGTGTAGACTCAGCGGTTTGGGATTAGTTTAGCAAATAAATTACAAAACAGCGCTGTGATCCAGCAAAAAGCACAATGCCTGTGTATCCCTGGTCTGCACGCTTTGTTAATGCTCCAACAGGCCTTTGTCACTGGACATGAAAATACAACACTGCAGCTAGATGCAGGGATCCTGCTAGGAGTATCATTCATCTCCCCTGGATTTCTTCTTAGTGTGATGTCAAGGAATGTGAGCAACTATCTGAGTGTCCTGGTGAGTAGAGATGGTTTAATAATGGATGTATTTGTTTTGCAGGATCAGAAATTTGCTAAAGGAAGGCAGTAACTTTACGCTAGCTTTGGTTATGATTAAGGATACAAAGTTACTGAATAGCAATAACAACCTGCTTTCATGCAAAACTTGAGATATTTAAACGTTTTGATTTATTTAATGTGTTTAACAGGAATGCGTAGAGTGTTGTTATTAGCCTGGATGTGTAGTGCATGTGACAGAAAAGCTGGGAGAAGAGGATGAAGAAGGGGCTAAACAATTAAAAGGATTTCAGCTCTGAAGATGAATGATAGTAAAATGTTAATTATTTCCCTGCTAATCATAGCAAGAAATGAGAGAGAGAGAGAACTATATGAAGAATTATGCCATGATGTATTTAAGGCATGGTATTTTCTATGCTTAGAAGTTGAATAAAACAGCTGTTTATTCTTTTATGTTTTAATTTTAGCTATTCACAGATAGGATGACATGGCACAAGGTATGGGGTAAATAATGTGAACATGAAATGGAACTCAACCTGTATTTTCATGGTATAGTTTTCTAAAAATGTATTTTTTTACTTCTTGTGTCTAGTGAATAATTTTAGTATGCAGTGTACAGTGATAATTCTGAAAAGTAGTTGCAACTTTTATTGCAATCTGTAAACGATTGTCAGTAGTAGCTTTCTGAATGTTGCCTCTCATGTCAGATCTTTGCAGTGAATACAGTTTACGAATGCAGTCCTTATTTTAATCCCTTTCATTAAATATATGAACATAGAAAGTGGCTGCTTATTCATTTAGGGCCACAAAAATGATCAGAGGGCTGGAGCACCTCTCCTAGGAGGAAAGACTGAGAGAGTTGGGCTTGTCCAGCCTGGAGAAGAGAAGACTTTGGGGAGACCTTATTGTGGCCTTTCAGTTCTTATAAGGGGCCTATAGGAAAGATGGGGAGAGACATTTTAGCAGGGCCTGTTGTGACAGGATGAGGGGTGATGGTTTTAAACTAAAAGAGGGGAGATTCAGGCTGGACATAAGGAAAAGATTTTTACAATGAGGGTGGTAAAACACTGGCACAGGTTGCCAGAGAGGTGGTGGATGCACCATCCCTGGAGATGTTCAAGGCCAGGCTGGATGTGGTTCTGAGCAACCTGACCTAGTTGAAGATGTCCCTGCTCATTGCAGGGAGATTGGACTAGATGAGCTTTGAAGGTCTCTTCCAACCCAAACTATTTTATGATCCTTTTATTCTCTTCAGCAAGCACCCATATCCACATGTTAAATAGTGGTGAAATGTAGTAAATATCTTTTTTTTTCTTTCTTGTCAGTCAATAAAGTTCTGCTGAGGAGTTTTCTGAATTACAAGTGCCTACATGAAACAATTGGAATTCTGCATACCATGTCTTTAGAAAGAGGCTTACCAATGGCATTTATTTTAGGCCATCAAACAGACAAGTGGTCAGTGAGTAAATCCAGTTTGAGTTATCACTATCGTGTTTTACAAGAGCATTCAAAATTATGATTTAACATTTCAAAGATTCTAGAGAAGCCATATAAGTTGTTTTAACTTTAAAAGTTTCTTCCACTTCAGAAATCCTACAAGTCAACAAGCTTTCCTTTACTTAACCTGTTCTCCCTCAGAGAACAGTAATCTGCTGGAGTAGCTGCTTTACTAGTAAGGTTTATTAAAGTACTTTTTTCCTGATGGAAGTGCTTGGAAAGATTCCTTTAACTGCAATACTTTGAATGTTAGAAAATTCTTCTGATATCTCAAGTAGAGTAAGTGGGTTGTATTTTTTTCCTGTTTGGTGCTGTAGTGCACCACTTGTTCGCTGATAGCTTGTTATTGGATACAATTGAGACATATTTTGAGTTAGTAATAATGAACAAGATTTTTCTAAAGCCTTTACACGGAAACTAGTTAAGAGGATGTGTGTCAGGCCAAAAAGTGCTTCCCTACTCTTTTTGTTCCCTGCCTCTTGATTGAGCCTAAGTATGTTTTGTAGTTCAGATGTTTTACAGGAACTTCAGAGGCAGACAGCTGTGGTGCATTGTTCTTATCTAGGAAATGAAGAAAGTTCTGTTTTCACTAAAGTTTGTTGTGGGCCAGGGCGTTGAATGAATTTTCTGTCCACCTCTGTCCAGTGACCTGCTCCAGCAATGCGTAGCATCTTAGTGAAGAATAACAGAATTTGTACTTTGGCTCTGGGTTTCTTTGACTAGGCGCGTAAGTGCGAAGGCTGAAACATTGAGAAGAGCCAGAGTTCAGAGTGCAAGAGCAACTGCAATATTCTTTAATTTACATGCATTTACCTGCCTCATACAATACAATTAGTCAAGGTCAGGACACTTAATTGTCAGTGAAATGGAGAGGGATTTGTTTGTAACTTACATGTGGACTGCTCCAAGACCCTTCTGTCATCAGAGTGGTTTTCATGGCCAAGAACACACTTTATTTCTTGTCGATACCCTGTGACATCTATCTTGTGCTATGAGAATTTCCATGGGTCAGATTCTCATGGGTCAGATCCTCAGACTGTGTTAATCTGAGCAGCTATGTTTAAGTCACTGATACTGTAGTGATTTATGCCAGGTGAACATATTTTGTAATGTTAAGAAATACTGTTCAAATTAAACTATTTTTTATCAGTTTGTATTATTTTTGCACAGTAAAACGAAAAATATGATGACCATATTAAATTCTCACGTGTACTGAGTATGCAGCTTACAAACAACTTGTACCCCAAATTAAGCTGCTTGAAAATATTTTGAAATGGGACAAATACTCTCTTTTCAACTGTCAAAGGTTAAGAATTGTGGATTAATATATACATGTTTTTTCTAAAGGCAGGAGCTGTTTCCTGGCTGGCTCTCCAGTACTTGGCTCCCCAAAGAGTAGATGGCTGCAGAGAAGACATAGAGGTGAGTACTCGGGAGTGAAACATTATAGAATTTGTATTGGTGCAACTTTTTAGGATGTCTTGGAGGATGGCAAGTGGAAAATTTTAATTTATTTAACTGCTTTTGCTTCGATGATGAACATGTTTGAGGCCAACAGGAATTTTTCAGTTACTGTTTTGTTAGGTTTGCAAAATACAGGTTGGGAGAGCTGGCATATTGAAGCTTTAGCCAGAAAGACTCTGTGCCTTTGTTGCTTTGAAAGATATATAGCCCTTCTCACAAGTGTGTTCAGATTCTTGAGTCTCTTCCCCAGCAACAGCTGGTTATCTTGTAAACATTTCAGCTCTGGCTTTGGTGGGGTTTTGCACATTACCAGTATTTATAGAGACAAGAAAAAAAAATGCAGTTAATTTTGAATGTAGTCATTTGCATGCAGCAAAGGAAGAAATGCATTGAAACTGCAGTGACTAAACCATTCACTTTGCTGAAAAGGCTTCTGTTGTGTTCTGATGACTCCTACAAGCTGAATGTGTTTGAACTGCAGTATACAGCACTTGTTAATGTTGAGAAAGCAAATGAATATATAAATACTCCATCAGAGCATCTGAACACCTCTCTTTTCTAATGACTGAATTTCATAAAAAGACATTTCTTCAGCATCCCTAGAGGTACATGCTTTTGTAGAGATACATGCTTTTGTGAAGGATGTTTTTAATATGGCAGGCATAGACTGGAAAGACTGGAGAGTAGTATGTTGGAGATTTCTCAACATGCATTTCTACAAAACCGTCCTGCACACTTTTAGCCTTTCCTATTGAGAAAGCTAGAAAATACCACCAAGATGATGGTTTTTGCTTCCCGTCTGTTTTAAAGCCTCATAGTTATCTGAAACCTGAAGTCTACATAGGTTTTCCACACGAAAACATGGCTTTTGCTTTCTTGTTCTCTTCATTGGCTAATGTAAAAAGAATGGTTTGAAACAGCAACAATCTCATGTAGAAACCACGTCTTAAGCAAAAACTTATGACTGCTTTCCACTTGGAAGTCAGTGAGATATTTTATCCGCACCTACCTCACAACTATATCTCAGCTCCCAGTCTTTGATGAAGATCTGAGTGTTTTGAGAACTTCAAGCTTAATCCAGAAGGACTGTTGTAAACAGATTTTGAGGTATGTTCCATATATGAAGGTCTGGTAAGATTAAGATCTTGGAATTATTAACACTTTTAAGAATTCACATATTTCAGTTTCACAGTCAGAAAACCAGACACAAGCTACAGTATGTAATTAATTTTTATTGGATATTTTTAAGGGAAGTGTCTGCTAAAGTAGAGTTTAGAACATGGTAAATGATCCACACAATGAAAAAAATCATTAATCAGTGTTTCATTATGTTACTAAGGCAATGAACAAGTAACAGTCACTGTCAAGATAAATAAGGGACTTCTGATTTTCAAGGTTTTGGAGTGTCTCGTGCAGATTCATCCTGATTGTATTTTGTTTGGTCCTTTTGAACCTCTAAGACTGCACCATTTCCTGGAATTCTGCAAAATATAAAAGAATATTTACAGTAGAAATACTAAAATAAAAGGAATAGGAGTAAAAGATTAGTGGCTTATCAAGAGATTTAGAGTAGGAATGAACAGAAAACAATTACCTGATAGATGACTAAGAGACATTGCCTAACCTTCTTCTAAACAACAGATGGAAGTGTTTTGCTGACATTTATAAGGAATAATATAATGTTCAGGGTAGTTTTAGCTTTCTCTCTGCATATTACTGATTTTGGGCAAAAATAATGGAATGGCTACTATGTAATATGAGTAAGAAGTAGTTAAGAGCTGAAATAAAAGAATTAAAAGTGAATCCATGTATCTTATTAGCAGTTTGTAACGCTTCAGCAGTTGCAAAGTGTTGATTTAGAACACAGTCTAAAGCCAAAAACATTGTGCAGTTCCATGTGGGATGATACTGAAGTATTGTTGTACAATAAGATATTGTTATTTCGAAGATCTTTTAAATGTTTGTCTTCTGTGAGTTAGAGTATATGATCAGTCCCATTCCTGAACGACTGTATTAGTATATAGATTGCTTCATAAATCATGTGTGTTTATTCTGGCATATTTCCTAAGGAACTGGATTTAATTCCTTCCAAAGAAAGAAACAGAAGAGTTCTGTCCTCCTGGCACAGTGAGATAGGGAATCTGCATACCAGCACATTCCCTGCGTGCTATTCCCTAAGCCCCTTTCATGCTTGTCTAGGCAGCTTGCTTCTCTCATGGGGCAAGTTGCCACTGGCTGCAAGCCTTTTGTGTGAGTGTGTGCTTCCTGGTCAAAATGGGACACAGAAATATGCAATTAGGAGATCAGGAGGTTTCTGCACTGAGCAGCCGTTAAATCACACCAGCATTTCCACAGGGTGAGTGCAGTATGCTGCTGCTTAGAACAGCTGCTCCTTCGTATCTGGTCTTTAAACTGCCACTGAAGATAAATAGCATCCATCCCCATGCACACAGCCTGTTGGGGGATCTTGTGTCAGGGTAGTGACACTTGATCATTCTGTTCTCCTCATGCAACACAAATATTAAACTACATGCTGCTAGCTTTTGCATACTGTGAATGATTTCACTGATTAGTGTAACTTCTGTTGGGAGATGACTGCTGTAAGTGAGCCCATATAGCTCTTGGTTCTCCTGTGAAGGGCTGGTTCTTTTGCCCTTGATTTTACATTTGTGTATTATAAGTGATGCTAGTGCTGCCTTACATCAGAGTAAGTGGGAGGAGAAATAAAGAGCAATTCCTTTCAAAACAGCTGTAAATTTGTGAGGAAGTTCCTTAGGGCAGCTAGGTGAGTTTTTTTGACTTGCTCAAGCAAAAGGAGTTGCAGAGATGAACCTGTAAGATCAGGGACTGTTTCTGCCCTTAAACAGGTTGCTACTACAAGGCTTTCAGTAAAATTGCTGGAGGTACATTAATGTACCATGAACATAAAAGAGAATCACACATCATTGCAACACATCCTGAGGAGCCTTATTCTGTATATAAGTACATTAATACCTTCAGCCCCAATTTTGCCATCCCCGTCATGATCTGCAGCTGCCAAGAAGGTCTTGGTTTCTGAGGAGGTTAACACTCTGGCTCCACACTCAAACCTCTGAAGGAAATATCTAGGAAGAAAACAACTTTGATTATGATTTTCACAGAATATTATTATTCTATGCTGGCTGTATAATCGAAATGATAGCTATATATAAATAAACTATTTACCACTATAGCCAAGTTCTTCAAACTCTGCTTTGGTAGAGAAACTAAATCTTAGTCATATATTTCTGTTCTGTAAGTCCTGCCCTGATACAATTGATTCTACCCACTACCAAAATCCATCCCGAGGGAGTGATTTTTTTTCTGTACTGAGCATTAAAGGCAGTTATTTACTAATCTTCTCTCTGTAGGGATTATCTGCTTAAATACACTTTTCACAGTCTGCTGGAAGTTTTACCAGAGTTTAGCGTAACTTGTGCTCTCATGTACAAAACAGTTCTGGAAAGAAAAAAGTGCTGATTTTTGGACAGCCTCTAAACAGTTAACAAAATCCTTACTTGAGCTCATCTTCCTCAATGAAGCCACTTTGATCATTGTCGAGAATCCGGAAGATCTCCTTCAGTTGGCTGCTACTCTTTTTAGACATTCCACTGATCTGAAAGAATTTTTTGGGAGTAAAGGAGTCTGGAGCTGAAAATAAATTAATAAATAAATTAACCCCTGACCACTGCATTCACTGTTCCTAAAAGCTCTGAAGATGCTGCTTTGTTACAGTTTAATTGTTCTAAACATGAACAATAGATAAAGCCTGTCAAAGAATAAATTTTGCCATACTGACCCATACCCTCCTCAACAGCAAAAAAAATCACATGGGGAGAAGTTACAAACTGACAATATAAACCAGTCATGACAGCTAAGTAAAGAGATTACAGAAACCTGTTTACAGTATGTGCTGAACAAGCACATCCTGAACAGTTCCTCTGGGATTGCATTAAACTTGCCACATGTTACACGAAGTAATAGATTTTGAGAGTTTTAATTGTTTGCTCACCTTGGCAGTCCCGCAGAGCAGCAGCAATATCAGAAGGGCTTAGAATGTCTGTGAGGCTCATTTTAAACCTATGCAAAATAGTATATTGCAGACAGATTTGTGAAATGCAAATGCGTGTTACAAAAAAATTGCTTTTCCTATGTTTCAAAGATACTCTATGGCAAACAAGACTTCTAAGGGAGGATGAATCTCATTGACCAAACCAACATCACTGCTATTCCTAAACAAATTAGAAGACTTAGTACATTACTTCCTTAAAAACAGCAATGCTGAAATAATACTTTTTAAATACATGGATTACATAAATGATGTTGTGAGTTGATGATCAGTTTTTTATCATTTACCTGCATCTTGTGGAAGTACAGCACATTTTAAACTTTATGTAACCATTAATCTAATAATTAGTCTTACTGGAATGCATGGCATCTGGCAATACAAAGAACAGTATATGCAGTGGATAAAAGACAGTCAAGAAGGTTTGCTTCTGTTTTCTCCCCAACAGCTCTGAAGAATAAAAAGAAAACTGATACTTATCTACGGTAAGGTCCATCCATATGTAATTCCAGCAATTAAAGTAAAAATCTTAGAACAATGGTTATTGTACTTACTATTGGTGCAGCTCTGCACAGTAATTTCATTTAATTAATCTCAAGTCAGCTGCTCACCTTTATAGTTTTCTCAGCTAGGTAAAGGAAAAATAGCTAAGGAGATACCAGGCAAAATAGTAATGTTGGCTCTGGCTTGCCTCTCTCGCTTATAAAGGATTCAAAAGGTGACAATAACCACTACTTAGGTTACTGTTTGATGGATCGAATGTTTGGTTTGAGACCTAGCTCAAATTTCTTCCTTAACTAATTAAACTTTTCTTTCTATTTATATCCTAAGATAATATGGACAAGAACAACAGTTTTTTTTAATAAATCCTCTTGTGCTTAATTAAGTACAACTCTGCCATCAAAACATAGCCTTTCAGTCTCCAAGTATGCTAAAGATTTTCAGTTAACCTCTGGACCTTAAAGTTGCTCATTGGAAGATGACTCCAGCAGTCAAATCCGTATGAAAAGAAACTAGTTTGGTTTCCTAGAGTCTGTTCATCCTTTGGAATGTATAAAGGAAACTGGAAATGAAAGATCAGAGGTGACAGTACGTCATTCTGACAAAGATAACTTGTCACTAGGATAGAGGAGAGCATGCCGTAACTTGGGGTGATTCTTCTCCAGTAAGCAGCATTTCAGATGCTGGCCAGTTTCTAAATTGCAGTGCTGTCCCTAATTAGGGGTAGAACAGAAACCAATGCCTCCAGTGAGAGCAAAACTCTGCAACTAGGTAAAGCTGAACAAGCTAATCTTGTTGTCTGTATTCCCTGGAACATTATGTGTAATCAGATGGCCTACTTATTGATCTATTTTGAATACTTTAAATGACATGAAATCAATAACAGACTTGCTTGAAGTGGTAGGAACCAGGCTTTGTTAGTGTGGAGATAGGTTTATACACATTTTACAACACACTCTCACCATCTATTTCCTTAATACAAAATTAAAATCGTAGGTATAGGTAGGTGGGGGTTTATTATATGCTTGATGAGCATTAGTTTCGGAAAAAAAAAAACCTTAAGAAAATTGGGAACAACAGATAAGAGGTTTTCCTTCAGACAAAAATCTTTTCCATCTTTAAGGGGGTTTATGTGGACAAAATTGTAGGATGAAAACCAATAAAACCCACATGTCTTTTGGCTAAAGTTCATAGTATAATAGTCTATGGTATCTAAAGTAATTTTGTCCTAATACTTGAGCATTATTTTATTTCTTCATGGATGGAAATAGCATGGTATGCTGAACAAGTAGCGTTTTTTGTAGTAGCAAAAGTTACAAATTATGCTGTGGAGTAGAGTAGTAATATATCTAAGCCCTGGTGGAAGTTAACAGACTACACTGAGTTTACTCCTGTTTGGTTTAATGACAGTGATATCAAGCATATATCAAGCATAGCAATTGTTTCATAGCACCAGTTTGTCTGAATTTGAATAGAGAAATACAAGATATAATTAACATGAAAAAGCAGACATTATTTAATGATACTTTTGCCTTTCTTGCTGTCTCTTTTGTATGCAAAAGAAGGTGACATCAATCACAAATAATCAGACATACCTTTAATCCCAAATATCGGCTGTCTAGTAATGAAAGAGTGCTCTCCTGTCTCAGTAGGAAAACTGTCTGTAGTAATCTGGAAGAACACTTTCCTATTAAACCTAAGAACCCTGGCCTGTTGTAAATTCGTATTGTCTGGTTAAAATAAATCAAACAGTGCTGGTTTGTACAAATTGAAGTTCTGATCTCCTGTCTTTTGGTGTTCTTTTCATTTATCATCTTCATTCAGTAGTATATATTCATATACTTTCTGTCTGAGATTTGCATGATGTTATAGTCTACCAGATAGTGGCAGTGGGAATGAAGCATATACTGCGCTTTCTATGGAATCACCCTGAAATAGCTCTCATCCTTGAGGGTACCTTTTTCCACCCTGTCGTGAATTTTCTCCTTTATGATCATCTCAGGTTGATATGAGTTTTAAAAGAAGGGGGTTTTTACTGTTTCCCTTTGACATCTTTACTGCCAAGATGTTTCTAGAGAAAAGGGTTTTTCTAGATCTCTGTGATAGTGCCATAGATGTTACTTTACATTAGGCTTCCTTTATTTCTGCTTGCTGTTACACACTGCTCATTGATCTACTTGCTTTGCTTAACTTTTAGATTTGCCATTCAACACTTATTATTAAAAGCTAATGAGAACGAGGAAGTTGAAAAGCAGTAGAGGAAAATGATGAAATCAAGGCGAACGTATAATGCTCAAGCTCAAAATACGTCTGCAACTAATTCGGGCATTGTATTAAAATATAAGCACCAAATGTAATCACTCAATAGCATCTGGTAACTTCATAAACTCTACCATGGCCCACAGGGTGCTGAACTGTTTTTACATGTATTCAACAGTAGCAAAGTAGCCAGAATTAGTATTATATTAAAATATGATCTCAACTAAAAGTGAGCTAATTACTACAAGTTCACTATTGCTTATGAAGGGATCTTTTAATGTTTGAAATTCAACACTGACAACAAAAATGATGCTAATCCTGGCTGAAAGATGGTTTACAAAAGCCTAAAAGAGCTGAATTTCAGAATCATGTTGATGTCACTGTATATTGATACAGCTGGGAATCTAGGGTTACTGGGTTTTATTTATTTATTAATGACACTTCATCTGAAGTACAGGTTTCCCTTCACTACAATTAGAATGAAATAATCAGGGATGAGTATATTATAGAAAGGGATATTTTAATTAGATAATCCATTTTACAGCTAAATCATCTGCCTGTTTTCCTTATTCCTGGGGTATGTGTTTTCTTAGGTGATTGTAATCCTTTTTTAGGGGTTCAAAACCTGAGATCTATAAATGAAATTTCCTATAAGATATTATGCAAGCAATATAATGCTATAAAGAAAATACCTAATAATTCAATCAGAACAACAGCTGCTATGTAGGCAGTTAACAACTGTGCAAAATCTGGTGCAGAATCTGAGTATTGCAGTTTCCAGGAACGGTTAGCACTTGTTCCTATGAAATACAAGAGAAATTATTAATTTGTTTGGTTTTGGTTTTTGTGCTCTGTGGAGACATCTGAAAGTGCTATTGAGTTGTTCATCTGAAGGCTTATGTGCTCTTATAACTTAACTTCTGTTCTTTTCTCCCGAGGTGTCTTTATGCACAATATATAAAGGAATATTAAAGCCATTTTTGTTTTGTTTCAGACTTCCAGGTTTAAACACGAAGGTGCAGTTCTGAGAAATACAGAGAATTCCTACTGATAAGTTCTTGCTAGGAATCTACACATATAAACCAACTGTTTTCAGATCAAGTACCATTCACTTCTCTAATAAGCAGAGCATAGTTGTGTTTTGGTAAATCATTGTCAGGTTGTGGACTAGTCTTGTACTCTTTGTGTTCTGTTTGGTATAAAGTACAGAGTTAATTAGCAGTGGCAATCAACCAAAGGCTTCAAGCAGATGCAAAGCAGATCAGCAGTTGTCTCAGGTGAGATCAGAGGAGACGTGTTAACCTGAGACCAACTACAACATTGTAAAGAGGCACTGTAGCAACTGTTGTGAAACCCACACAACTCCCATCTTTCAGTCCTGGTTGTGCTAGGGCCAGAACAATTTTATCATGATCCTGGATAACAGATTCTGTCTTTGTAATGAGTTTGGAAGAAACTGAAATAGATACTCGGTAACCTGTATGATTGATCATTAATGTTGATGTCTCAATGGGGATGGCAGAGAACCTTAGTGTGAATATAGCTATCATAATTGAAAAGTGCCTTTACAACAAAATGAGTTCTATCCTGCCACTTCAAGTTGTTTCTTAAGACACATGCTTTAATCATAAAGAAATAACTACAGAATCCAATTCGAATGGTTGCTTGGGCCATAATCTTTTACCATATTAAACAGAGGAATTTAAGAACATGGTTTAGTGTTTGATTTTTTTGATATTGTGCATTATTACAATGAAGGATGAAATCCAGGCCTTGGAAGCCTCAGTGACAAAGCTTTCTTTCCTTGCAGCAAGTAGAGGACATTACTCAGAGTGCTGAGCAGAGATCTGGACTGTAGAATCCATCCTGCAGCACTGTGAGTCTGGAGCTAAACGAAGACAGGTACTTCTCTCATGTTAGGAGAAATGTCTTGTGTACTTTCCCCACTTTAAATTATGTCCTTACTATTCTGTGTAAATGAGATTGATTTCTATTTGAAAATGATAGCAGAATAGACTAACATAAATGATTAATAGCGTAACTAATTCACAGAGCTTGGTCTGATCAGGGTATTTTTTCATTTAAAAAGCTGTCCCGGAAGATCTCTGCTAGCATTTGATATGCTGTCTTTAAATGCACTTGCAAGTGCTTCTGTGACTCAGTAACACAATTTTTCTATTTCTGACCCTAAATGTAATTGTCTAAGATATTTATGTCTGCTGTCAGCATTACAGAGAGTGTCCGATGGATTGATCTTTAAAAGTCTAAATTGTTCAGGTTTTCTGTGCATTTTAAGAATAACTGTGCCCTAAAGTTGGAGGCTGTGAAATAATCTGGATGCTGCCTTTTGTGACATGTAAAAGATATGTACAGTGGTATTATACTGTTACCAAAGGCTTTTTGCGTATAGCTGTATTTCACTGTGACCCGAAGTGTAAGAAGCCATGGTAAAATAAGGCAAATAGAAAGAGTTGGAACCACTTCACTGCTATATTCACCACCTAATTGATGGCAGTGGGATTTCTGCTATGAATTTCAGCAGTAGGAGGATGTGTAACCCTTAATGAGGTATAAAGTAAAAATACTCTATAATTAGAGTTAACCTTATCTGAAGTAATCATCAAAAGTCACTTGTTTAACAGAAATGGCCTTCTAAATAAAGGACTAGCAGGTGTCTAGATTCAAACAAGCACTTAATACACATGCATAAAGCATGTGACAAAATTCTGTTGACAAAAGGCAACCACATATGTAGGGACTCTGGCAGAAAAGGTTGGATAGACACATTTGCAGAATACAGGCCGTGGTCTCAGACCTCCAAATGTACGATTCCAGAAGAGTTTTCTTCACTTTAAGGGAGCTGTGTAGGAATGTATGTTTATGATCATGCAGCAGTCTTTCCAGCTGTGCCCTTACAGGCACAATTTGAAGAGCTTTCTTAAAGCACATGATAAGCAGTTACAGAAATTTCACAGTGTCTGACAGCCTGTGTGAGTGAGAGACAGAGAGGAAAAGAAAGAAAGAAAGTCTATTCATGTAGACAGAAAACAGCATTTTCTCCACCAGTCTGCTTAGTATACTGAAAGAAGAAAAGGTCTAAAAACGACTCTAGTCACAAGCTCTTCTTAACTTTCTGGAGTGATCACTGAAGCTGATATCAGACTTACCTTGTCATTAATTTTTTACTGTTCTTAATGGAATGGTAAGTGGTGAAATTGTCTTAGGTTTGTAGGCCTAGCAGGCTAATCAGTGTGGGAGTAAATGTGGGTAAGTAAAGGAGCTGCCTGCTAACTCAGCAGTTATCTGAGCTGTCTGCGCCTTTCTCTCTTCTTTAGCTATTAATATTGGTATGATGCTTGAAGATCTTCAGGTGACCCATATTACATAGTGAAAGTATAAAACATGGTATCAGCTGAGATACCTAGCATTTTCTGACAATAGTGAGAGCTTTTAGCCCTGCAATCAGACTGCAGTTACTAATTCCTCTAATTTTCCTTTGTTTGTTGCTCTCCTGAGATGACATTGAAATCATAAATGTGAATTTGTTTGATGGGTAATTCTTTTTTCATTGTTAAGGAAAATTCTTCAATACCAGGGCCTGGTTCATTCATTAGAGTTAGTGGAAATATTTTTTTGGCTACTGTACATGGACACATAATTGAGTATTCACTGAAGTTCTCTAGATTTCCCCCAACATTGTATTGATGTTTCCTTCCTTCTCCATAATGTCTTATCATAAATGTGTTATGCATCATAACCACTATAGCATTTGCAGATACTTTTGAAATGAAGATTTTTGATCTGCAAATACTGAAACATCTTCCTCACTAGCTCCAACAACTACAGTACAAGACAGTTGTCATACAGGTTTTTGTAAGATTAATGCCCAAGAACAAACTTCTCAGGAGTTCCAAATTTTTTGAAAAGAGTGCATAGGAGTAACTGTCAAGTTGGAAGTATAATGTTCTGCATAGTTAAAGCCATCTAGATTTTTTTAAAAGGCTGTTTGGATGTCTATTTTTATCACATGTGTAAGCCAAAACCCCCCATACACCATAGTTTCTAGTTTAGGTACTGTTAGCAATTAGTTCATTTTTGGAATCTAACTTGATTGCTCTGTTTGAATTATGTCAAAATTGCAAAGACATCATCACACTCTTACTTTTCAACCAGAATCTTAACTTAGTGCAAAAGCTAGATGAACTTCAGTTAATGAGCAACCATTCAGAGTTTTGCATTCTGCTCATTCCTAATTTCCAGTTTACTGTTTCAATCTGTAAAGAAAACAAGATTAATTTCTTAGCAATTTTTTTAATGGTGGTCTTCTTTGTTATACTTACCTCGCAAACATTTGTGCATTTATTTTTACAGCTCTGTGAGATGTGGGCATTAAGTTATCCTCAGTTTTGAGATGGAGAAAAGCAATAGAGCTTTGATTATTGGAGCAACATGCTCCAGTCTGCCATTATGAAGCACCAGGGACTTGATTTTTCAAAGTGCTTTTCACCTAGTTATATCCAAAACACAGCTGCCTTGGCCTACAGTTACATCTGTGTGGGGTGTAAAACCATACCTTTCTAATTAGACTTCCATGCAAAATAAACAACTTTGGCTTATGGTAACAATTAATACTCTTTACATTGATCTTGCAAGAAAATAGCATGGATATGATTAAAGGGTACTGAATCTCTGTTCTGGATCTCTGTGTGCAGACCTTCAGGTCTCATACTGACCAGAGAGGGAAACTCTGGGTTCCTGACTCCTACCCCTGTGCAGGTAGAGCCATGTCTTGCTCCTGTGTATCTCTGTGCCATGGTGTGCAACTTGCTAAGTACAGCTGGTATGCTGGGTATTTAGTTCCATATGGGTGGCATTAAAGGCATTCAGTGTGTGAAGTGGATCCAACAAAAGGTATTTATTTCCCAACTGCAAACTAGCACCACAGATCTTTCCTGAGACCTGCATCCTGCTCCCACGGTCTGGAAAACAAAATGTTAGCATTCTGTGTTCAGAGATGATTTGATTTAGCAAAACTGAGTCATCCACGGAAGTGGGCAGGTGGGATACTAGAAGCGTTATGACTTGAATTAATTAGAGCAGACAGAATGTAGTTTTCACTTCTTGTAAGTGAAGCAATGGTGCCATCAGGTGGGCAGGAAGGTGAGTGATTCCTTGGAGAATTCTGAATGTATGGCTATTTCAGTATTCGAGGTTCATCTTGGATCCAGTTAATCTTATATTAAAACCGACAGCTTAATTAGTGCTAGGTCCTGCCATTTAATTAGTGTATGAAACATAATCAGTCACATAAAGAATGACATAAAAACATTTGGAGCATTAAATATATCTCTTAGTTAAATACCACTGCTACCAGTCACCATAACCAGGTTTTACACCTGGACATTTTACTAATTTTAGTTTTTTATAACAGGTGCTATCTATTTACTCAAATATTGAAAATTAAATGGCCACAGAGATGCTTCTAATTTCACCTTCTCTTAATATTTTTACTTGTATCTTTAATGCTCCAAATTCAGATGAGCAGAATGGATTCCAATTCAGTCTCCCAGTGGTATAAAGACCTTTTGCTTGAAATATTGGGGAATGCAGTGTGAGCAGTGGTTACACTACATTCAAATGTTCTTCAAATGTTTTCATTTGCACTACTTCACATGTTTTCCAGCAATATGAAATCACTTGCCAGCAATTGTTAGCGGGTACAAAATGTGTAAATAAATAGTAGGTTTGGAAGGATTGTTTATGGCACAGGTATCTTGGTCTTTATCTTGACTGCGTGTTAACATTTGACCAGAGCTTGAAACTCTGTGAAAGAAAAGAATAATAAAAAGGGACCACACTATGTAATTGCACAGACAAAAAAGTACTTAATTTTTAGAGTTAAAATAGGAAACTAACAATACTCCCTCTGCTAATCATTCCTTAAAAGTAGCACATTGTATACTCATAACAATAGATACTTAAGACAAAGGAAGTGTTGCATTTAAGTGTCACATTGTATCATAATTCAATAGTAAAAAGCAGAGAAATTATATACTGAAATCTTATAAATATATAAATTCAGGTTCCAGTCCCAAAAAAATCTCTGTAGATCAAAAAAGGGACTGACCATCTGTAGCCAAGGGCAGCATGTAGACGAGCTTCTATGTTAGATCCTCTCTACAATACTGAGCAGATCTGAGCATCTCAGAATCAGATCCATAATAACCAGTGTATGGAGTAGGGCAGCTGCCCAGAGCTAACCACTAGGAAGTCTCAGGGACAGGTATTACTCTGATCAAGGCAGTCTTAACCATCCACTCCAATTTTACCATCTGCATCACTATCACCTGCTGCCAGGAATGTGTCAGTCAAAGCTCTGGCACTGGCTGAGAAATTCCACAGTAAGCATCTGTTAAAGGTGAGAGGACAAATGAGTGAGACATACTTGGTACTGAAACATTTAGAGTTTGGTATTGGTAATAGCTGTAAAATTCCAAGCCTGACTCAATTCTTGAGGCTATTTCTAAAGCTCTTTGTAAATAATTTTGCATTTAATGGCAAAACTTCCTCTAACTTCAGTGAGAATAATGGTAACAAAGTAAGAGGATGTTGCGTCACAACACATAAAAATCCTATTGGTTTCATTGGATTAAAAAGGCAAAACTAAAACTGACCCCATAGTGGCAGGATTCATTTTTCCCTGCTGTGTCATCTTTGCTCCTAAGATGTAGACTTAAGAGAGGCAAGAATTTTTGTAACCTTACTTTTTAACTTCAGTCAGATGAATATGATCTGGAAGATAGAATTCATGTGATAGAAAGAAAGATGAGAGAAAAATAGCCCTTTGAATTCAGTCTAGTAAAAAATCACACAATAATAAAAATCAAACTCCAGCAGAATGCTGTTTTTATCTTCACAGTCTGTCAGTTATCCCTACATGAAACGAGTGTTTTCAGTGCTATCAGAGTGTTTCATTGTGATCCAGCCTTTCCTTTGTTATTTGTCTTGCAGCTCCTTCAGCACACACACACACGCACGCAATTGTCTCTCATCCAAAGAGACAGAATTCATATAGATCTTGCTCTATCAGCCTTTGATGCTGCCCCATGAGAGCAGCCAGGTTTGATTACTGGGGCAGTTGCAACCTAGGTCCCAGGGCAAACCAGGACAACTGCCCTGCAGGAGCCGGCAGTTCCATCCTTCAGATATGTGTGGTGCATCTGGCTTGCTATTTTCTCTAGTTCAATCTTACGGTGCACAAGCAGAGGACAAAACCAAATGTGCTGGTTGATGAGAAGCTCAGTATGAGCTGGCTTTCAGCTCTCTGGCCCCCAACATAAGAAGCATGTGGAGCTGCTCAAGTGAGTCCAGAGGAGGCCATTTAGATGATCAGAGGCTTGGAGCAGCTCTCCTATGAAGACAGGCTTAGAGAGCTGGGCTTGTTTGGCCTGGAGAAGAGAAGGCTCAGGAGACACCTTAGAGCAGCTTTCCAGTGCCTAATGGGGCTGAGAAGAAAGCTGGAGAGGGACTGTTACTGTTTACAAGGGCAAATAGTGATAGGACAAGGGGTGATGGCTTTAAACTGAAAGAGGGTAGACTTAGATTAGATACTAGGAAAACATTCTTCCCTGTGAGGGTGGTGAGGTGCTGGCACAGGTTGCCCAGAGAAGCTGTGGCTGCCCCATCCCTGGCAGTGTTCAAGGCCAAGTTGGACGGGGCTTGGAGTAACCTGTTCTAGTGGAAGGTGTCCCTGCCCGTGGCAGGGAGGTTGTAACTAGATGGTCTTTAAGGTCCCTTCCAACCCAAGCCATTCTGTAATTCACAGAACTGCACAGCATTTGGAGATCTTTGGTTATTTGCATCCATTTTTTGTGTGGATTATTGTGATGTCTTCAAAAGCCTCAGAGTTTCTTCACCTTGCCACTTAGTTTTTTCCAAGCCAAAGACAGAAAAAATTGTAAGGTAAAAGATTTGCAGAGTCCTCTTGGCTTAATTATTGTTCAAATGACTGAGATAATGACTTATATAAACCTTAGTTAAGTCCTCTTAACCTTTTACGGAACTCCTACAGCCATGTGATGGCTCAGATACCCCAGGGGATAAATTACTGTGGCTGACAAGACCTACTAGCTTATCAGATTGATATTTATATCCCAAAAGAATGTGCATGGTGTTTTAGACAATATATAGGGTTTAGAACAAAGTAAATCCTTTCAGCTTGCATCTGTTTTTAGTCTGATGAGTGACTTTTGATCTGTTAATGAAAAAATATTTAATTTTTTTTTTACTGCTTAGTGATAGCAGAAAAGGACATCTTCATGGTAGACTTTGCCTGTCAAGGGCCCAGTCCTCATAGGAATTACCCATGAAAGTCCTGCAATTGCCCTAATAGTCTTCAAATAATACTAATACTGATACGTTTGTAATAGATACATGTGACAAGTAGAATCTCACAGATAAAACTTTTAGTTTTATATCAGCCCAAAGTATTTTCAATAAGCTGACATATAAGCTTTGGTTACCCAATTACTGAAATATGTGCTTTAGACTATTAAAGTCTACTATTGAAGACATTTGCTCAGTATTAATTAACTGCGTGGTGCATAGTTTAAATCATCATAATAAATGTGTCCATTCATAGAATGAATGTTGTCAGTTGTTCAGCAGCATGCAGGAGTATGCATCAATTAATGGTGAGGAATGAAACTGAGCAGTGAAAGTGATGATATTTGGTTCGTTCTTTCTGTACTGAAAACAAACTCGTGTAAGGATTCAAACAGTAGCTAAGCTCAAGCTGCAGTTTTTCACTCACTGGTTATTGATGGGATCCTCCACTTGGCTATCTCATGAGATCTGTTGGAACGTACTGACCTTGAGAATAGCTGAAATTGTCCAGTGATGTAAAAAGCCATTGTGAGAACATTTCACATGGACACACATAACCATTCACGGAGAATCTTTGTAGATTTAAATATTTGAGTAATACCATTGCATTTAAAATAAAGCCTAACACTTGGTCAGTCTGACATTAGTCTGTTGTCTTTTCCTTCTCAAATCGTATAGATGAAAATACAGACAAAACCTCATCTTGCACATCTTTTTTTCCTTTGATCATTTCTTCAGGAGAAGAATGCTTTAGGAGGAGTGCTTAACGGTATTATTCTAAGCCTATGCTGTGTGGAAAATGGAACATTATGAAAGCAAGGTTTTCTGGGCTATATATGTAAGATCAACTGAGCAAGTTACTTTTAAAGTATTTTATTTTATCCTTGTGGATATGTAAGCTAAATGATCCAGTCTTTCCATTCGGGAATCTAGCTTTGCCTTTGTTTCAGATTCCTAGGAAATAATGGACAGCATGGCCTGGGATCAGAGAGGGTCTGATGATTGTGGCAGAATTACTGTACGTTCAAGAAATAATCTTTGTGAGAAGACCACGTTGAGATTAGAAAGGATTTATCGAGAAAGTTTTTGAGTATTTCTGTAGCAAAGCAGAGCTTGCCTGTAGAGGGCACCAAAGACAGTCAAGTCCAGCCGTGAAATCTCTCCGGGACTACTGGGGTGAGAGAAAACCGAGGAACTGAGGGTGAGAACACGTTAGAGTGTGGGTGTTCATAGCAAGGAAGAGAAGAAGCAGCAACAAGAGAAGAAAAGAAGTCTAGTCTACCACATTACTCGAAAGGCTGGAATAGAAATAGGCTAAATGGAAAACTGAAAGAATTCCAGTTGACTTTTCCTTTAACGATGATTAGGGAGAACAGGTTATTTTGTCTTTCTAACAAAACCAGGTTGTACTGTGTTTATTTTTATGCTGGCTAAATATTACAGTCTGTTAGGGAGATCTTTGCAAATATATGATCAGTGTGTTCTGGAAGCTTATTTGTTAAACCAGAAAGTATCTAGGACATAGCAGCTGATTAATATTTAGTTGTGATGAAACCAGTGGGATTACATTTGAGTCAAGTATTTGCATAATCTACTGTGACATAAGTTTCCCTTTGAATAATATCTTAGTCAATAATATCTTAGTAACTGCAGGGGAAGGCATTGTCCAAGGGCACCTTCTTTTCATATTGTAACCGATGTGGTGATCTGATTTTCTTTTCTGGAGCTTGACACACAAAAACTCTGATTTTCTTGTTTACATGAGTGTAGAACATGCTGATAAGCAAATCAAGAGTTAGGGAGCAGCTGTATCCCAGCTGCTAGATAGTGTGCTCTGTAGGCCTGTGGTACAGAGAGTGTACCAGAAGATCCATACTGATATAATGGTATCTTTCTGTGCTTGAACACAAAAGTAGTATGGAAATCAAGTTTCATAAAATGGCAGCACTTTAGTTCATATTCCACATATTCCATCTGCTTCTTAATATATTTTAAAATATATGAACAATTAAGTTTGAAAATGTTAGGTACATGTCTGGTCAGGGATTTAATCGAGATGTATCTATTTCAGTAACCCATTCCATGAAATTAATCCAGCCTTGGCCCTCTCTGCCTGCAGTGTCTGTGTGAAGAGTTCCAGGCACCTCTGATGACACTGCATCAAAGATTTTCCACATGGGCTGGCTGCTAACTCAAAGAAGAAACTTTACCAGTCTGTGTGTGCCATGAATGTTCTGACATCCTCTTGCCCTTCTTGTGCTCTCTTACTTGTTAGAAGATGACTGTGAGATTTCAAACAGTTGGAGAGCTGAAATTGAATCTGAAGTTTACGAATGGCACTAGGTTAGGATTTCCAAAAGAACATGAAGTTACGAGGCAGCCAGCTTCCACTAAATACCAGGAGCATGATTCTGCTCCTTTATCAGCATAACCCAAAATTTTGGTTTAAGAGAAACGATGGATTCAGTGGCTAGAGCACCAAGGTTTGGGATATTTGGTTCAACACCCTGGCCCTTGATGTCTTTTTTCTAAGAGTTTGTACAGGACAAGCAATTTCTTTGTATTTAGTTGCCACTTAAAGAGATCATAGTATATCTTTATTTCACAAGAAGTATTGGGAGGATTAGAAATTGAACTGCTCATACAGGGTAATGAGGGGACTGGGGTGTGTCTGAGAACTCACAGTCTCTGTGCTCAGTGGAACTCAGATCTGCCGCTCACATTTTGCATTGCTCTTTAATTGTCATAAGTAAAGGTAATACGTATAAACAACATTTCCTTTATCCTAGGGATTATGAAGCAATATTATACTGAATATTATACTGATTAGTACAGTCTTAACTCTAAACCTGAGAACAGATTATCAGCGGATAATACAGGATGTTGTTAGATACTTTCTGACAGAATTTGGTTTTTAACTGTGTGCTTAGCGGTGTTTTATTTGTGTATTTCATTCATAAAAGCTTGGTGCAGAGGATTTAATCCTTACTTATTAGATTCCCCAGAGGGGTTATAGAACCTCCATCCTTGAAGATCCTCAAACTCAGCTTAGAGGATTGTGTCCTAAATTGGCCTTCTGAAGAAGCGATTGGACCAGATACCTCCAGAGATCCTTTCCAACATGAATTATTCTGTGGTTCTGCACACTAATGTGGTAATGTTGTGATATCACTATTTGTGAATTTACTACTTCAGATGGCATCCACATAGACATGCTGCAGTCAGAGGTTTTCTCTAGTGCAATGACATTGTCAAATTCAGAGAACACTCCGTGCTATTCCCTAAGAAAATTGAAGGCTACCACTGGCTGAATTTAAACTTACTGAAATGAACCTTCCAAGAAAACTTTACATTTTTGGAATTTGTTTCGTTTAGGTAGAAAACACTCTCTTTTAGTTTGGTTAGCTCTAAAAATGTGGATTCTAGTGTCAACAGAAGACATAACAGGGACTAGGCATTGTTTTTGCTGAACAGTCTATGGGCTTTTTTGTAATTGGGGACCTTTTGGAGTTTTACTGTAATGCCTTCTAATGAAATGGCTGGGTGGTTTTAGTAAGATTTATAACTCATCTTCTTGCCATGAGTTACTGTTTAAGAAGAACAGATTTTCTCATAAATAAAATTCTCTTTAAGTTTTACGTAAAGTTGCAACATACACAAGAATTGCCAGATTCTCAGAAGTACTCAATTTCCCGTTCTGGCAACAGAAGACATTGACGTGCAGTTGTTTAGCATCTCTGAAATACAGGATAGGCCACTATGTAGTCTTGCATTTCTTGCATTCCACGTAAGACTTTCAGATGTGCAAGGAATGCAGCATCAGGTCTGTCACTTACGGTACTGTGTGTGCCATCTGCTTGTGAACTAGTGACATGATATTTTAGTGATTAGCAGTGTGAAGAGCTGATGTATATGTTACATCTGTCTGTTGCTGCAGATCTGGATTGCTCTGGGTTTTTTTCTTGAGCAGATACGAAAATGAATCAGGTAATAGGAATCAACAGTCTCATCATTATGCAAAATATTTCAGTGCTGCAATTAACAGCAGCTATAATTTAAGCCTAGATTTAACATCAAAGGTAGTGAGGACAGAATTAGGATTTGTATTCATTATAATTCAGCCAAGGCTTCAGTGAGTCTGATTGCTAGAATTCCTCTTTTGCATTAGCTGTCTTAAATCTGCTGAACAGCTCTCTTCCGTGCCTGGGTCTGAGTGAGCTGTGCTTGCCTCACATAATCATCTTGCAATTCATGGAAATGCCAACACTGAATGTTACATAAAAGTTCCAGAAGGCTTTGTTTCTGCTCTTCTTCAAAACAGCTGCCAAATTATGTTACAATTATCATCCAGTTTCAGCAGGGAGCATTAAAATGACAGTCTACTTGTAAGCTGGAACCATATCATGATAGATGGGAAAAGAGACAACTAAATGTTGGTGGGGAAATTTCCAACCCACTCAGCCAGAAACACACAACATCTACTCAATCTATTGAGCTCTGCATTTAACCATGAACATTATTTACTTTGTCCATTAATGAAGACAATGTTATAACTGGCTCTGAATCCTGTAAGACACTTATCAAAGGAAAGACTAGTTCTTAGTAATTTTCACACTTAAGAAAAATGCTAATATTATGGGTTGTATAGATGATTATTCATATAATAAGTTAAAGAATTGAGTAATGGCCATTATTCAGCAATGTAACAGAGCTTTAAGGTAATCCAAACAGCAAGACTGGCTGTTGTTTCATCTGCAGGAAACAGAGAAATTCACAAATGTGGCAAAGTACCATTGTTTTGTACATATTAAGAGATAATAAGCAACATCTTCATGATTCACAGAGAAACCTCCAGGCCTGTGGCCCATGTCAGGGGACTGTGACTTAAGACAGTGTCAGAGTTAGGATTAGACCCTTCTCCTCTATCTAGCAGCTGCCTTAGATTTCACGAAAGATAAATCTTCTTAAGGGAGAGTTACATTTTAGGCCATAAACACTTTCCAATGATACATGCTGTAGCCTAGTACTTACTTTTGTAAAATTATCCAGAAACATATTCCATGTTTTGAGCTATGTGGCAGCTCCTCTTAAGTTTTTTCTCACATTCTCAGGGTTGGGTCTTAATATGCATTAGCTTTAGCTATCTTGTTAGCATCACTTTTCCTTAAGAATCAGAGAATTAAGTAGAAATAAAACTCAATGAAATCACTACAATTAAGCCTTAAAAGATGACATATTGTTTAAGATCGTCAGAACTGTGTCTGGTGAGTCAGCATAGTCAAGTATGAGGATGGAAACCTAAACAAAATTTTAAAAGCAGCTTTCCCCTCCCCCAAGTTATTTGTTTTGTTTTATTTTTTTTCTTCCCATTTTCCAGCCACAATTTCAACATTATGAGTGGTTGAAAATCACAAAGTGCTTTCTTTACAATGGAAATGTAACAATACCACATGACCCAAACATCTGTACATTGCAAGATTTCTCAGCGATCTGGTGTGCGAACTTGGGGGGTTGTTAATGCCTGAAACAATACAAAAATGTACAAACACATGCTGAGTGTGAAGTGCTTGTTGGACGAGGTAATTGGAAGAGTCAGTCCAAGGCTGCCTTTGGTCTGATGCTGTTTATGCCTTCACCATAGATTGAAATTCTGTCAAGGAAGAAAATGAGAAAGGCAGGGAGTAAAACTAGATGAAAGTGGTTTTTAACATCTTTAGAAAAGATAGATAAAAATGACTTAAACTCCTAGCCATGGAGAGCTCCCAAAGTTATTATAACACTGCACAAGCTACTGCTAAACTGAGATTCTGGGGGCGTAACAGATTTTTCACTCCTTAAAAAGAGTAAGTGCAGAGAGGAGGAGTGAGTCTGTAAATCCATATTTGTGGGAAATCCTGAGTTAAAGGTAGACTATCTTTAACCCATTAAAAGCTCTGATAATAGGCAAGGAAGCAAAGAGTGAATTAGGTTGAGCCTGTAGTTTTCAGTAGGAGGGATTTTTTGCCTTTGTTATTCCAAAGAAAAAAATATCTGTAGTGATGTAATTTCAGAATGGGAGATGCAATGGTTAAGGGCTAAGATCTGCATAATATAATGGCCTATTTAGGGCTCATAAACAGAAGCTGTAAAAGCTGCTGCTAAAGCAAATTCCTCTAACAGTGTATCTCTCTCTCTCCTCCCAAACTCTGGCTAAGATTAGCACGTGTGTCTGTTAGAGTTATTGCCACCTGTCCTAGTTCAGCTGAGACAGCCCTGTTTTCAGTGACTTCATCTTTAATATATGATGCATAATGTCCTATTTTCCTTTGCAGCAATTTCTAAAAGAAACAGCCTGGGCAGTTCACATCATCCCTGTGAGGTTTTCTTTAGGAATTTGATTTAGTTTTTCATAGAAGGACTGCCTGGTGAAATTTGCACCGATCAGATCATTCTCCAGCACAAAATTCTGTGCTGCATTGCAGCAGTTCTAGCCTTGAAAAACAATACCAGTCTTCTCTTACATTCCTGAATTAAACCACTCTGTAGCATTGGCCAATGTTTGATAGTGGTAGATGAAGAAAGAAGTTTATGTAGGTGGAAATGTGTTTAAAAATGGAAGTGTCATATGGCCAGAAGTGCAGAGTCAAAATGGAAATTCAAAGAATGGATAGGTGTTCAGGATGCTTTAAAAATCTGGCACATCGAGTCTATGGATCAAACACATGGCAGAATAAAACCCAAAGCTGATGTTATGGATTGGAGGGGTAGGCTCTACATTGGGCCTAAATATGCTGTTGCTGCAAGAGAAACCAAATAGAGATAAAGCTATGAAAATAAAGCAGTATTCAATAGTATAAAAATTGTGGCAGAAAGTACCAGGCCAAAGTACTTGGATTTATTCTTCATGCCACCATTTAAATGAAGCCCTAAATGCACGCATTTTAAACCACGAATTTTATAGATGTCTAAAAGTCTTACCTTCCACTCCAATTTTGCCATCACCATCAGAGTCACCTGCAGTCAGAAAGTCCTTTACCTCTGCGGGTGTGAGGGCTCTGGCAGTTGAAGAGAAATTCTTCAGAAACAGACTGAAATAGAACAGGGTAGAGTACTGTCCTTGAGAATTAGTCTCCCACATGTCCTTGGTACATTGGCATTTCTGGTTTTTTTAAACCCATGCCAAAAAACCCATAAGGTAATGCCTGCTCTTACTATCTGAGGAGATACAAGGAATTGTGACAAGGAAAGGCAAGGAACTGTATTTTCTTTTTAAAATAGCAGCAAGTTTCTTCTAGGACAGCTAGCAAGTTCAAAGGTTTACACTAGTTGAAGAAATATGCAGCTGTGCGGTACTTACTGAAGCTCTTCTTCCTCGATGAAACCATTGTTGTCCTGATCGAGGATTGCAAAAACTTTCTTTATCTGATCAGGAGTTTTGCTGGGTAAACCAATCGTGGAGAAGAAAGACTTGTAGTTGAAGCTACCATCAGCTGGAAGAAACAGAAGTTTAAGTACTTTCCCTTGAAGTTGCTACTACAGTATATATTCCTTGGGAATATGTATGTCTTTTCTTAAGCATCAGCCTACTCCTCTTGCTCTTCTGCACCAGTGTAGCAAAAAAGAAGATACAGTGGATAATTTCTCTTTCTAATCACTCTGTGCCCATGGTCATATATCCTTTTAGCCAGTTTGAAGTTTTCTGCTACAATGCACATTCTGCTAAATCAGGGTTTATGCATTGTGTCACATGCAGTTAATAATAAATATTTAGAGGGTGCTACTGCGGCTGACAGACCTCTAATTCTTACTTCATTTCACTTAGTCCTTACTTTGGTGAAGAATTTGGTAGAAAAGTAGGTAATTCCCAGTCAAACTAGCTCTTTGAGCATTTGGAAAATTGGCTTGATCTCACCGAGGAACTCTTAAAGAGAACTAAGACTGGTCATTGCTTCACAAGTGACATTTTATTCTGCAAGCTGAGGCTTTTTTTTGACATTCTGAAGGAAAAGGCTAGCTATATAAATATAAATCTTTGAAGGTTTAAAAATTGTCAGAGTTCAGAGGTAAGCCAGCTCTAACTGAATCTGTGGCCCTTTAATTGCTGCTCTGTGTTTTGGGGAATGTTGTTACCCACCAAATAACCACTCGTGAGACTTTCTGAATTCAAGGGTCTGTACTGTAATGTAGGTAGAAAGAGATCTCACGGGGAAGGAATCTAAGGGGAAAATGATAGGCATGTCATCTTAAGACATAAAAATGATATGCATCTTCTGGCTGCAGAGACCATTCCTTACCCTGGCAGCTGGAGAGAGCGGATTCAATATCTTTAGCAGAAAGGATGTCAGTGATGGCCATTGTTGAACTGTAAAATAAATTAAATGTGAGCTACTTGGTCATTAAAATGACTTCTCTACCTCTTTCATGGCTCTATTTGAAGTTGCTGCTGTGACAGTATATGATGGGGGAGACATTATTCATCTAATTGTAAGCAGAGTGTACTGGAACAGATGTCTGCAACAGGTGCTTCCACTTAAAGCTAGGTAATGAGGGAGGAATTCTGCATGTGGGAGTGTGGGGCTTCAGGAAGATCTGATGCCTGGGCTGCACTGGCAGGGTGAATCAAAGGTGTCTAGCACCACAAAACTTGATGACTTCTGTGTGGGTTTTCCTGGAGGTGGATTATTACTCAGTTAAAACCAGCATACATAAAAAGATAAGGGTCAGTATGTCCCCTAGAACTATAGCTGGAATAAATGTAATTGGAATCTAAAAAAAATCTGATATTATTATCAATAAATATATCGATCTTCTCAAAGAATGACAATATTTTAGAATAAGTAATAGCAATTCTACTAATTTCAAGGAAATCTAAATTTGGAGAGTAAGTTCTTCCTCTGTTTAGTTGCAACAATAAGTATAACTATACTATAAATTTGGCTCGCTGGACTGCTGCATCATTAAAAGATTACATTTCAAGATAGCTTAATAAAAAGTTTTCTTAAGTATGTTGTGGTGGCTTTTTTCATTGCATGTAGGTGGTAATAAACCAGATTTTTATCCAGATTTTGGCATTTCAGTATATTGATGTATTTAGAACAGAGGTATTGAGACACTTAATATTTGTTGCTAGTAGAGTGGAGGAGGTGTTCACTGATAGAGCAACATTTGATAAAAAATACTCTTTCTCCAATTCAGCCACCAATACAGTGACAATAGTTTGCCACTGTAATATTGATCACTTAAGAAAATGCTACAGGCCTGACTTTTTAGTCAATTTATTAGAGTGAACATAGCATTGATGCATTTACAGTCTGATAAACTGCACACACTACTGCAGGCTGGTTACAATTTACAACTGGTGACATTACTGTAAAGTAGCTTCATGTTTATGAAGGAAGGGGAACTGAGGCATAGAAAAGTTATTCTTGAAAGCCACAAGAAAAGAGAAATATCATGAATCCCTAACTGATCTTCAACAACATTATTCTTCCTGTGTAAGCATGGAAAGCAGCATTCACGAAAAGGAAACCAATGCCGGTAACCATTTATAGTTTATGAGATGGTTTGAGATCTAAGCACAGGTTTAAACTTTACCTAAAATATGAAATGGCTGCCTCTGTACCTGTTGGTTTGCAGCAGAGGAAATTGCCAATCCTTTCAGTTCCTTTCTTAATAGCTTGGAAGGTGTAAGGAGACAATGGACAAATCCATGCTGATGGCAATGGGTACTTCTTCAGCTGAGGCAGATGAGTTACTTTTGGTTTGCTAGCAGTTATTTTGTGCCAGTGGCTTCTTGTGCAAAGTACTTCCCCCTGTCAGCACTAGACAAGATAATTTGGAGCTCTGCCATTCACCTAATTCTCACTGCTGACAGGATTAAAAAGGGGGAAGAGTTGAAGGAAAACCTAAAAAATGCAGCATTTTTCATAAGGGACATCATTCCTGTCTCTTTCCATCCTGTGATCTGAATGCTGATTCTGTTCTCTGTTAGCTTGTAAAGGTACCACATATTGGAAGCTGATACAAGAATAGGTATTTTAATTGCATAAGTGCTTTCCGTTCAGGGAGCATTTTGCTTTTGTGTTTCTTTTCCTGAAAGCAGAGGATCTAATCAGCTTACCTTTGTGGTCTTCTCGGCTGGGGAAGGAAGCAATCTAGTTGGGAGGAACGAACTTGCTGTGTGTCTCCAGCAGAGCTGAGCTTGCATATATATACTTTAAGTTGTATACCATATACAGATTTTAGATTTCAGCGTCACGAAGGGGGAATGGTGTCAAATGAACTTGCCTAACTAATCATCTTGCACTATTTTTAACTCAAGAGAATACATACGATATTTGCAAACGAAACAAGATAAGTGGCCAGATAGGCAAAAAGGACAGAGTCATATTAAATTTCCTCTGATTTAAGCAGAAAATACCAACTTCTCCATATGAAGTAGGGCAGGAAAAAAAGTCCCACTATCTGATACGCTTGATCCCAGGAGTCAGATGAAATGAAACACTACTAACTTCTGAAGAGATGCCTTTAATGAATGTTAAGATGCCTTTAATGAATTTATCACATATGGTGATAAATTGTTATCTGCAGACACTACATGTGATAAAGTTTCATCATTAGAGCACTAAACAAAAAAAAATAAATTAAAAATACCCTGGTCAAGTATTGTTTGTGTAGCAAACCATTTAGGGAAGATAGTAGTTATGTTGTCCCCCAGAATGTCTGGTCTGTTGTTGTTTAGAAAGAAACCCCAAACCCAAACTACACTGTGAATTTGTTGCTACGGGAGGTAAAATAATATTATGTCAACCCACTGGAACAGTTGGTTGGGGGAGAGTATTTTGTCTGGTACGTTTCCAGAGAAAATCTTACAATTCTGCAAGGTTCTGACATCCTGCTTAGTCGCGTATGTGTGAAGCAAAGGGGTTGTGATCTGCCCAGCTGTCTCTGAGACAAAAGTCCCTGAGCCCCTCATGAAAGATCTTTGGTTTTAGATTTGAGAGAAAAATTTCAATAGCAGCATCACAGCAGGGAACAATATGTGAAGAGTGTCACTGCAGTTTCGTTGCTTACCTTCTGATTTCTTTTAGATAAATGATTATATTTTCTAATTTTTTGGCCAGCGCTGTTTCCAAGTGTTCCTTTGTGCTAGTTACTTCTTTTTTAAATAGCATAGAAACAATTTGATCATCTCAGTTTTCTTTTCAAAACATCATAGCCTCACCGGGTAAGGAGCCAGTCAGCTTGGATCTCACTTGTGGCTTGAGGCAGCAGAACAGTGAAAGACAAGTCATACTGATGACAGCACAAGATAGCATTATGGCCGGGGTAGAAGATGGCAAGGGATGACAGTGCAATTGGCATCACAGCTTGGGGTGGTGGCACAGTAAGAGGTGACAGTGCAGAGACTGTCTTAGTGTGTGAGAGAGTATCAGGGCATTAATTTTTTTCCCCAAGCATTTCCCCGTAAGAGGGAAGGCAAACCTAGCCAAGTACTGAAGCCAACTACTAACATATCAGTGTGGGGCGGAAAGAAGTGGCAAATGGGACACCTACGAGACCTTAGTGCATCCAACACTGATGGCAGCTGATGAAAAAGCAACAAAAGACAATTTCAAAAGATAGTCTGTGTGGAGGGGGTGTTACTGCACTTACTGTAAACATAAGAAAAATTATTGCTACAAGGTCTTTTTTCCTTCTACAAATTGTGCGTGTCTGCCCTCCATGAAAAGTTTCAGATACAGATTAATTCTTGTGTGGGGAAGAACCACTGGTTAGGAATGGCTGTGGAAGATTGCAGCTTTTCCAGTTTTCTGAATGGGTTGTTGACCAGCTGACGCTGAAAAATTTCAAGAAGGATTTGATGGATAGATATTTAATACTGGCTCTTGTTGCCACTGGTGACATCTGGTAGAAGGGATACAAATATCACTTTCCCCTCTCACACTCTTCTAAGAAATGGCTTTTATTCTACATGGGAAAATAATTCCTCTCCCTTGTGCATACACCATCCTTTTCTCCCCCTCCAATTCAGAAAATTGCCTACATAGTGCCAACAACTGATGTGAAGTAAGTAAGGCGTCGAACATAAAAACTGATGGCATGGTATGATCTAATGAAGCTAAGTTAAGAGGAAGGCCAGATTCTGCTGAAACTCTTGGACTGCAGGAGTCTGCATGGGAATTTGGTCTCTGGTGTCTGTTTCAGAGAATGCATTTGATTTTAGATGCAATGGCTTCTCATTTTGCCCAGAGCTAATTCCACATATGTTAACCCCTCGCCCCCACTCTTCCCTTTAAAAATAGCATTGATTGCTGTTATTTCCCTTAATGCCTGTGGACTGTTGCCATTAGTTTGAACTTCTGTATGTGAATCACGTAAGGATGCAGTCTTGAAAAGTGTGCTTTGTTTTCTAAGGGGCTTCAACAAGAGGATTCCTTTTGTTCTCTGAAATTGTAAGAATAAAGCACGAATGTCAAATGATTTATGGCCTTAGTCTGTTGAGCTGCATTCAGACTCCAGCAAGTTTTGGAGTTGCTTTTCCAGCAGGATTGGAGGCACTAGAGATCCAGAACATGTGCACTGGCTGGCAGGACAAAATGCACAAGGATCATGTAACAACCAGCCTCCAACAACCATTTCTTTTCAAGCCCTACATTAGAGATTGCAAAAACATCTGTCTGGTCATTTTTACTTTCTTAAATCAAATATGATTAGTAACTTTCCAGCTGCCATCCAACTTGGCAAGGAGGGGAACTAGGGAAGTCTTAAGAAGTAAGGAGAAGATATCCCTTTCTGATTATCAAGTTACCACTAAAAGCAGTTTTAAACCCTGGGACTTGAGCATTTCACTTTGCTTGAGTCTCATTGCCTTCTAGAGGTCTCTCTAATGGAATGCTCCTTCTCTTGTTGTTTTATTCTGTCAGTTTTAATCTTAACTCTTCTAACACCTGAAATTACCTCCCCAAGTTTGAGGTCTGTGATTGTTCTATATGTTCTTGTCATAGAATCATAGAATAATAGAATCATAGAATCAAAGAACCATAGACTGGCTTGGTTTGGAACGGACCTTAAAGACCATCTAGTTCTAACCCCCTACCACGGGCAGGGACACCTTCCACTAGACCTGGTTGCTCCAAGCCCCTGTGTCCAACCTGGCCTTGAGCACTGCCAGGGATGGGGCAGCCACAGCTTCTCCGGGCAACCTGTGCCAGCGCCTCAGCACCCTCACAAGGAAGATTTTTTCCTAATATCTAATCTAAATCTCCTCTCTTTCCTTTTAAAGCCATCACCCCTTGTCCTATCACTACTTGCCCTTGTAAACAGTAACAGTCCCTCTCCAGCTTTCTTCTCAGCCCCATTAGGCACTGGAAGCTGCTCTAAGGTCTCCCTGGAGCTTTCTCTTCCCCAGGCTGAACAACCCCAACTATCTCAGCCTGTCTCCATTGGAGAGCTGCTCCAGCCCTCGCAGCATCTCCGTGGCCTCCTCTGGACTTGCTTCAACAGGTACATGTCCCTCTTGTGTTGTTGCCCCCAGAGCTGGATGCAGGACTGCAAATGGGGTCTCATGAGAGCCGAGCGGAGGAGGAGAATCCCCTCCCTCAACCTGCTGGCCACACTTCTTTTGATGCAGCCCAGGAGAGTTGGTTTCTGAGCTGCAAGGGCACACTGAAGCTGGCTCATGCTGAGCTTCTCATCAACCAACATCCCCAAGTCCTTCTCCTCAGGGCTACTCTCAAGCCATTCTTCACCCAGCCTGTAATTGTGCCTGAGATTGCCCCAATCCAGGTGCAGGACCTTGCACTTCACCTTCCTGAGGTTTGCACTGGCTCAACTCTCCAGCCTGTCACTGTCCCTCTGGATGACATCCCTTCTCTCCAGCGTGTCCACCGCACCATGCAGCTGGGTGTCGTTGGCAAACTTTCATTCTTTGAGTGCTGATGTGAATTGTGTGTGCAATAGAATAACAAAAAAACACTAAAGAGTTGTGAATGCTTGCTTTAATTTAAATAAGTGTGATTTGCTGGCCTTGTATATGCCTGAGCTTGTTTTCCCTGAATGCTTATGATAGAGATATCCATAGTTACACATCAAGGAATAGAAATAGACACCTTATATGATGTGTTTAACCTATTGTTAAATGACATGTGAGTAGTGAAAGTGGAATAGTCATTCAGCTTGTAGTTTGCTTTGGGAATATTTGAGATGAAAGAAATTGTATGCATGTAATTTAGTGTAATTGTATTAATGCAACATGCTTCAGTCACTTGAGGAATGTAACCCTTGGAGTGGTCTGGAGATACTTGTGAGTGGTTTTAGGTTTATATTACTTAATCGAGTATCTGTAGACACCTCATAACTACCACCCAGGAAAAATGCTGAAAAAGGAAAATGCTAAAACAGTTGGTATGAGGTGAGGAAACTGTACATAGGGAATACACCAAATAATTTCTTTTATTTTTGCAAACATGAATGAATCACAAAAATTAAGTAATACATTTTTCACCAGCTATTTTTCACCAGTCATTCTAGTCTCAAGTGCCTTCAACCTCTGAGGTAGATTTTCAGAGATTCTGAGAATTTACAATGTCACTTTTCAACTTCAAGTGCCCTTTAAAGTGCTAATTTACAAAATTTCTTCAGTCATATTTTTCTGACGTGTAAAGCATTAATTTTTATGCCAATTGGACTGTTTACATAAATCAAACACTTTCTGGTTTTGCATACCTGAAATTCATAAGAGAGTTTCAGTTCTGATTCCAAAATCTGAAAGAAATATCATCCAGATGTAAAAACTATGTGATTTATCAAGCTGTAGCTTGAGAATTTTGTCTCTGAATTAAAACTTTTCAATTCACTTCCAGTTCTGTTTCTTTCTGGAAATGTTCCTGCATTGATGCACAAAGAAAAAGGCTTTTTTGTGCAGAAAGAAATTCACATGGAATGGTTTCTGAATTTATAGAGTGCTAGGTCTGTTAAATCTGATACAGGCATTCATAAATGGACAAAGTACTTGAACCTCCAGATGACTTTATCCATAGATTAAAAATTACATGCAGAAAGTGTGTAGAAGAAATGATTTTCTTGCTTTAATTCTGAAGCTAAAGCTTACTATTTCTGGAAGTATCCTAAAATTGCCAATAAAAGATATGTGTGGGATAATCACGTTTTCTCAGTAGAAAATAAAATCATTTCTATCAATCAAGGCAATCTTCTCTAGTTAGTTGGCAGCGAAGATATCTGCTGAAAACAGAAGTTTCTACTATAGATTTACTATATTCTGTTCTTACTATGTTCTTCAACTCCCGTCTGGTAACATCCCTAAACAGGGTCCTTGTTACAGGAATTGTAGCATCAGCCTGTGTGTTTACACTGCATAGCCCATTGCAGTCCTGCTCCATGACTATGGTTTATAGGCACTAAAAATAACCATCAGTTGCAGCAGGCTTTCAAATGTAGATATGCTTGGAATTAACTCAGATGTTTCTGAGCCCGTCTGTATATTCTTGTGTAGTCCTTATTGTGCTATGTAAACGGTGTGTCCACTACAAACAGAAACAACTCCTTGCAGTTATGTAATTTCAGGAGTGTGAAATAAGAATTGGGTCATTATTCATGCATATACTAATCTAGTACTGATATTGCTGAATAAAGCTGTGAGTTGCTTGTCAAGGATATATATATATCTCTCAAGGATATATGGGTTTCAAAAACCCCAACTGCTAACTGACATAAAATTGACCCTTAGAGATGATTTTTTTGTGTACAAAGCCCATAGCCAATTTGATTTGTAGGTGCCTGGTGAGATGTGACTCCCTGCTCCTCCATTAGCAGAGATGAGGAAATGGTCAAAACTTGACACAGCTCAGTCCAGCCTGTGTGCTTGGGCTTCTCTTCTATGGAAACTGGAGCGTGATAAGTGGCTGATGTGTATTTGGGTATTGTGCAAATGTGGAATTCATGTCTCCAGGGTATGCACCCTGACTCAGGAACTCAGCAGCATTCCTTCATCTCTCATTAGACATTGCCAAACCACTGACAATAACTGGAATGAGGACTATAGGAAAGTAAGCTGAATTAATATGGAAATTGGTACTAGAGACATAACAGCATTGGATATGAAAGCATTAAGTCTTTACCAGCAAGAATTCATTGAGCATTTGAGAGCTAAGCCTGGTTTAATCAAATCGTGCATCAATAAAGTGATTCCACTCTTCAAATATTTAAAGGATCAGTGGGATGAAAAGACAGAAGCGAGCATTGTTCTTCCTACACAGTGCTGCATTTGTACTGTAGCTCTGGAGTTGTACCAGTGTCCAGATAGGCCAGTGATTTCAAGCTTTACTGTATAGTATAGAACAACACAGACAGAAAATATGTGTTCTTATTACTCATTGATGGACAAACTGCATTATATTCACTATGGATCCTATTAGCAAATTTCTGAGTCAGATGTAAAGTCAATCACTACAAATCTGTTGCTCTGAATGAAAAAACAAATCTATTGTATCCTAGCGATAAATCTGCCTAACAGTCTTTCCCTGAATTGCAATGGCCTCCATCTGAGCTGAATTACAGCACTGACAGCAGTTTACTGAAAGGATACATCTGAAAAGCAATTCTACTAAACTGGAAACTTCAGGAGGAAAAGGGTAGGTGAATCTCTAGGGCAGGAGGCTTGTCTCTTCCTCAACAGCAATTCAACTCTGGCTGTGACTGTTTAGCTGTTAGAGCACAAAGTGTCCTTGAACTGTTAAGAAATCGACCATGAGCTCTTGCTCACACAAGACAAGACGTGCCAGCAGGAAATGGGGAGATGCTTGGGTGCATCTGTTATTCTCTGAGACAGCTCACAGAGCAGCAGTGTAATACATAAACAGCAAATAGGTGAACGGAGCTGTTCAGATGCTTGGATCAGTCTTACAATTTTCTAAGGATTTGACTCATGATGTTTTAACTTTCACATTTGGCTATACTGTATAGCAACCTACCAGTTTGAAAATCTAGAAGGTGAGAGCAGGAGGTATTTTGCTGATTCCTGAATTCTCCATATTGGCTTGTCCTTTTCTGCGTAGAGGTGGCTAGAAGCAGGTGTTCAGCACAATATATGCTTAAGAGCTTTGCTGTATCCAAAAAGTAAGATCATTTGCAAATGTATTGTATGTCCTACACAATGCTGAGCTGGGCTGTACAAGCTGTAGTTCTGGGCAAAATTTCACACTTAACATTCCAGCTGCAATATTAGTTACTTCTCTGCAGAATGTGATGTTTCTGGAATTTGTTTATTATATGAAATGTGAAGCCTTTACTAAGCAGTGCTCCAAAGCTGTTATCTCAGAATCCCATGGTAAGGTAATTTCAGAATAGCAAATCCCAGCTATTTCCTGAAAGTTACAGATATATATAAAGTTACTAAACAGTGATGTTGAAAAATGTGTGCTAATCAGTGCAGATGATCTTCCCCATCACATATCCTTATAATTGATGGTGCCATCAACAGCAGAGACAGTCATTTAAATTATGAATGCTTTTGGTTATGAATGATGGAATTTTTTGGCATAGAAATTAAAATGTATGCATTAATAGAACTAGTAGAAGAATTCAAGTCATGCTTTGGAGAAAAGTACAAAATTAGACATGATTTAACATTCATGAATATTTGGGTAACCAAGCATATTTTCCTATTAAATATGTAGGTATTACAAAACAGATGGAGAAGCATCCATTGAATAATGTTTGAAAGTTGTTCCAAGCCGTGTTGAAGTTGGTATACAAGGCCACCACACTTCAATTAAAATATCTATAAGCAGTTATGTCAGTGCCTTTGAGGATGCAAGCAGCTGAACTGATCAGCTTAATCTTTGTCAATCTGTTCCGTTTTGATGGAGCTAGTCTATGGAGGTTTCTGATGAGCAGTGACTGATGGATCTGAGGGAGAGTAACTTCCTGCACAGGAGTGACCTACTGATCTAGGGCATTTCCTCAGCATCTTCTATATCACCTTTATTTGCAGAATGCACTTCTATTTAGATCCCAGGTATATGATCAGCATTTAGCTAAGTGTTATTAACAAAACAAAGTAAAACATGGGAGCTCATCTTCTGCTGATATGGCCAGCAGGTTGCTTTCCAAAAGGAGGATTTCCTTTATCATAGGATCATAGAATCAACTAGGTTGGAAAAGACCTTTAAAATCTTCAAGTCCAACCATTACCCCAGCACTGCCAAGACCACCATTAAACCATTTCACTGAGGGCCTCATCTACACAGTTTGTGAATACTTCCAGGGACGGTGATTCCACCACTTTGCTGGGGAGCTTGTTCCAATACCTGATCACCCTCTAGGTAAGAAATTTTTCCTAATATCCAATCTAAATCACCCCTAAACTAAAATCTAAACCATCCCCTTTGGATGAGTGGAATTAGATTTCACCCAGTTTTAAAACTAGAAGTATAAAACACACAATGTGATAATCAGGCATCACTTTCACTGTAACTTGGTGTCCTAATTCTGCCAGTTCTTCAGCAATATCCTGGAGTTTTGCAAGGAAAACTGTGTAAACAACAGTGGCAAAAATAGCAAGACAGCTATTAAAGAAACAAAATCAGTAAAATGGAAAATAGAAGTGCAATATTTAGAGGTTAAAATGCTGTAGCTCCCTTTCCACAATTGCTTTTATAGTATTCTGTTGAGGGAAACATCCATCAGCCTTCTGGAGACTGCACTCTGGAGTATCTCCTGCACAGGGATATTGTCTGGGAGATGGAATTTGTGAGTTCCGACTCTGGGATGAGGCCATGGTGCTTGGGCCCTTGTTAGCTCTGCTTCTCCAGTAAGCCAGGCTAGAGCCCATGGCAGCTTGTGGAGATCGCAGCTGGCTCTGGGTGGCACAGAAGCCATCCTTAGCAGCCTAACTCAGCTGTGCAGTGTGCCTCTAGGAAGAAAAATAGCCTGAAATTCAGCTATCTCAAAAAAGCAAGATCTGTTTTGCGTTACTGTCCTATTACTTATAACTGAGGAGAGTTGGAGTTTTTTCTTGTCTAAGCCCCACCGAAACAGAGCAGTGATTTGCTTCCCTGAAGTGATCTTACAGTGTGTACTTCAAAGTGCAAGCAGTGGACTGTAGGCCAGTTGCTACGACTTTGTAGCCCTGCCCTAAGCAGTAGGAGTAAAACTAAATATCCATACTTGCTTGTAATGACATGGGCTTGATGTAAGAAATTCAGAGCTGAGCTGATGTAGTTACTCCACTGTCTCCTTCTTAGCAGGAATTCAAGTCCAGGGAATGCTGAACACATGCGGAGCAGATGGAAGAGATTAAAAAAGCATAGAATTATAGATGAGAAATGTTCACAATTAAAGCGACAAACTTGAGATTTCTATGTATGTCTCTTTCCTGAGTATCTTGAAGGATGTTAGGGTGAAAAGGGCTTAACATGCAAAAACTACTGTTAACTCCACTTAGAATCAAATGTTTTTCAAAATGTTCTTTGTTTCCCTGCACTGCAGCCTAGCAAAAAAAAAAAAAAAAAAATCAGTATGTTTAACTCCACCAGTTATTTTAGGACCATTTTAAGTTGTCTGATGAATTTGATAATTCAGCTTGTCCTCTACTGTTTCAGCTACTAAGGAAATTCCAGTTAGGATCTGCTGGATCAGATATCCTGTATCTCAGCTGACCCAAAATCCCCATGATGGCTTTTAGCGCCTTTCTTAAGAGAAGCACGCTGACTTAGTGACTGATAGATTTGTTTACCTGACCATGATAGATGATTTAATTTAAAAGATGATAGCATCAATATTAGAAACCTCAGAATTAAAGAATGGTGCCCTGAATTATTTTTTGGTTTTTTGCTATTTAGTGCAATTCATTAATAACAGTGAATTAAGTAGAAAAAAAGAAGCTTAATGGATCCCTCTTGTTGGTGGGAAATTCTCTCTAAAATTGTATGTGAAAAGTAGAAATCTTTTTAGGACCCTTAAAGGTTTTTTGTCAAAACTCTAGACTCTGAGGATCATATCTTACTCCCACTGGGCTTTTACTGAGCAAAGCTGAATAATACTCTAGTAAGAACTATCTAGCTTGTGCTGCTGCTCAGAGCACTAACGGTGTCTCAGTGCAAAAGCAACAGTACATAATTGAAAAGGACCATGAATTTTCCTCCAGCCCCAGGGTTTTCTAAAACAACAGGCTCTCAGGAAGCTGAACAGACCTAGTTCATGTTAGGACTGGTTTTACAGATCCCTGGCAGGATGTAAGATTACAGACTGGTCAATGCAGATAAAGCTGACACATACTTAACAAGCACAGCAAGAGTATAGGGCTGTATTTAAGAAAAACACTGAGTTCTGTGTTTGGGTAATACACTGCCTCTGTACCCAAAAAAGACACTGGGATACAAATTCTCTCTGGCTTCTGGTTACGTGCCATGTACTGGTCTCACCCTTGATCAGATTGTGCTTGTTTGTGGGAAGAGGAATGGTTTTGAGGTAAATACATGGAAGATATTTTCTTTAAATGCATCCAGTTTTTAACTCTCAAGGACTGTCTCTCTTTTCTTCATAGTGCTGGTAAAAATGCAGCATCATGTTGCCTTTTGATGCGGGTGAAAAAGTGCAACCTTGACAAGCAGGGAGAAGGGACATATTTTCTGATGATGCCTAGAGCACATTTTTGCAACAGTGTGTCTCCTGCACAATGTGGACAAACCACCTATTTTTCTCCTTGTCTCAGAGTTGATAACATTAAGCTACTGGAGTTAGGTTTTTTTGGAAGAGCTGCGTACTGAATGATGAGTTTTAAAAATCTGTCTGTAAATATCATAGTAAAAGCTGCTGGTACAGTGGAAAACCTGGGCAAAGTGACTCTTAACACTGAAAATTAGGCCCACTCCCCAAACAAATGTAATGCACTGTCTATATTGTGTTGACTTTTAAATATATGCAATTAATGTTCTAAAGTCCATTTCTTTGAATCACATGTGGCAGGAATCTGTCCCTGGTGGTAACAGTTATTTCTGTTCTGAGGAATGCCGAGCACTTTCCAGATCTTTCTGAGGTAGTTTGCATCATCTGACATTTCTGCAGGCAACATTTGCTCAGTGGTGAATTGGATTGTAAATTCTACAGCTGTGAAGTTACAGGAAATGGGAGTCTGGGCAAATTTCTAAATAGAGCTCTGATAAGGAGTGGGAACTTAATGAATACAGATAGTGGAATCAATCTCTTAATATGTTTTGATTATGGTAAAGTGCCTATATAATAGGGTATTTTTTTTTTGTACTACATTAGTAAGTATGACAACACTGAAATTTATTATGTGTTCCTTTTTATATTATTTTTCTTTGCTTTTCATTCTTATAAAACTTTTCAGTTTCTCAGCATTGGGATTGTGGCCTGTTAACTTAGTATTTATATTTAAATCCTCCCAGCTGAAGAACTTACAAGGAAATAATCTTTTGAAGTCAATGGCACTTGGAAAGAATTTTGCCCTGTGCATGGAAAGACAGGCTCTGTACATGTGTGGTAGCTACGGCAGACTTTTCTTTATGATGTTTTGTATTTATAGCTTTATAAAAAGAGGATGCTCAGAGAAGTGGATTTTATAGCAACTGATACTAATCAGGTGGTTTCTCTGACCAGAAATAGTTTTTCCGGGCAAGTAGATCTTGTTAAAATCTCAGTGCATCTCATCCTGGGTATCCCTGTAGTCTGTCCGAGACAGTGATATCCCTGTGTCCTGCCTCTTTAGCCTTGCCAGTTCATATAGCGCAGTGGCAGTCACGTTGGCTGATGAGAGCAGGGCATAGCTCTTTCAGAGGCTGCTGCTGTCATTTCTGTGCTGGCTAGAGAACAGATGAGATTGCAGAATGAAATTAACTTTCCCTTACAGGAATAAATACAGTACACAGCCTACACAGTGTTCCTGGGTCCAAGACAAGGAAATTCCATGGCTTTTTACAGGGATTGGAGTAAGATTCAGACTTCCAAGCACAGCAATTATTTATAGATTATAGGGACAAACATATGATATTTATAATTGCCTCCTATACAGGGACTTCCTGTTTCCATTGAAGTCAATGCCAAAATTCCCACTGACTTCAGTGCAAACAGAATCTGGACCACAAGAAGACAAATGTTTCCCATTAAAATTGTTATATAATTAACATTGGAAGCTGCTGAATGAGGTGGATCTGATAGCTACAGATCTGTGGATCACTAAAGTGAACTGAATCTTTGTTTCTCTACTACTTTAGTTTAAAATTAAATAGTGTTCTTGTTTTTACCAAGCTCTATAACCTGTGCCTCATCGTGATTGAAGCTATCTTAGTATTATTATTAGTGAAACCTACTTTGTGGACTCTGACAAAGCAAATGGAAGTTTCTGTAAGGTGATGTGCTTATTATCAGTCATATTATTCAGAATATTAGCTGGATTCTGAAATATACTTTCCAGTCTAAAGAGGAACATTTCAACAACATACGGTCAAAGAAAGATGGTAATTCTCAGTATAAGGAGGATACAGACACTCTTGAGGCAGCAATGGTTGCAGGATCCCCAGGAATGGCAGCAGGTTGGTATTTGGCTGGATAGTTCACATAAGCTGACTTTAGGAGTAAGGATCTACTCTGCGACACCAAGTACAGGACTGGGCTCCACATTCTGTACTTCTGTCACCAGCTAACTTCTGTCTCTATATTTATGCTTATCAGACAGACATATGCAAAACCTAGGATGGGGTATATGTATTCTAATGTTGATACTGATATTGAGCCTCTCTATGGCTCTGGACAGTTATTGTTTATTGTGTACTTTGTGTCAGACTGTCACATGTGTATTTAGGTGACAGGTTTTGTCCCTAAAAGAGGGTCAAAGAAAGAGGTCAGAGCTGAAAGGGCAAATTGTGATATTGCCTCAGTATGTGTTGAATAGATTCTTGTGCTACAAACTGCTTCATTACAAGATAGGTGAATCTAGAAATCAGATCCTACTCAGTGTATCACAGAGTTGTTCCTATACAGGAACAGGTTATCAAAATTCTTCATTTTGATAAAACCCACATTTGCTTACATTAATGCTAAGTCCCTGTTTATCCCTATATTGACAAAGCTTCTACTGGAAATCAATTGAAATTTTGCTTTATTTAGGGCTGCTTTATGGCAGATTTCATCCATGTATGAATTTTCCTAGTTATCAAGAGGGTAGTTTTATTTTAAACTGAAATAGTCCCATCTGATCTGCTCTGCAAGACAATGATAAATGGCAAAATACTCAATGCAGGAAGATAAAATTATTAGTTTTTCTATTACTCATTTTCTGTTGTACAGTTCATCTTCGGTTGGGGAGTGAAACAAATACTGTTGTGGAAAGCAAAGAAACAGTGCAAATATATTTATGTATTGTCTTCAGGTGTTGAATTGCTCTGGGTTAAATTGCATAAAGATAAGTAAAGCAACTGGACACAATTCAGTGCAAAATGATGCATGAAACCAGGACTTTTCCCCCCTAGTGTGTGAAAATTCATATCAGCAAGAAACAGATAGTCTAACTTGGGTGTAGTTGGAGAACTGCCTGCATTTTGATACCCACGTTCTTTTAAAATCCATCGTTCTTCAGTGCAGACACAAGATCCCTAGCTTACTGAAGCTAAGAAGTGACATGCTGACATGGGGTTACGTTGATCCTCCATCCTCACTGACTTCTGAGTACTGATGTGACCCTCGTAAGAGGGGACCAAAGAGAAGCTGCGGCCAAAGCTGTGACAAAAGCAGTTATCGTGCAGTATTACAGCACCAGACTGTACTTGGCAAATCCATATTGGAGCCAGGGTTAGATCTGAAATCTGCTAACATCTTGTCACATACCTGGAGCGCTGAGCTCCTCATCACTGGTATTTCAGCACATGATTGAAATGTGGCCTGCCTGCAAACCTCACCATCCTATTCAGCAGCCGCTTGTCCAGAAGATGGGGCAAGGTGCTTCCTTTTTAAGGAAAGGGCCAGTCACTGCTTTTCTACTGGTAATTAGATCTAGTAGTATTGACAGGCTCAACAATTCTCATACAAGTAAATGCTTATGGTAAGGATTTGGTTCTTTAAGCATCTTTCACTCTAAAAACCTAATATGTGACTTTCTGCCAACTATGTACCAGGGAACCCTCGTGTATAAAAAATGCCTTTGGTGTTAAAAGGAAATTAGGGTTTTTTTTTATAAATAACCTACTTTTGAAACAACCCTCCAGCATCAGATAGAGAGTGATCAGAGAATAATTTCTGTTTGCCTTTCTTCTTTATGGTAAAAGTTTTAAGGCTTTCTATATTTAGGCAGCTGCTCAACAGCTACTTTTATCAAGCATACAATAACAGTATTTCAGCGAAAGAAAGAGGGAGAGGCTCAATTCTAGAATGAAGCTTCTATTTGGAACTGGGTTTGTGGTTTTTTGTTTTTTCAAAATCCATATTCTCTGGGAGGTAGGTGTTGTACTGGGATTTGGAACAAGAATAAATATGTAAATAAGTCAGATTAGTCTCAGGAGTTGACAATGTTGTAAGTACTGTTACAGACTAAGCCAGTGTAAAAATGCGGTTAAAGATCATGCAGATTTTGACGGTTGCTCAATCAGTCAGTCAGCAGTTCTGCACTTATATTTTTATCAGTATGTCTCCTTTAAATAAGGCACAAACATATAAACACATTGCAGATTTATCTCTACTTTGGTAGGCGAAGATCTAGAGCCCAATTGTAATTAAAAGTAGCTGTTTATGGCTGGCTTATAGACCTCCAAAAGCTGAAACTAGCAATGGGAAAGCCAACACATCTTCCTCGACTGTGATAGATGCTGCTGTCCTTTGAATATACAGCCTTGTCGGAACTGCTGGGATTTATTAATCGCTTTGATTGTTTTGACCAACAAAGGGGCAACTGAACAAATTGATAGATCATCATGGAGATGGTAATGCATCTCTGTGGTCGCTGAATGGCTAATCCCTAAAGATTCAAGACTTGTTCCCAAGTAAGTGAAGCAGCAGGGTGGGAATTGAGGTTTTTCAGCTTCTTGTAGCAGATGAGCAGTACTTCGCAGGAAGATAACTACTGTCTCCTCTAGCTTAATTGAGATATTCAGTGGTGGCTCAAAGCTGTCTCACCAGGGCCAATGGGCACAGTGCCTTCTCAGGCTTTGTAATGGCTCTGGTGTTGCTGTGATGCTCCTGGAGGGTGATATGGAGCAATGGCAGTGGATTTTCATTTATCTCAAACATGCACCTTGCAGTCTGTTACACTTTCTAGGTATGTAACAGTCAACAACCACGGAACCAGTCTTTGCAAAGAATGTAGCCATTGTGTGTGGACTCATTAAATTCTACACCCACTTGGCAGTCAATCCTTGCAGATTAGATTATTTTTGGAGTCCTCTGTGATCATGGAGCAGGCAGGATTTGCCTAAGAGGAAATGTCGTAAGAATAGGATGGAAAAGAAGAATGAATTCTGTTGCTTAAAGGCTGGTCCCGGAAGAATAGAAGGGATAATGCACTAATCAAATTCTGACAAGGTATTAAGGAGAAAAGAAGGGAAAGCATTTTTGAGCTGCCTGCACTAAAGCTGGATGCCTGAAAAATAAAGCAGTTCTTATGCATAAACATAATTTTGATTAGTTGGCATTATCCAGGGATAAGTCATACAACTGTAGCAGCCACAGATGTCAGCGCATGCAGGAATGGGCCTCAGATGCTGGTGATGCCAAGAAATCAGGGAGATTACCTGTTCTGGCATGAAGTACAAGGTAAATGAGTGCAGATACCTTATCTTGCCCAGGTGGTATCCACACAGGTAGCACACGTTCCATGTGATGCACACTGACATTGTTTATGTGAATAAGGCGTACATGGCTTGACCTGCTTTTACAGGAGAAATATAAGTAACAGATCATAATCAAGAACTGTTTGGGGCAAGGTTTTCATTGTGATTGTGAGGGCTAGTTGGCTTTCCCTCATTCTGATATTTATCTAAGTGTAACTTCTTCAAACAGAAGCTAATTTTCAGACTACAGTGAAGGGTGGGTGATCCAGCCCTGAATTGCACTCTGCAGTACGGCTCTGCTGCAGCCATGGTGGCAGAGACGGGGAGATCAAAGCTTTGTACATGTCAGTCAGGGGCTGGCTTACTGAATCTTCTTCCTTTATGTTTTCTGAGAGGCTACAGAGTAGAAGCAGAGAACGGAGACTGAAGAGAAATAAATAGGAAGGGAGAAGGGAATGACCAAGAGACAGGAAAATAACAAGAGTGAAAATGTGAACAAGTTCTTGTCTTGGACTGTCTTGCCTTTCTCCTTTTTGCTACCGTTGTCTGAGCTTGGCAGGAGGAATAGGACAAATGTGGCAAGCCTGCAAATACAAAGTTACAAGCTTTGGCAGGATTGACATCAATATGTTAGGATGTCTCAGCTACCCCCGGTTTTCTTTTCCTTCATATCTTACCTTAATATGTTTGTTACACTTTGTAAAACTTCTTAAAATGTGACGCCTTTAGATGTGGAGGATTTGCAAACACTGAGGTAGAAAACACTTGTTCAAGGATCAAGCGTGTGAAGCACTCACCCAGCTTGGCTGCCAGCCACTAGACTGTCTCCAGCCCAGCTCAGCACCTCGCTATTGGAGATGTCCAGGCTCTGTGCATGCAGCGAGGTTAACGAGCACCATCTTGTGGCTCCTCGGCGGCGGACAAGGTCCTGGGGGTGCTGGAGAGGGGATGGTGAGTGGTTCCCCAGTGCCACGAGGCAGCAGGATCTGGTTGTGCGCTAACTGCGTTCCTGCAGAACATAATGTCTGTCCTGTTAGTTCTACAGTGCACGTGCAAGATGTAAGTATGTAAAAAATCAAGCCTCTAAACCCACTTGTCATCATATTTTATGAAAAAAGCTACCCCTCTTACACTGCTGAGTTAGCCGGGAGGATGAATATAAGGATTTATTGAACGATCACTATATCCTGCCCTGCAGTGCAAAAATTGAAAGACAAGATGTCATCAGCAAAGTCAAGGAAGTTTGCGGTCCTGCCCCTTCCATCTGCTATGTTGTTTTGTGTCCCCTCTGTCTGTGACTCCTCTGGTTCCTGCAGGTGAGCATAGAGCTGCTCTGAGATAACTCAAACCCCTTTCCTCCTGCCAGTTTATCTTGCACATGAGCCTTCATCCCACTGCCATTTTTCAAGTGCATTTCTCCACAGTGGAGGTTAAGTTGTCCGGAAAGATCTGATCATATCCACCCATGCTAAACCTTATGTAGATGACTTCTACATCTGAAATCTCAGAAAGTGGATCCTTGGATGAATAAAGGACCCAGTTTCAAACAAAAGCAGTCCTTTGGGATTTGAAATATCCTGCAATGCTATATCCATTGGTACATTGGAGTGTCTAAGTGCACAGTCAGAGACTATTGGAATTATGCTTATTCTAAGAGAATAAACCAGTTTATCCTGACAGGCTGCAAGTTACAGAGGATTTTGTGATTAAATCAGAATTATTCATACCAATTTCACATGTTAAAAAATCCAGAAAAATAAGAAAAGATTTCATGTGATGGACAACCTGAGTGAGCTCTGGAGAAATACGTGAAAGCTCTGGAGACAGATTATGATACAATTGGGAAAGAGCTTAGAAGGAACATAACAGAGTGAGTTCAAACCATGATAAATGTGGTGGTGGTGTTTCTCTTATTAATACTATGTTATTGATACAGATGTTTAAGATGCTATAGGTATTTCTCAGACATAGAAGAAAGGGTTATATTTAGCCAGGTAGTTCTCAGTGGGTTATGAGCTTTTTTCCAGTTTGACATGGAGACAAATAAAGTAAACACAATATTGGCAATTACTTCGCTTCCTGCTGAGAACATGTTATGTAACTATTCTGGCTTTCTTTCCTCATAAAATAGGGTGGGGAAGATGATAGCTGTAGAGAAAAGAATAATACAAAGACATTCAGCCATCCTGCAGTAGTTCAGAGAATCGCCTTTGTCCGATACAGAAGTGGTGTCCTTGAACTCAGGTAGCGTCCCAGCAGAAGTTCTTATCACATACCATGCTTTGATAAAACAGAGAAGAATCAATAAATCACAGAATGTAGACTGAACAGCTGATGCTGAATAGAATTCTTAGGAGGCAAAGGGTATCTGAAAAGAATATAATAAACAATCCAAGTTTCTCAAGTCCTTTATAATAGCCCATGTCCAATTTCAATTACCAAGAGGAGGCCTACAGGAGGGTACTCCTGATTTATATCAAAATAAAGAAGAATAGAAAAAGCAAGCACTTTAAGCAATGAAAATTCAGCTGAAGGATTATAGAGGATAAAATGTCAACCAATAATTAGTTTAGGCAATGGAAGAGAGTGCATTATGTATGAAAAGCGAGAGCAAGACTGCACTGTTAGCATGATACTGCACTGGAGCCAGTATGGCTCTATGGAATGAGAAGTAGATGGTTTAGCTATGTCTCATCCAATGCAACATGCACTTCCCAGGCAGATGGCTTCTTTCAGGGGTGAAACTGAACAATTGGCAAAGCTCCAGTGTTTCAGAGAAATGTGAGAAACCTCACAAGCTAACTTGTGTAGCAACGGGGATGTGTTGGGACAAACCCACTGGTTCCCTGTTGGTGGAACCTTTTGGCAATCAGAAAGCTCTGTGAAGCATGGGATCCATACACAAGAAATACAGGGCAAGAAACATCTAGTCTTGTTTCAAACCTCTTTAGGTATATTCAGAACATTTACTAACCACAGGCTCATTTTCTTAGTTATACAATTCTTCCATGTGTTTATCAAGCTCCATCTTAAGACTCTTAAGGTTCCTTGCCCTTACTACTCTCTTTGAAAGATCATGCCAATGTGTGATCTCCTTGAATAGTTACAAATGTTCTCTTTAGTTTTCAGTCTAAACAGACTGCTGATCAGATGATAAAAATCTGATCTCACAATCGTGTTAACCTTTAACTTAGTTCTTTTTCCATGCTGCTTATCTCAAAATCTATTTATACAGGATTTGCATATTGTTTCTCCGCTGAACAAACCATGCTCTCTTTATCTCTCCCTGATATTTCTGTAATTGTTCTAATAGCCAGTCTGCACTGATTCCAGTTTCAGCCAATCTTGTTCAACACTGTTGACTGGAATTGTATAAATATTTCACACAAAATCTTACCAGTGCCTTGTCTAGAAATCCCAATATTTCCTCCTCCACTAAAAATCTCACCTAACCCATCTGAACATTACATTATCCATTTCCACAGCTGTGTCATACTGGCAGCTCTGGCACACTGTCAATCTATCAGAACACTCAGATCTTTTTCCTTCTCCATTGCTTCCAGCTGATGAATTCCAAGAACATGACTTTGCAGTTCACATTATTAAATTTCTATCACTGCAGGCAAGAAGGTCACCTAATTCCAGTGTGATCATTGGTCCTCCTTAGTATTGGCAACACTTTCCAGCTTTGTATCACATGCAAACTTTGAGGCTGGGCCTGATTCATGGCAGTGTACATTAAATGGTATTGCTCCAAAGACCAGTCACTGAGGAACACCAATGGGTAATTTGCTCAGTTCTTGTAAGTCCTTTTTTATTGTAACTTGTTGCTCCTTGTTCACACTGCTTTTGTATTAATCCCTATCATTTCTGCTTTCGGTGATGATTTCCTACAGAGCACTGTATCAAATGATCTGTTTCAACTTCAATGGACTGAGTTCACTGCATTATTCAGTTCCAAAAAGACAATTACCTTACTCAAAATACACTAGGTTGGTCTGACATCCTTTGCTTCAGTAAACTGTGTATTTTTTCCCACATTCTGTTTGCCTCCCTATAATTAATTGTCATTTCTTTTGAAATCTGTTCTGAGCCGTAGCATTATACTGAATTATAAAAATACTTTTTACAGTACATATACTTTCTACATTTTTTTTTTTAAGTATAAACATTATATTTGGTATTCTGAAGTCCTAGGCAAGCTTTCATTCAAATTCATTAAACACTGGCTGCTTTTACTTGTAATTTCATATACCGGTTATTTTCATACGCTAGGGAAGAGACTGCATATATCCCTTAATTTTTTTTGCATTAAGAGAGACAGAATTTTTTTCCTGAGATATTGTAATTTCTGTTATTCTACTGTTTCCTTTATATATCATTCCCATCTGTCATTAGCCTTATGAGATCAAAGCAAACGTCACTCTGAAGTAACACCACCTCTTGTTAGTTAACTGATTATTAAAGAAAACCATCTTTTACCATCCCTATGTCTTTGATGGAGCTCTGCTGTCACTGATGGCATTTATTTTCTGCTTTATGTCTGGGAAGTTAGTGTCTTCCATAAACAAGGAATTGTGTTTATTATTTTGCTGTAACTTTACATCCTTATAATTTATATCCAAGTTTGAATAGAGGAAGCAGACTGTAAAAGATCCTCAGGACTATCCTTCTGGGGCAGTTTGTATCATCTCTTGTCCCAGTAATTGGCACCCACATAGAATCTATTTCATGGATGCGATCACACATTTCTTTACACTCAGCCATTTCCTTAACATTCAGTGATGCCCTTCCTCCCCTGCTCTCATTTCTGGTTTTTTCTAAGATGCTCCCTACATAGTGCATTAGTGGGAATATTCTATCCTCAGCTGAAGTGCAGGAGGCATCTCCATGCTCCAGCAGAGCTGTGTAAAAACCTTGGAGCTTCTGATTTCTAATATTGCCTTTAGCGTTGCCATTCTGTCTGTGCAAGACAATTTTCCAAAGGGGCAGGGCGCGGCCTGTCTGCGGCATGCAGAAGAAAAGCCATGTGCTGCCAGTGGTCAGCTTTTCACAGTCAAAGATGGTCTGAAATAGGCAGTTGATAATTTAGCTCCGTGTCTGAACACCTGGACTCCCTATGGAGTCAGGCCCTGACCACCCACTCAAGACTAACAGAGAGAAGTATTAATGTGAAGTTAGAGTACAGAAACACTGATTTTCATGCTTATTTATCTGTTCCACTGTGGATGTCATTTTTTCAGTGTTTTCTGGCATCCAGAGCCAATGAGAACAGTCAGGGCACTTCCTCCGGAATCTAGTTGAGCTAACAAGTCATCTCCATGTCTTATTGTTCTTTACTTCTTCAGAGAAATTATTTTAGCCACATCATGAAGGCATTAACTGAGATTATAAGTTTCAGCAGGGCCAGGGACCAGGGGAGAAATGTGCTTCCACATACCTGATCCCCTGAATCCACCACGGATTTGCTTCTCAGCACTGAGTGCAACATCAAACAAAAAATAAAGGACTTGTTGAGAAACAACATTGCTGAAGTTCTTGTCACCCCAGTCACTCGTGGCTGCACACACCCAGCTGCTGTTGCTGGGAGTGCCTCCAGACAGAGCTGGGTGATGCAAAGCATTTTTCATGTGTTTGCACACTGAAGAATTGCCATTGTAGGGTCAGGAGCAACTGTTTTCCAAAAGTAAATTGTGCATTTCTCTGTTAAATAATAGCTAAGAGCAGCATGCATTGTAGCTAAAGCCTGAAGGGAAAGCATGGCAGTGAATTGAAAGAGATGTTCTTGGCTCTTGAGTCAGGATGAGACTTCTGCTGCGCAGTTCAAGTAGCACTCTCCCTTTCATCCATTACTACTGGCTGCAATGCATCATGCTTAATTTTTTAGAGATGTAAAATTAAATTAGATAGGGAGAGAGCAGCAAAAGGTTCAGTGAATTGGAGAAAGAGTAATAATTTTGTATCTGACTCATCTTCAAACCATTCCATCAGATCAAAAATAGCTTAACTTCTCTTCAAAGATAAGTGCCAGCAAGAGCATCCTAGCAGTTTCACAACAGTTACAGTTTAGCAGCTCTGGTCAGGACTTCTGCCTTTCTCCATGTGCAAGAACAGCCTTCTTTAACTGCCATGTTATTAACTCAGATACAGGAGCTCTCCTGCTGTTATCTGATAACACTTTTGACTACATTTCACTACTGCTGTTCTCATACCTTTCCATTCTGGTATGTTACGGAAAGGATTGGCACGTACCTGGCATATTGTATCTGCAAAAGGTTTTAGTAGGTCTTAATTAGTAGTTCTCAGAGTATATTAGGAGGTTATTTCTCAATAGAAAGGATAAAAACAGCAGGATTAGTATTGAAATGACCCACTGTTATTCCTGTGGGCTTTGTTTGATGCTCAGAATATTTTTTGAACAGATGTTTGGTCAGAGTCATGTCTTTTGAGGAGTTTGGGGACTGACTGCTGCAAAAGGACAACATGGTTGTCATGGTACATCTAAAGATGTACCACCAGTGCAATACTGTTTCTAAAATGATAAAATGGTTTGCAAAGAATTTTTGGCCTGCTGGTAACAAATGTTTCATAGAGATACCAGTGCAAGTACATGCTAGTATTAATGGTACTATCAATATTATTTGTATTTTAGTAGTCCTAGCTCCCAATACATGTCCCCGATCCAATCAGGGATGACTGAATGGTTTGGAAAAACAAGTAGTTTTGGTGGCTTCACAGTCAAGGCAGTTACCAGTTCAGCTATTTGTAGTCTACAGCATCAATCCAGGTCTTTCCAAAGCATTGCACTCACATTATATTTTTGCCAAAAAACCTTTCAGTGGGAACTTTCATTCTGATTTGAACTCTTTCAGGCAGTATTACCACATCAGGATTGTGATCCTGTAAGATGCGCATGAGTCAACACTGGGACACATATATTTGAAGTTCTTCTGACTGCAGAATCAGAGTGCAAAGACTCAATTGACTTGTGGGATAGAGAAGCCTTATTCAATATCTCATATCTTGTTCTATAATCTGAAGATACATAACGTAAGTTTCCATGATGTTTGCTTGAGGATTGAACAGAAGGGAAGATCCCAACATCCTAGCCTGTTATTTGTTTCACCTTAGCTTCATTAGCAGTCAGGAAAAATGTTTTATAAGAAATCACATATTTGTTTGTTCAAAACTGTATTGTAATGTGAACTAGATGCCAGTGAAAATACAGATTAATCTTTCCTGTTTACAGAACCAAAGCTGCACAGTCTAGACCTCGATTTCCCCAAAGTCTGTGGTATTTATTTAAAGCTTCAGTTTTGACCTAGATCCAATTCTCATTTCTGAAAGCTGCATAAAGTTGTGACTTGCAGCAATTCTTTTCTTAAGGTCATTTACATATATGTGTGTAAAATCAAGAATTCTTATCACATAAACAATATAATATTTTCAAGAAGACTCATGGTTTCTACATAAAAGATATGCAGAGGATATTGCAGGCATGGGAAAAAAATGTGTGGTGTATATATATTTCTTATTAACTGCTTTAACTTGACTTATCTGCTTTTATAAGCAGCATTGTCAGGGAAATTAATTGCATCAGAGTCAGTGGAGAGAAAAATCAAGGAAGAATTCTACTCACAACAAATTAAGCTTTAATACTGCAAAGTTGTCATTATGTGTATCAAAGGCTGTTGAAAGTCATGTTGCTGGGAATAACTAGGGGGCTTGTTAATGCAGCCAGGATCATCTCTGTGACAGAAGCTCACTTGCAGGAAATGTGATATGAAATTTTCCCTAGGTTCTCATCTCATTCCCATACTGTGTTTATTTCTCTCTTTAATTTCTCAGTTAGGAACTTGTTTTTCAGCGTCTACAAAACTGTATAATGCAAGTCTGAAAGAAGCCTTAAGTGAATGCAAATGAATCTTCTTTTCCTAGTTTTGGGACTGGGGGTTTCCTCAGCTAATTTAAGTTGAGGCCATTGCATAAATAGGGTCATATTGTGATTCTAAATGTAGCCACAATACAAGGCAGATTCCTATATCTGCTTCTTGTAGTTCCATTTTGAAAGACACTCTTTTCTACGTAGCATGTCCTTTTTTAGAGGAGTAAGCCCTAAGTGGCTGCATTTCTTCCTTTTAGTAATCCTTGCAATATCTTACCAGCCTCTTAGGGGCTGATGCTTCAGTCTGTGAACTCTTATTGAAGTCTGTAGCAGTTAAAAAAAGGTGCAGGATCAAAGAGGTATTCTGCTTGCAGCTTAAAAGCTTACAGAATTTGTAGCACTAATGTAGACATTGTTTCTTTGGGATTTCATATGCATTCTTATGTATGTCTATCACGTGCAAATCTATTTATGGAATTCCTTTTCCTTCCTTCTTCAGTAATTCTTTTTTTTAAGATTGGGCAGGAGCTGAGTTCTTTTGCCAAATGTAGTAACATGTGGCTGCCCCATTCCTGGCAGTGTTCAAGGCCAGGCTGGACAGGGCTTGGAGCAAGCTGGTCAACTGGAAGGTGACCCTGCCCATGGCAGGGTGTTGGAACTAGATGAGCTTTAAGTCTCTTCCATCCCAGGCTAGTCTATGGTTCTGTGATTCTATGAAGCAAAAGCAAAAGCATATCAATAATAATGCAGTAGGCAGAGAATGCATGAATGCCTGTTTTACTTCAAATCCATTTGCCTATGTCTCATTTATGCTGATTGCTACACACCAATCATGCAGAAAACAATCAGACCCTTCTTTTCCAGATTGGTGTAAATAAACATGACTATACATTATAGCTGTTCCCAGTATTTCCTGTGCCAGCTGATGAATTGGACTCCAAATTACATACACAGAATGCCTGACCAATTGTATATTTTAGTTCATAATTATCCCAAATGCATATGCTAATTGCTGGTTATGCTGTAGCAGTAAAATAAAACAAACTTTCAGGTTTTGTTGTCATTACATTTTCAGTGTACAACAACTAATTTATTGGTCCTCTGAACATAATGAATATTCTTTCTCTATATGAATGATCTTTATATATCTATAAGTCATTAAATGCAAGAGTTCTTCAACACAGGGTCAGCAAATCTATGTTGTTATGTACCTACTGTGTTCGCAGTGGTGACCTTCATATCTATTTCTTTAGTTTTTCGCCTCTTTAGCAGTGGGTTGAACACTGTCTTTTCACTGCACAGCACTAAGCACACTTTCTCTGATAATTCTATAATGTCTTGCAATTCTATACAGCAATACAAAACTCTGCTTAAAGGAAGCAAATATCCAGAGCCATCTGGAGATTACTTAATTTCTCAGTGGTGGTCAAACTATATGTCAGACAAGGACAAGAATGACAGAGCAGAAAAGCAGAGCACATACAGGAAGCAGTATCTGCTGGTGAGCTTTTTGGACACTAAACCAATCCATGGCAAAGCTCATGTGTGTTTCTCACTCAGAGTTCACTCTATAAGAACTATGTACATTAATTGAGCCACCCGTGTAAGCGCCACAGCATCAGAGCCTATAGAGAAGATCAGCCTGGGTTCAGGCTTTAACTGGTGCCATTCAGATCTCTCTGGGAGTCACTGGCAGGTGATGGTGGGGCACAGACAGGAGCTCCTGCCTTTCAGTGGTCATCTCGATGTTCTAGAGACTTTTCTTTTTGTCGTGGTTTAAACCCAGCTGGCAACTCAGCCCCACACAGCCACTTGCTTGCTCCTCCTGGTGGGATGGGGGAGAGAATTGGAAGGTAAAAGTGAGAAAACTCATGGGTTGAGGTAAAGACAGTTGAACAGGTAAAGCAGCAGCTGTGCATGCAAGCAGAGCAAAACAAGGAATCCATTCACCACTTCCCACTGGCAAGGAGATGTTCAGCCATCCCCAGGGAAGCAAGGCTCCATCACACGTAACAGTGACTTGGGAAGACGAATGCCATCACTCCAAACATCCCTCCCTTCCTTCTTCTTCCCCCAGCTTTATATGCTGAGCATGATGTCATAGGGTATGGGATATCCCTGGGGTCAGTTGGGATCAGCTGTCCTGGCTGTATCCCTCCCAACTCCTTGTGCACCCCCAGCCTTCTTGCTGGCAAGAAGCAGAAAAGGCTTTGATTCTGTGTAAGCACTGCTCAGGAATAAGGAAAACAGCCTTGAGGTATCAACACTGTTTTTGAAAGCACAAATCCAAAACATAGCCCCATACCAGCTACTGTGAAGAAAATTAACAATCCCAGCCAAAACCAGTACACTTCTCCACTTTCTCTCCTATTAGGACCTCTGCTCTGGGATGAGGCTCTCAGTGGATTAGACCAGGAATTCTCAGCATGGATATTTCCTCTCCAGAGGGTCTGCCCAGACAAGGAACCTAGACCAGCATGGAGAATGCTAATAGATTGTTGCCAAGCTTCTGTTTGCCAGCTGAAGCAAAGCACATGGCAGCAAGGACATGTGTACAAGCCCATTGCCAGGGGTGGGACCAGCTGATTGTTCAACACTGCCAGTGAAGATGAAAGCTCTTGTAACTGTCCTGATCTCCAACAACTGTAATCAAATACTAGGCAGAGGAAAAATCAGACATGATACACTGATGTTTCTACTTGTACACAGAGTGGTGGAACATTGTCATGTAAGACAGGAGTATTTAACATGTGCAAGAATGTAATATAGTTGTATTAATTTGCTTAACAACAACAACATTTTCTGTTACCTACATTCAGTGATTCAGCATTTTTGAGACATGTCTTTGATGAAAATACATGTCTGGAGGTTTGTGTGGGGAGAGGATTATATTTGGGTCAAATTAAGAAGTGGTCCATACTGTGTTGGATGGTTAAGCTGTAAAATTTAACCAATGAAAGGGTAAAAGTGTTAATCTTGCTTTTACCAGCTCTGCAGTAAACAGAGCAGGTGCAAGCCATGTTTAATCCATCTGGGAAATGGTAATGTTAATTTCTCTTGTCTTCCTGTGCCAGATGCCAGGATCTCTGAATTTCTAATTGGGAGACTAGCTACAAAGACTGATCAGGCACAACTGAGCACCTGGGTTGCATCAAAATGAGAATAACTCTGTTAACTGATGCTTATTGTAATATCCCACTGTAGACAACACCTGTGGTATGACTTTAGAAGTAGATAACGTGAGCTCTGTTCACACAAGGTGAATTCAGCAGTTGTCAGCTTGTTAGGCAGCTTTCCAGCCATGTGCTGAGGGTACATGCTCACAACACAAGAGGAAATCATGCTTTATGGTTATATGGTACATTATGACATGACTTTTTCCCCTTGTCTTTAAAATTCCTCATCTGCTTCTGCATTAAAAGGAAGTTTCAAGTAGCTGTGATTTTAACATTTTCTCATATCTTGGAGTAGGTATGTCACCAGCCATGTTCTAAAAACATTTGGATGGTCAAAATTACTCAGCGCTGGTAGCATGCACTTGCAGAGGAATTGAAGTTTTGTCAAAGATGCTTTTAAGTGTTTTTCCATCTAGTTTATTCTCTTATGACTTTTTTTTTCTCAGTTTACAGTAATAGTGCTGTACCGCATGGAGTTTACAGCACGGAAACAACACATCCTTTTGGAATTGGGTACAGATCTAATAAGAGATCCTTTTGCTGAACATTGGATTTTGATTAGCTTTGGGTCTTTACACTGAATTTCCTTCATGTTCAAATAATTTACATTTGCAAAATATGAACTAAAAAATGCATCTTGTCAGCCACCACTTCCTAATTACTCAGTCTGTATAGAAGTTGATTCATGAGATTCACAGTCAGCAGTTTATCATCCAACCTCTTTCTACTGTTCAGAAGTCATTCAATGTTGTCTGATACACCATAAACATCCCACTAAGGTGTATTTATTGGTTTCTATATTACTTTGGTAGCAAAAGAAAACACGAGTTCTCCATAAAGATAAATGCTTTTTTTTATTTGGATGGATTTTTTTCTTTCCTGGATTGGAGAGAAAAATTGTAACTACTGACATTTATTGAATGAAATTGACCTTTTCAGTTTAGTGAAAGCTTTGAAATGCAGCAAAGAGGTGAGCATTTTGAAGAATGTCTTTTGTGCTCAGGTAGCTACTGCTCATACAAGATGGGATCATTCCCTGGATGTTCCTAGAGTTCATCAGTAAAAATATGAGACATATTTCTGCATATACTTGCACACATGAGTAGTATCAATCACATAGCAGCCCTACTCCCTTGTGGGTATGTCCAAAACAATTTAGTGGAATTAAAGATGAGTGACTGTGGAAAACAGGAGGTCTTTGATTCTTGTATGATCTTTAGACTCTCAGAGTGCAAGGATAAGGAAAATAAGCTCCGTATTTCAGGTCTGTTTCATTTTGTAAGTAACCAGTTGAAATTAATAAGTAATCTTTTAAAATAAGATTTCTTAAGAGTGCCAGGGGTTTTTTTTAAAGGTGTCTGCAGTTTGTTTCTGGTGAGTTGTTCGCTGTCTGTGGCATAAGCTGTGCTCAGTGGGTTTCATTGCTCTCTCTGTAACACTGAGGTATTTTATACCCCTTTCTGTTCTGATTGCCAGATAGTATAGAAATGTATGTCCAGTACTACCTTTGATAAATGATTCTTGTTCTGAATTTGGTCTTTTGAACCAAATGAAACTATAAAAAAATACTTTTTCCAGTCTATATGTGCCAGATATATTGGTCTGTGGTTCTTGCTCAATTGGCAGGATTTTCCTGATCCTGCTTAATTTGTCTTGATTCACCTCAATTCCTCTCTGCCTAATTGGCCATGTTGAAATTTCAGTGCTCTGGAAGGCAACATTCACTAATATAAGAAGTAGGATTGCAAAGCATCAACATTTCTGTACAAGGTAGACCCTTCCTTCCCTCACAATGCTTCCATGAACTGTGCCTTCCTCTAAATATTGAATCCTTGTGTTTTAATTCCAAGTGTGCACCTTAGCTGAAAACATCAAGAATACCAGTTGCCTATGTTAGCAGCTTACTCACTCTGGTTTATTTATCTCTTTCTGGATCTGGCCTCTAGATCCAAGTGCTTCTTTTAAAAATTCCTTTTGTCAGTATTTCAAATTATTTCCAAATTGGGATGAGCTTCGCCCCCATACATAGAGTGGTCCTTAGCCTGAAGGTTTTGCTTGTGCTGTCACAGAAGCTAGGTGTGGATGCCAATGAGAGACTGTTGAAGGGGAATGCAAGTGGTCTAAGATAATTTCTAGTTTAATTTTGGAGCAGTTACTTAGGATTGGGTTATTAAAGATATTTAAAATGAGAGGTGAGTGCCTACACATTTTAAAAAATTGTCCTTTAATCTCTGAGCTTCAGCTTGTTCAATGTTAATGAGAACTAGTACTTGTATGAGGGTTTTTCTTAATTACTTTTTATAAAGTTAGATATAAAGTGGTATGGAAATGGAAAGTATTACATTACCAGGTTGATCAAGAATACAGTTTTATAGGACTCAAAATAATTTTCCTCTTTCAACAGGTGACACATTCAAGTGGTGACAAAAAAAAAAAATTAAAATCTTATTACAATTACTTCTTAGAGACATGCAAATCATATTTGATCTTTTACTCAGATGTTTGCCTTCCTTTATTGAAAGGATGTAGAGATTCCTGCTGAGCTAGAGGTCAGGAAACAGTACCTTTTTTGCAAGCTTGTGTGAACAGAGCTTACACCATCAAGATACTTATTTAAACATGGCTAATTACAAGACCATTCACTGCAGAGAGGCTCTGGTTCTATAACTTGCAGGTAGTTTTACTAAACCCTTGCACTTAGGCTGTAATGTTGCTGAACTGTTCCATTGCAGGAGTGCTGTTCTTGTCATATTACACCTATGGTGTAAGAACACATGAAGCCTTAAGCAGTAACACTTGCTTATTTGAGTAGTCACAGATAGGGTAGGTTTGTGAGAGTTGCTGAGCAGCTTCCACAACTATTGTCTTAATGAAAGTACTGCATGAGGAAAGGCTGAACTGCAACCTCCTTGTTTGATCTGTTGCATCTTAACTTGGTCTGTTTGAGAATATTCTTTCTGGTTTGCTTTTGTTTTATTCTTGACATACATAGAATGTGTATTTAGACCAGTACTGCATTAGACATTAATTTGGTTAAATGGTTTCTCACTATATTCGGTACTGCTTTGCTGCATCTGGAGCAAAATTTAATAGAGCACAGAGTTTAGTGTTTGGTAAAAAGAAATAGGAGAGGCTGGCAAGGAATTTCTAATGTAGTTGTGAAAGTTTTACAACAGCTTATTTATGCAGAAGTCATTATTTTGCATTTCCTTTTGTGTTAACAAGAATTAGTTAAATCTCCGATACCTTTGGAAAGAATAAACACATATAATTTCTCTCTTAAAATTTTGCTGAAAGGTTCTATAGGAAGCTTTAAGATACAGATCTATCACCGCAGATGTATCTTCTATTCCGCCATTAGACAGCTGTCAGTGGCATAAAAATCAGTTTCAAAATGGGCATGAACTGGCATTTTGGCTGGCAACATCATCAGAGAATAATATGTATTGAAAGAAGTTTGCCCTCCTCACTATATTTCTTGTAAGCCAGGTTGGAATCCTGTTGAGAATAAATTTATCCTCATGTTGGCATTTCTTATGCCTTTTTGAGGAAGTACTGAAATGCTCTTTCGCAAAAATTTATTCTTTTTATTAACTCCATTGATTCTATAGGATGGTTCAGGGGACTAAAGTCAAATGAATCTGATTTAATAAACTAAATAAAGTAAATTTAAATGAATTGAATAAGATATATTTACAATTATGATCCATCTTCATTTCTTAATGTTAAAACCCCTTCAAAGTACACCTGTCTGAAGACAAAGCAGATAGTGTGTTCCAGATCAGGCCCATCAAAATACAGTAGGTATTCCTGAGTCAACAGAAATGAAATTTTAACTAAATTTTCCAGGACATTAGTGGCAGATGCAAATCCAAATATGAAATATTTCCCAAGAAGAATGCAATTCCTTCATGCATTTACAAGGAATGGATTAACAAGAGGTGCTGGATCTTTATTTAGCACATTTTAAAATGAATACAAACTGAATTTTCTACCAGTAATTCAAATTATGCCCTGCCATATTTTCCAGAGGTTCATTTCTCCATTTCCAAGCTTAAGCATTTGGAAGAAATCAGAGAGGTCTGTTCTAAGCTCCTTTTAGGGTAACAGATAGATACTAAGGGAAAAACATTTGACTCAAATTAGCGAATTTCCTTTACGGGTTGTTTTAAACCCAGTTTTCTTCAGCCCATTTTCCTTGGTAGCTGCGTAAAATAATTTTGGATGCTGTAGTGTTGGAACTGAGAAAGATGCCTGCAGTAATGTAAAACCACTATTAGGTCACTTATGACTGAAAGTGGCAGTGAAAATCAGTGATATTTATTTTGTCTCTATCAGGTGGAGAAGCAAATCAGTTTGTTAAATATAAAAAGACAACACTGACAGGGAAAGAAAAGGTTATATATGAAAGGATGAGACATTTTTCTTTTGGGGGAAGGGAGAGCAACATTCATATATATGGAAACTATGCTTAAAAGAGTGACCTGGAACAAAAACTTTGGTTCTGCCATCCGCTGTGTTCCTGATGCTCAGCGATAACGCTGTTTTGTAGTAAGCAAATTGTGAATCTTCTGGGGCTTTAGTCACAGTTACATTGAAGACCTTTAACACCTCTCTGGCAACTTGCTCAGTCTGCTAGACAATGTTCCTTCCGCACCGATAATGTTATCAAAAATATTGAAGAAAACCAACTGAAAATAAAACCATCAACATCCTTTAGTTGATCCAATTATCTGTCTCTAAAAAAAGGTTTAACACCTCCCACACAGAACAGCAGCTTGAGTAATTTGGCAATGATAACAGCGCATAATCAAGAAACACGAGGCTGTGATATGTGGTAATACATCCCATTTTGTGTACAGGGAGAGTTTTGTTTAAGTAAATATATTTTCTTTTTAAGTACCTTTTGGATTACTTGCTATTAGGTTGCTCATCCCATTAGTCTCATAGAGTTACTACAAATGTTTAACTGCAGAAATCATAAATGGGTAAATTGTAACATTCCTGATGATGGCAGATGGGAGATTAGGCTTGGTGTCTTTGTTTTTTTTGCCACATTCAAGGTGTGTTTGAAGATAGGGAGCAACTGTGACTAACATGTAGAACAAAGGATCGGATGGTTTGGTTATTTAGCTTCTACTGGTGACTAATTCACAGCTAAACCTGAAGTGTGCCATCATTATAGAATAGTGCTCAGACAAGTCCTTTTAATGATATGCTGTCATAACTTCCCAGATGACATTACAACATGGTGTTTTATCACCAAATTACATCAAAGGCCTCACATTCAATTACACTAGGCTGGGTTGGGAAATAAAGCAGTCTGCTGCATTTAAAATGCAATGAGTTGTTTTCACTGCTGAAATGAGGAGACCCTTGCATTGTAAACCTGCTGACAGGCTACAGTTTTAAACTTTGTGTCTGCAGCAGCTATGAACCTCAAAATTATCTACGTATGGAATTTACATGAAGTCAGTGACAGATCTCAGGAGTACCTTAGACCCCAGACACTGTGGTGATAGGTACCCTAGGTACAGTGTCATTTGAATAACCATCCTTAAAAAATGTGGCTACAGTGTCAACTACAAGGAGACACATCCACATCCAGAGGCCTCAGCCATGATGTCTATACTCAGTGGAGGGAGATTTGACCGAGTGAAGAATAAAGGACTAACCTGGAAGTTTCCACTGGATATATATAGTATACATAAAGACCTGGCTGCATGCTTGTCATCGGCATCAGTCTTCCAGAGTACAGAGCTATGTGAATTGAGATGGTGGATGTTTGTGCATGAAAAAACCAATCTTGTATTACATATTGTATCTTTCATAGTACTGATTTTAAAGGGAAGGGACAACACTTTGTCCTTCCCAGTCCATAAAATCTACAGTCTGACAAGGAATACTTTGGGACATTGTTTTATATTGCTTATAAAACTTAACTCACAATGAGCAGCACAATGCATTAATAATAGTTTACTAAAACAACAAAAGACTTCCATGTCATTATTCAAGTGAAGTATTTCCCTCGGATCAAAACCTAATTAGAACATTTCAAAAAATATGGGTCATTTGGTGATACAATTAGTGTCTTCAAGCCAGAGAGAGGATATCTGGGGGTAGACACAGACTTGTTAACAGGCGAGTGGTTTAAGTACATCCCTATGGTAGGAGAAAAATTACCCTAGAAAACACTCCTAATGGCAGAGAAGGATTTAGGTGTATGTTGTCTCTTCCTGGACATCATGTTCCAAGTAGTGCTTTGAGTGCAGAACTTTCCTTTCATGAAGTCCCAGGGGTGCACTCATTGTACAGTTCTTTGGACAGTCTGTGCTCCCAAAGTCATTATATAATTGTGACATAATTAGCCTTTTTGCTAAATTATTTGGAAAATGGAAATCTAGTTTATTAAGTGTAAAGTATTTCCCTTATTTCCTCATTACATAAAGTCCACGATTTCTTAATACTTCCATTTATGCTCCTTAAAACTGTCACCTCATTTTCAAGTACTCTAAATTCAGCAGAATTACAAACCCCAACCAGAATACTCTTTTATTTCTGAATCCTGCTTGTATCATTAATTTAATAAGGTCATTTCCAGCCTTGGAAACGCACAGGCTGCAGAGGGTGGTTTATGCCCATCTCTATGTCTAACTTGAGGCTCATCACACTCTTCTTCTGCAGAGGAGCAGGAATAACGCAGGCACACCGTCAGAGGTGGTGTAAGAAATAGCACGGCGGAGCCTTGCCCGTGCGCCTGCCCCGCTCCGGGGCTTCTGAGGGAACCTGCCAGCTCGGCCCCTGGCAGAAGGGCCTGTGCTCCTGCTGAGGGTCCCGTGTCTACCGCAGGGCCCGACATGACCTGGCCGTGCCGGGGACCAGCGCACTGCGGGCGAGCGCCGCGCCTCCAGGCGGCGCTGTTCCCGCTACCCCCGCGTATCCTGCGCATGGAGGGGCCGGTCCCGTCCTCCTCCCGCCCCCGGCACCGCGCAGCCAGCTGGTTGGCGGAGCGCGCCTTCACTCCGGGGGAAGCCCCGCCCTCCTGCCGGCGCCCGGAACGCGGCTTGATTGGCAAACGCGCCCCGCCGCTCTCGCGCCGCAGCCTTCGCTCGTCCTATGTGCAGCGATTGGCTGACCTGTATGTCAATCACGGATTAGCGCCGTCCCAGCCAGTGATCCCGCCTCCTCAGCGCGCGGCGCGGGTTGATTGGCGCATTGGGCTATCAATCAGCAACGCGTCCCGCCCCCTCCCGGTCAGGTAGCCCGGAAGATGGCGGCGGCGGTGGTGTCCGCAGGGGCTGGTGGTGTTCTGTGAGGGGAGCGGGCGGCGGGTCCGATGCCGCGGGCGGTTCCACCGCGGAGGTGGGGGGCAGCGGCTGCCGCGGGGGCTCGCCGGAGACGCTGAAAAGCTCGAGCCCCTCTTTCGCCGCCGCGCCTCGGGCCGGGAGCGGAGGGCATGCAGCAGCGCGGGGGTCTCGGCGGGGGTGCCGGGCGGCGGGGGTGCTGCCCGCTGCCCCTCGGACCCCGACGCCCGCTCGGGTTCGTCCTCCTGCTGTCGCTTCTCTTGGGGAGCGGCGGGGCGGCTCCGCTTCCGCGAGCAGGTGCAGGTGAGGCGCGGGAGGCGGCGGGGGGAAGCGGGGCTGGGCGGGGGCTCCGCGGCGGGGCCTGTGAGGGGACGGCGGCGGCGGGGACCTCGGCGCGGAGTGCCTCTGGCTGGGGCAGGCTCTGGGGGCGCGGCGGCGGAGCGGGGGCACTGCGGGCTTCCAGAGCCCCGTCCCTCCCCCGGGCCGCGGGCAGGGCCCCGCGCCGCGCTCGCCCCGCGCCGAGGCGTCGGGAAGGGCACGGCGGGTGGATGGGATCCCGGCGCAGTGGGCTGCGGCTGCCGGCCTGCGGGTCACGGCCGGTGCTTGTGGCGTTGGGCGGTATCCCGCTGTAGGTATCTCGGTCTCTTTAGGTTGAACTACGTGCTTGTCCTCTCTTTGTGTTTACCCACATACGTTATTTCGCTAGTGCCTGCCGTTCTAGCCTGTACAGATCTCCGTGATTATTTTTTTTTCCCTATTTTTGCCTGTGAATCACCGGGATTCCCGTTCCTGGGTGGAGGCTCTTCAGGGCAGACGGCGGTTCCCTCCTTTCCGGTCAGATTAGTCGGATTTCCCCCCCGGCCCAGTCTCTCTAAATAGTCATGTAGTTCGCATTTATTTGTCTCTTATGTAGGTAACGCTAACTTCCTTCGATTTTCTTGCTTATTTTCCTGTTAGTCTTAAAAGTACAAAATAAAAAGACATCCTGTCAGTCATATGAGTTACTGATCAGAGGTTTATTAGTACTGATAGGTAACAACCATCTCTGAGGGGGTTTTTTGGTGTTTCACATAGTGTTGTATTGAGACTCAATTTTGTTAGGTTTGGTTTGAATGTGTACTGAGATTCATTTCTAGCCATGAGGAGTTGAACAGCTGAAATAGACAATATGGTCACAAAGGAGGAGGAGGAGGAGCAGTGGGGAGGGAGAGATCTGAAGCACAGAGATTAGGTAATTTGGCTGCTGCTCCACAGAAAGTATCAGAACTGGGAGTGGAACCCAGGCTTCCTTTATTTTTGGACCTATGCCTCTTTCCCAGTTTTTTTCCTCCCAAGAACATTTCCGATTTGTTCATAAGTTACTTCCTCCGTCAGCCGCCTTTGAGGTCTGTCTTACTTTTGTAGAAAGTATTTTCTGAAAAAAGAGAAACCTGTCAATCAAGTCTATATTTCCTTTCAGATTGAAAGATAAGTTTGCTCGTTTATGAAATACTTGAAGTTTGTCCATATAATATTAACTTGTTCTCAAGCCGTAAGATAAGGCAGCAGAGTCAGTTTTGTGTGGAGGTCTTTTCTGCCTTTTTGATGTCTGTATTTCTCTGAAATGCGGTTAGTTTTTCTGTGTAAAGGTTTAAGGGTAGATCTCCAGTGTTTGCTCTCAGGACTATGCTGTGTGCCTTACAAAGCTGAGAGATCAAGACATAACTTCCATGACACTGGTAAAAAGCTTCATTCTCAGATGGAAAAACTGATTGGATAATGCAGGAGATAAAGAGGAGGTTAAATGATTTTTTGTAAAGGCTGAATCAAGGATGCTCAGTGCAGTGCTGCTAAGAGAAGTATTCACCGTGTTCTGATATCGGGCTCATACAACATTAATGAGGTAGTGTAATTTTATATGTTGGTTTTGATTATAATTTAGGCCAAAGCATGTATACATGGGATGTTACCTGAAGTAACCCAAAGAAACCCAGTTAACTCTAGGAAATGAAACTGCTGCTTTCTACTGTATCTTTGCCCATAGAGTAAGAAGCAATGTCCTTGGAGTATTTTATTGGCAGATATTTAGTATTTAAACCATTAAGGCCTCAAGAGGAACCTTTTCCGGTTTCACTGACATTACTTTTGCTGGGAAGACTGCCTACTGAATGAAATAATGTGTGCAGATGGGTTTGTGTGCAAGGTTCTTGGTCCTGCAACATGTCCTGTATTGTCACAATGGCAGGAACCTGTTAGAAAGCTACAAGGACTTTGTTTTTCTTTCCCTTCCTTTGAATAGCTTACCAGTGGATGGCAGTGAGACTGTTTTGTCTCGAACCTTCTTGCTCACACTACGTACATTTTAAAATCTAGAAGACAAACCTGTGACTTTATTTTTCAGGGTTAAGAATCCCGAGTTGTGTTTAAAAACAGCTTCAGCCATATTGTGAATTTCTCTCTCCTATATCCCAAGCAAGCCGGGTTGCTTTAATTTCCTTACTGGGACTAGCAATCACTGATGGTCTTCATTCTGGGCCATGGCAGTTGTTGTAGTTCACCGTAACACTCATTCTGATACATACGAGTTGAAAACTTGTGAAGAATTTAATGAGCTTTTCGTAAAATAATTAGTGACTCGTTTCAGGATTATTTCAGATCCCGCAGTTCTTCACCTAGCAAGAAGGGTTGCAGCTTTGGCAACGGGGAAGCATTTTGATGTGTGTTGCACTAAGCTTGCTACAGGAACGGTGAGACTCCACAGAAGAAAGAGGAAAGTGTCTGTAGTTGTTGTGGTGAACTTTGCGGAATAGTTCGTGGAGTATACCCATAATAAACTATCCTTTCTTTTGGGGAGGAAGCTGGAAGGCAGGAAGTGGTAATGAACAGGTTCTAGCAAGACTAGATTGGATTCCTTGTTCAAAAATGCCCCATTTTGTGGACTTGCTGTGCAGGTGTGCCGCACTATGGCTGGGGAACCGTCAAGTTCCCAGGACCTTGATCAAGAAGAATGATGATGCTCTTTTAAGTATGGCTTCATAGTGTTGGCAGATGAAGCTGTGCATCGATGATGTGGTCTATAGCAATCTTATGGTTTTTAGGTTATATTTCTAAACTCAATTTTTATTTTCAACACTAAGGAAAGGAGGTAAAGGAAATCGAGCTTTATCTGTTCCCCTGGTAGGATTCATGGCAATTATTGTAGGAAATGAGGAAAAACAAGATGTTGAAGATACTACTAGCTAAAAATACTTCGGCCAACTTAGATTTAATTTATTCTGTGAGTGGAAAAGGAGGATACTGATATGGACTGTGATAGTTCTAAATTTAAAGGTTTCACTTTATACTGGAGGTGAGAGCTGGAGGTCTGCTGGAAAGGAGTTCATAGAATGAAGGTATGTAGTTTTGAGCCTGTGGAGTGTTAGCCTGAATGCATCAGGCCAAGATGACTTCTAGTCCTGTGTGGCTGAAGTAAGGGCATCTGGCAGCTACGCTTTAGCAGGAGTATTTTGTAGCCAAACTTAGTGCATTATAATCTGACAGGTCTTCTTTACTGTGCTAAAGCTTTACATTTACATTCAGTCTCTCTTTCTGTTCTTCTTACTTGGATTTCCATACTTGACTTTAATTCAGTTACTACTCCAAGCAAGCTAAGAATCTGAATCAAGGGTATGTGTATAATGTCAAAGTAAGTCATCTCTGTGCTCTATGAAGTCTTTGCAAATACAAAGTAACAGGGAATAAAAAATAATCTTATTTTCCTGTAAAACTTGACTAGATGGCAGCGGTTTTGGCAGGTGTGTGCAGTTTTATGTTTGTGATGAATTATGTAGTCTGCTCAGTTGAATCGAGGCAGCTGGACTGGTGCTTCCCTGGTTTGTGCAGAGAACCTCAGTCTTGGGGCTGAATGCCATGGCAGTGAGTCCTGGCTGATGAGCTTAGTATGTGCAACCCTGGAAAAGATGCTAAGAGAGTGGTGTGTAGCATCCAGAGACATCCATCTAGAGTATCTACGTGTTCATGCACTTGTATCTAGTGAAATCAGCTGGCCATAGGTGACAAGTTAAAACTTTGAGATTAAGTCACTTCTTCTTACATGTTGAGCTCTGCAGCATATATATACTCTTGGGAAAATTGTTCCTTTTGGGTTGCTTTGGCTTGATGTTTCCCTTGGAATTCTGTCAGACTGGGGCCCAGTTGTGGTTGTGGCCTGTGGTTTGGTACAATGCAAAATGTCTGTGACACTTGCACAAACTAAGGAGAGCGATTTTCTAAGGATATGCAAGTTAGTGACTCAGATCACTTGAAGTTAAGAAAAATCTTGCTTGTAAAGTGGGGATTTTAATTTGTGGTGTATACTTTTCTTGGGAGTGGTTTGTCTTTCCTCCCCCTTTCAAGCACTAAACTTATTTACTTCTCACTATATTTCTTTTTCTAGCTTCTGTCCCAGACGCCTAATAATTGTAGAGCTGGAGCTGCTAAATTGTCTTTTATCTTTTGTTTCTATCTGAGAGTTTGTAACTGAGGTAAGAAGCCAACCCTGACTCCTTGGCCTGCAGGGATGTTGCACGCAAGGCCTTGTTCACGGGTTTGATCTGCTTTCTCTGCCTCTGGCTGTAAAGTGTCTGGACTTTGCTAAACTAAAGCAGTCTTTATAGGAGGAGGTCACTTCCTGAGGTAATTTCTCACATCTTGAATGCTTGGGTGTATTTAATAATTCCTCAGATATCATTGCAACATAGTAGGATAGCACTGATCAGAGACGGCCGAAGGTACGTTGTCAGGCACAGGTCACTGGTTTCAAAGGGCTCGTTAGTCCTGGTTTTGCCCCAGACACTCTATGAAAAAAGGAGTTTTTTACATAGTGAGATCCAGCATTCTGTTTGAAAAGCGCAGAAGACTAAGTTAAATTTTTGAGGGCTACTGAATAACTGTCAGGCAAATTTGAACAGAAGTGATTTTTCTGACATGTGCTGTAGTCTGGTTTCAGTCATCATCCATGTGTGGTTTACCTGCACGGGATAAGGGGGCCCAAGGTCACAATAATGCCCGAGGCTGCAGAAATTTTAGTTCTCTGTTTTGGTCCTAATGCTCTGGTTCTGCAGCAGCAGGACAGCACATGGAGTATTAGAGTCTTGCTTAGATTTCATTTTGGCTCTGCTTTTCTATTTGGTGTGTGCATCTACTGTCTGGAGCTTGATATAGGTCTGGATACAATTTGCAATAGCTTCAGTGCATGTGTTGCTCTGTATAAGCTCTTTGTTTTCATTGTACTGCTGTGATAAAAGGGGTTTAGCAACATCAATGATAGCAGAAATATTTTGTAGACAGTATAATCAGAACTGTACAAAGTGTATCAGGATAGCTGTTTGAGTCTAGGTATGTGGTTGAAGCACAACCTGTAGCAAGGTGTTGTGCCACATGTAGGTTAGGCAAGGTGATAGTGTGAAACAAGTTATGTCAGTGAATTGTCTTCTGAGGGATTTTCAGTATGAAAAGCTGGTACAAAGTAACACCTTGTCCAACACTACTACAGTTACAAAGCTTCCTTAGTGGTAAGGAAGCATTGCTGCAGTGACGTGAGTAACATGACATTTTTAGAGACTACCATTGCACCCTGACACCTCTTAGCTGTGAAAGAGGTGTAGAAGAGTTTAACAGTAGACTTTTGAGTGCTGGCTTTTAAGCTTTCAGCCTGTAGACCAGATCCAGTTCTCCAAAATAAGTCATTCATTCTATGGTCTGTCCTTCCTAGGGGTCCTTCAGCTGCGAATAAGGATGAGAAATAGAGCTGCATAAGCTCTTTTGGCAAAACGCTGCTTCTTTCTTTCTTTCCCACATGTCTTAACTTAGTTGTGCATCAGAGTTGGAAATGCATCTACTGTAAAATCAAGACTCTAGAAAATCCCATCATGAGAAGGTTGTGTGTAATCTCTTTGTGCTGCTTTAAATGACTGTGGTCTATCTACCCTGTTTTAAAAACATCTGCAACTCCAGTGCCTCACTGTTGGAGAAATGGTATAGCAGATGAAAAATACTGTTCTTGAGCAGGGATTAATTGTCAAAACCAAAATCTAGCAGTATAGAATAAAGTATGCTCAGTAAGATTTTTTTATATGTATCTATATATGTGTACACACGCACACTGTTAACAATCAGATGGTACCTTTGCAAGATAATAATGCTACCCAGATTTTCCAGAAACACTGCCATGAAGGCCTAAGGTACATAATTATTTAACATGTATATTTTTTACCTTGTGTTAAGATGCCTTTGTTTAAACATCAGATTCTAACACTGAAACTTCAAACAGATCTCGCTATATAAACACTTGAAGTACTAGCCTATATTTAGTCCTTATTAAAATTGAGCAGTATGCTGTTGTGTGAGTAATTCTTTGACATTACTGGGAAGGCTTGTAGTGTAATAGAATAAGGACAGAAATGTGAAGCTAACCCCAGCTAACACTTTTACTAGTTACTTGCTGTTCAGCCAACGCTCAGGCCAGGACAAGCTTTCATTAAAAGTGAGGATTTGAGCTGTGGTGTTCTGAGGGTGCTGTGCTACGTGAGAATCCAGCATTGCCTCAGATATTCTTGCCTTAGGATATGTAACCTGTGCCACCTTTATGTACAAAGTGGACTTCAGTGGCTGTAGAAGCTCATTTGAAGCACCCTGTAAAGTATTTAGGGGGAGCATGGGATAAAACAGTTTGGAAAAGTGTTGGCTAGGTTGCAGGACCGACTTCTTTAATAGACTTTTCTCTCTAAGGACAAATGGGTGGATTGAGATAATTTGCCAAAAATTGTTGACATAGAGTGTACACATCCAGTTGTGATAGGAAGTAGCTAAGGTTTTTTCTTGGAAGTTGCATAGGACAGGAATGATTTTGGGGTCACATGTCCACAAAACACATTTAACTATGGAACTGGCTTTTGTCACTGTAGAGCTATATCCAGAACACGAGGTGGGTTGGAGGAATGTGTCAAGGGATTTTTTTTATTGCTTCATGGGGGAAAAACTCTGTAGGAAATTGTCACTTGCTGTCTTAGTTACCCTTACTGCTGAGGATTAACTCTTGTAGGGAAGAAAAGCTGGTGGGTTTTCAGAAGAATTGTCTGTGCACATGTATTGCCCTTTCGTCCCACCCACCACCCCATGATGGACTTAAATAAGAAGAGTTCTGGGGTGCGATGGGGATTGTAATGGGCAAGTTGAGTAGAGGGGTGAAATGTTTCAATTTCTATCTAGAAGTAACTTGGACAGGTGTAGTTTTAAGTACTTAAGAGTTTTGGTTTTTTGTTGGTTGGGGTTTTTTTGAGGTTCTATGTAGGAATTAAGATTTTCACACTTGTAAGGAAGAAGGAAAGCAAAGTCAGGTGGTAAAGTGCTTTTGCATAAAGATATATTTGTAATGTCCATACTGAAGGTTACTTTTGCTATTTGTGCAAACTTTGCATTATCCAATGTAAGGCTAGTAATAATGTCATGAGAGGACAGGCTTTTGGACTAACTCTCTTTAATAAAATTTTCAGTAGTTTATTCCAGATTATTTTTATTGCTTTAAATTTTTAAACATTTGTGTTTTCTTTGAACGGCAATAAGTACTACAAATCTGAAACCTGGAAAGTTCAGGTATAAATGAAGAACTTCATTAAAGTCTGTTCAGGAGTATTATGTACGTCTGTTCTTAGGGATTTACTCAGTGTAGGAACATTTCCAGTCTTTGCTTGAAATACTTTGTGTGTATGGAAACAGTTTTAGATTTCATTAAGGTGCTGCCATTGCGCTGAGGACACAAAGGAAATCATCTGAGATCTTGGGAGTGTTTTTTCCTGTTGTACTGGTAATGGTCATTCAAATCAAAGGGATGATTGGAATTTGGAGTGCCTCTCATTCTAAAAGTCTCTCTTCCTCTCTTTTTTCCTCCCAGAGGAATATCTGAAGTGCAAATAACACTCCTTCAGAACTTGTGGTGAGCTTTTGAGTACTTGTGTTGTATCTTAGTTGAAGGTGATGGTGATTTGGATGTGATTCCAATACAGTATTTTAAAGCCTATTGTAACACAGCATGGCACAACTAAATGATGGTACTGCACACATTTCTGCTGAAACTTAGTCTCAAAAATGCTGGGGTTTTGGCTCAGTTGTTAATGGAGCATAGCAGGAAAAAATTGAGATTACAGGAATGCAGTAACGGAATGTGATTTGATTTTTGTTTTTTAAATGCAGGAGCTGCAATGTGTGTTGTGCTTCACCTTATCATACACATTGAACATTACACAATAGATGTGTCTAAAATTGTTTTGGATAGGCTTTTGGTTTAGTATTCCACCTGTTGCTTGTAGGCATTCAGAATTTATAGGCCTTGTTGTATCTGTCTTGGTTTTGTGCCTGTTACTAGCAAACCTCTGAAGATTTCAGGGAGTAAATAAATGCAGGAGAAACCCTTTGTGAGGAAGAGGTAATGATCTGAACCTGACTTGTGAAGAACTGGGTGGGAGTTGAGAACACTCCCAGCAGTTGCTAGCATAAGGAGAATGACAGCATTATTTAGGAAAGTGAAGATACCTTTTAAAAATCTTGCTTATTAAAACCCCTATAAATTAGGGTGATATTACACTTTTTAACCTGGTTACATTAATATCCTTTAAATGCAGGTAAGTAACTTGATCAAGCTTACAAAAGATGCCATGAAAGTAGCTATAGAGCAAACTTAGATTTGGTCATTCGTTGGTATTTTAAAGGCTGCCCTGTTCTGACTCAGTGTCAGAAAGTAGCATCTCAGTTCATGATCATGTAATTTCAGGCTGTCCAAGAGACAGTTTAAATGACTGCTGTCATGTTAGATTTGAGCTGGAAATAGTTATAGCTATTAGTGCAGAACTGCCATTAAAATAGCTGCTTTTGAAAGAAAAGAAGCTCTTGCTTATGCAGTGGGACTGTTGTCGCATAGCAACTACTGTGCTGAAAGCTTAAAATCAGATGCTCCCTTGCAGTTCACTGTGCCCTAATAATGCTTAATTTATCTGGGCCTGGCACTGCCTTTATCACAGTAGTGGATGTCTTTCATTAATGTAGTCAGTAATGTCTGTCACGTACACTTTTCTTTTTTTCCCCAAGCTTAGAACTATGTGGTGTCATGAGGTTTTTAGCCCCATTTCTTGAAGGTTGAGACCTTAAGAATGATTAATCACATTGAACCAAATTTGAGAGAGTCAGAGTTGAAGCATCATGGTCTGGTAGAAGAAAACGAAGCCTGCCATCCCTCCTACAGACAGGCAGTGACATCTGGGCCTTTGTCGTGCTGAGTGGTGGCTGTTGGTTGGCAAGTGAACAGGGATGAACGTTTGGCTAGCTGGCACGTCTGTTGATCCTAATGGGAGCAAAGGATGCCACAGGTGGATGACATATGGGTATTTGAGAGTACTGTGGGCAGACTGGGAAATCAGATAGAGAAGGAAACCAGTTCTTGTGAGAAACAAACATTTGTTTACTTAATTGTTGCATTTGGTAGTTGGTGAACTGTCTTGTGAAGAAAGACCTGAAGGAAACTTAGGAAGGTATAGAGAATCCTGACCTATATAAGTTGCTTTGAAATATGCTTTGTATGAAAATAACATTTTTCCACCCCTTGAAACATTCTAATACATACTGAAGTGTATGTTCTCATGTCTATACTTGATCCCGAGAATGCCAGCATAATTTATCATCATTGTTTTTTCAGTGAGCATGTTCATGTACTTGCCTGTGTACAGGGTTTGACTTCAGATGTGCTATGCTCAAATTTAGACTTTAGTGTAAAACTTGCTTACGAAATGGCTGTGTTCAGAGGTGCTGAAGAATCTGCTTCAATAGCTGTTAATTAAATACCTACCTCAGCCAGGGCTTTGAATTGTTTGTGATGCTATATACTACTTTAAAAGTGGGTAAATAACAGCATAGAATCAGTATTTAATACTGTGACGCTTTGAAAATAGACCTTATTTTCTGTGATGATAATTTAGGACTATCTAGATGCCATTTTGAGATGGAACACTTACTAGCACAGATCTTTGTAAAGCATTCTGTTGTGTTAACCTTGCAGTAACACATATAGTAACACAGACACACTGCATCTCCTGCTTTGGTTTAATATAGTAGTGATATAATCCGGGCCTCTTCCTCCTGCTTCAATAGTTTTGGATATACCAGACCAAAGTAGTCTAGACTTATTTTAACTACAGGAAACCTTATTTTGTTGGCATTTTATATATAGTATTTTCTTGGATCTTTTATGCAGTTCCTTTCCTAAAGAACAGATTCTGAGTTCTGGAGAGATATTAAGATGTAGTAGGTTGTTACTGTGTAGGGATACATTAAATATGGTAGGTTTTTAAACTGAGATGATATGCTGAGTAAATTTATTAAGCTCTCCTCTTTTAGAATCTATTATGTTAAGATTCTTCTGCATTCATTATGAAATTGTGAGTGATATTTATTGGATTTTATCTGGGTTTAGATTAAAATGAATTAAATTTACAATGTATTTTAACAATTCTTTTAATTAAGGAGAACTGTTTCTGTACTGACTATATAAAATTCTCTGTGTTTAACTGAATGGATTTATTTCTGATTGCTCTTTTGGTCAGAACCTTACGATAAATTGCTGTCGTTCCTTCATACTTTCACAATTTACAAACAGAAGGAGGTATTAACCATCTTCTACCTTTTCAGTTCCAAGTCATTTTACTAAGCTCCAGTGAATTAATCATTGGATAGAAATAGTTGAAAAATGCAAAAGAGGTTGTACTGCAGCAGATTTGTCAGCACTTTGTCAAACACCAGTTCCAATACTTAATCAGGGACTTCCACCACTGAATATTTATTCAAGCTATTAAAATAACTTCACTTACAATAAATCTTAGCCCAGTTACAGGTTGCCATCATTTTATACTTTGCATTCTTCTTTAAAAAAAGTGCAAATTAAAAGAAATATCAGTTATTAATGACTATGTGAGAGACTGGAAAGTTTATCCAAGTGGAGCTGGATTCTGTAATTCTTATTAAGTAGCTCTTGTGTGAGTCATCTGAAATGCTCTTCTGTAAGTGTTGCAGGAACTTGCCCATGATAATTGGTGTTTTTCTTGTATTAAAGCATCTTTTTATAACTTTGTGAAATTTGCCTTGTGCTTCTGGAAGTTCAGATGACTTCCATCTTCTTAATGAACTGTAAATGGTTAGTTGCCTTTTCAAAGGGGATCTTTATTCCCACCCCCCTCTTTTTACTTCATTACTTTCTCCAATTAATTACAGTGTTCACACAGTTTCTTTTCTTGGGAATTATAAAAGGTCCATAAGATTAGGAAGTAACATAGTGAACAGCAGCAGTATTTTTTTGTTCGTGTATTCATTCCAGGACACTTAAAGGAGATGCTTATGTCTGGGGAATTTATCAAACACCAGTTTGCCTAAAACACTTAGATTTTAGGCTTGATAAATATGCAGTTTTTCTTTACAGAAGGAATTCCAACCAAAAGATGTTGTCTTTTTCGTATAAAGTAGTTGAATACATGTGCACTGTATCTAACATGTACAATGAATTGTTAGTGCTCATTATGTTTAATTTTGAGTTAAATTAACTAGAAAACTGGTATAAGACCACTAGGAGCCTGAATCCTCCTAGTCAGATTTGCTGTGATAACTTGTAACATCTGGGAGGTCAAAAGTGGTATCCTGAGTTGCACTAAGTGTGATAATGCTTATGTGAACACACCTCGTGGTAATGCTGCTGTAGTTGTGATAGTCGAAGGGCATGAGTGAGAAGTTTGTAGGTAGCAATAACATCTTGTGCTAGACCAGCTAATACAGTTACAATAGATGTGCTTTGGGGTGCACAAGCCTTTTGTCAGGTCTGGAAAAGAAGCAGTAAGATCGAAAGCAATAGAGCAGATTTGAAAAATTGCTCCCAAGTTTCAGTAGAAGCTGGTCAAAAAGACCATCTGGAAGAAGATATGGAGCAGGGGAGGATGCTAATGAGAAGTGATAATGCTCATCTCCTGTGGGGAACAGAAGACACTGTAAAATGCATGTTAGCCATGTGGGCATCCAAAAGGAGATGTTATAGTGTACCATAAACCCAAAATAAAAGTTAGATGGCTTTTTTAGTGTTGTATACACATGACAGCTGACATGCTTCATAATTACCTCTTAAGGATCTGCTCTGAAGTTAGTCTTTGAATAGCAGTGTCTTAAGACACAGTAATAATGCGTTCTGTGAATAATAAAATGTGCCCTTGGTGTCAGAGTCCATCATGTGGGGATTTACTTTTGCTTGGCTAACTGTCCCCAATGCATCTGGTACACTGGATGAGCCATTCTGGGGCGTTCAGGAGTCTTGATCTTCTACTGGGAGGAATATATATTGTAACTATGGTGATGTGTTCCCACGTGTTGTTAGTGGGGGAAAATCTGTGTCTGTTCAGTAGATAGTCTGTGGTGAGTTGACTTCTCATTTCAGTGGGGTTGGTGGTGAAGGTGAGGAAGTTGTTTAGAAATTAGGTGGGATGGTTTTAGAAAAATGTCTTTAAAATACTACTACTAATTAGTGTTACCTGATAACATAAATATGTTTACTTTTTTGTAGTAAAGCTACCTTCTATTACTTGGTTTAGAGGTTCAAAGGGAATATCTTAAATTTTATCTAAAGCCGTATTACCTGTGTGTGTGTTTGTTACAGTAATTTAGCTAATGACTTCACCAAATGCTTCTGTTTGTGGTTTAGGTAATCTTCAGTCTACTTTATTACTGAACATCTGAAGGAAGTAATCATGAATCAGCTGTTGCCTTCCCTTTCTTTCTTGTTGATGCTTACAAATGGAAAAATCCATAGGTGTTATGTAGAAGACCTGGGTTAAATGAGTATAAATTGTTCTGTTGAGAGACCTCTTTAGGGATTTTTTTGTTTTCTTTTCATGATTTTGACTAAAAGGAGGCAAGTGGCCTCGTATCGTGGTTGGTCTTTGTTTGAACAATACGTAGTATCTGCAGACAGAGTGTTTGTGCTCTGTAATGAGATTGGAATGCCAGAGCTACTGTGGAAACTAGAAAACAGTATCAGCTGTTTGAAAACCTTCCTTTTTGGTTAACTTTTATAGTTATATGGATAATATTCCTAGTTGTACAGAAAATGTGTTAACACTCTTTAAAGCAGTATTTTGATTGTGGCATTTTACTTGTATTACATGTAATTAAATAAACGTTCTGTAAGTGTTCTGTGGAACATGATGAAAAGCTGTAGCTTTTTCTGGAAATTTCTTAATTTTTATAGTTTTTTGAAGGTTTAAGGGTTAAGTGGACAAGTTTGTATGTCCCTTAACTAGTGATCAACTTCTGATTTTCTTTATTTCTGAGGCTTCATTTACGCTATAGTTTGCTGCCAGAGATTCCCGTTGGTACTCAGATGTTCCCGTACAATCCAGTTGTTCCAAGTCACCTGACAGTGTTAAACTTTAATAGTGATGTCATATCTAAATATGTTTTAGTCAGATATGGTCCAACTACTCTTCCAGTCTTTGTGGCAGTATCTCTTTAAAAAGAAACAACAAACACCTTCAAGATGTGTGCTGTTGGGAACTACATATCCTTGTTCTCTGCTAAAGATGAAAACAGGGATGAAAATAGGTTTAATTCCCTTAGCAAAGACTTAAGGTTTTTATAAAATGCCATTTGATTTTATCCTCTGAATAATAATAACCTGACTTAATCACAGAAAATGTGTTGTAGGTTGTTTATGTATTTCATACATCTAGTTATTTGGAAGTGTGTTTGCAAAATGGTTAGGGATCATGTCTAAAATTGTTGAAATGGAGACAAATCACCTAATGAATCACAAGAAGTAGAAATTGGGCTGGAGCTGATTAGATCCATTGCATTTGTGAAAGCAACTTTTATATTTGGCAGACTGTCATGAATGCATTTGTTGAAAGAGACAGTATTGCCTTATAGTAACATATTTTCAAGTTGTACACAGTTTAAGTGAGGATTTCTTCTAGCTGCCTTTTTTCTTAGGACAGATGTGTTAGCTCATAGGAAATGTCTTCAAAAAGCCCAGATTTCTAGTATTTGTGTTTAGATATCTATATAAATCAGTCGACTCAAACAGAATCCTAAGGCTTGGGACTATCCTAGTTCATAACCTACCCCCATATATCATGTTGGCTGTGGCTTCTTAGCTTGAACCAAGTAAGTCCAGAACGGTGTAGGCAGGTGGTAGAGCATAGATGTATTTTGCCAGTCTGTCCTTTCTATTCAGTTTCCTCTTATTTTTGATCATATCCACAGAGTCAAATGTTCAAACTCTGTCTTCTAAATAAATGCAAATGAACAATATACTTTGAAGGAACTTCTTAAAATGCTAAACATATTTATTTAATACTACGTACATGTTTATTTCTAGGGGAAGTTGCTACAGCTGAAGTTTCCTCATCTTTTGTGATTCTGTCTATATGTGCTCTAGTAGTACTGGTAATACTGCTTGCAAACTGTGCTTCCTGCTGTAAAGACCCTGAGATAGATTTCAAGGTAAGCATCTGAAGTCACAAATGTATATACAAGTGACATTCTGATATCCAGAATACTTCCTTGATGATTTGTGGTAATGCACTGCAGTTAGTGACACTTCAGTGTCTCTGTACATTCTCTCTTCTGAAATAGCCAGCAAGTGTATTTCTACATGCTGCAGAGTCTTGCTGCAACCATTTATTTTCAGTACTTGGTCCATGCTGCAGTAAGGAACTTTAATGTCTGTTCAACGTCATTACAAGCCCTCAGGATCAGCATGAAAGTATACCCTTGTGACAATTTTGCTGTGAAGAACCTTTTTGTTGTTTTTCTGTGTATTCTTTTAATTTGTCTGTCTTAGTCTGCTGACAGGGTTTAAGACCTGTCAGCAGACAGGTTTAAGACATTCCTGTTGGATAAGCATAGTGAAAAGATATATCCACTGTAGCAAAACCCTTGGGAAATTATCATCAGAGAACAGTTACTTTTGGAACATGGGTTGTTGGTGTTCCTAAAATCGAGTTTTGCTCTCATTTCTAAATGGAGAAGATTTGGCCTAGGCAGTGGATGCTAATTCATTCAAAGGCAGGGATAGTATCTAAAGTGAAAAACAAACAAAACCCAAAACAAAACACACAAAACCCCCCAAACCAACCAACCAAACCCTTTTCCCTCAAGAAACCATAACAAAACAATAAGCCATCCTTTTTGTTAAAAGCAATACTTGATACTTTAATCTCTTTTAATCAGTAATGAGTTGAAACTAAGGAATAGAAAACAAAATCTGTAACTGTCCTTGGAGAAAAGCTAGGCCTCCTTCATGTTGCTCATTCAAACTGAAAGAAATGTGTTAGTACTAATTTTAAGACAAAGATCAGCTTGTTTATTAAGATTTCTTTTTTCAGGAATTTGAAGATAACTTTGATGATGAAATAGATTTTACACCTCCAGCAGAAGATACTCCATCTGTTCAATCTCCAGCAGAAGTGTTTACTCTTTCAGTTCCCAATATTGCTTTACCAACTCCCTCCCAGTTTCCATCTCGTTCAGGTAAAACACTGTTTTTTAATGAAAAACCAAAAGTAGGCAATTTCAGTGTCAAAAATGGAGTGTGGCTGATTGTTTGACTTTATTGTAACAAATTGTTACGTACATATAAACTGAGTTATATTTTGTAGGGTACATGATAAAATGTGAAGTATTACTTCAAAAATCTTAATTTACAGCAGGCTGCCACTTAAGGTAGTTTGAGAGAATTAAACTAGCTTAAATAAACCTCTCTGGAGTACTTTCGTTGTGCCTCTATATACATAAAGCGTTTGAAGTAGTCTAGGACCTTGATTTCTTCTGCTCTTCAGTGGTTTTCTTCATGGCTAAGTTGCCACTGGATTTTAATCATTAGCCTCAAGTGGAAGCAAGAGTGGATCTCCTACTTTATTGCAGTGCTACTGTTTCAGCTGCATTGCTTTCCTAATGTCACTGTAGACTTTTCATGCTGTAAATGTGCTGTTGTTAAGACAGAGCACTAGATTTCTTTTCCCTGTGTGAAAGGTTTCTTGGAATGTATTCTTTAAAATACAGGTTTAGTAAGAGAAAACTTAAGCATCTGAAATATGACAAGCACAATTTAGCGTAAAGTAGCCATTCTTATATTATACTTCACATTTTTACATACGTTGCTCGTGTCGCTTAATTATAAGATGTTCAGGGAAGCTTCTAGTAAAATTTCTTTACCTACAGATTCCAAGAAACAGCCAGTGTGCCTTTAATACAAAAAGAAATTTTACTCCTTAGTGTTTTCATGAGTGAGGGAAAATTATCTCTGAAAAATTCAATGTCAGCTCTTCTACATTGCCATAATTGTTAAAGCTATGCTTTCTATCACTGAAGTTATTTTGCCAGAAATAAGGCAGTGTACTTGAGTAAGGTACACTGGTAATGATGTAGCTGTACTATTACAGCCTCCTCCATGCTTAGAATCATAGAATCATAGAATCATAGAATCGTAAGGGTTGGAAAGGACCTTAAGATCATCTAGTTCCAACCCCCCTGCCATGGGCAGGGACACCTTGCCCTAAACCATGTGGCTCCAGGCTCTGTCCAACCTGGCCTTGAACACCACCAGGGATGGAGCATCCACAACCTCCCTGGGCAACCCATTCCAGTGCTTCACCACCCTCACTGTAAAGAACTTCTTCCTTATATCCAATCTAAACTTCCTCTGTTTAAGTTTGAACCCATTACCCCTTGTCCTACCACTACAGTCCCTAAGGAAGAGTCCCTCCCCAGCATCCTTGTAGACCCCCTTCAGACACTGGAAGGCTGCTATGAGGTCACCACGCAGCCTTCTCTTCTCCAGGCTGAACAGCCCCAACTTTCTCAGCCTGTCTTCATATGGGAGGTGCTCCAGCCCTCTTATCATCCTCGTGGCCCTCCTCTGGACTCGCTCCAACAGCTCCATGTCCTTTTTATGTTGAGGACACCAGAACTGTACGCAGTACTCCAAGTGAGGTCTCACAAGAGCAGAGTAGAGGGGCAGGATCACCTCCTTCGACCTGCTGGCCACGCTTCTTTTGATGCAGCCCAGGATACAGTTGGCTTTCTGGGCTGCAAGCGCACACTGCCGGCTCATGTTAAGCTTCTCGTCAACCAACACTCCCAAGTCCTTCTCTGCAGGGCTGCTCTGAATCTCTTCTCTGCCCAGCCTGTAGCAGTGCCTGGGGTTGCCCCGACCCAGGTGTAGGACCTTGCACTTGGCTTGGTTAAACTTCATAAGGTTGGCATCGGCCCACCTCACAAGCGTGTCAAGGTCCCTCTGGATGGCATCCCTTCCCTCCAGCGTATCAACCGAACCACACAGCTTGGTGTCATCGGCAAACTTGCTGAGGGCGCACTCAATCCCACTGTCCATGTCACCGACAAAGATGTTGAACAGGACCGGTCCCAACACCGATCCCTGAGGGACACCACTCGTTACAGGTTTCCAACTGGACATCGAGCCATTTACCACAACTCTTTGCGTGCGGCCATCGAGCCAGTTTTTTATCCACCGAGTGGTCCATCTATCAAATTGATGTCTCTCCAATTTAGAGACAAGGATGTCATGTGGGACAGTGTCGAATGCTTTGCACAAGTCCAGGTAGATGACATCAACTGCTCTGCCGCTGTCCATCAGTTCTGTGGCTCCATCATAGAAGGCCACCAAATTGGTCAGGCAGGATTTCCCCTTAGTGAAGCCATGTTGGCTGTCACCAACCACCTCATTGTTTTTCATGTGCCTTAGCATGTTTTCCAGGAGAAACTGTTCCAAGATTTTGCCAGGCACAGAGGTGAGGCTGACTGGTCTGTAGTTCCCCGGGTCTTCCACCTTCCCCTTCTTGAAAATGGGGTTATATTCCCCTTCTTCCAGTCATCGGGAACTTCACCCGACTGCCAGGATTTTTCGAATATGATGGACAGTGGCTTAGCAACTTCATTCGCCAGCTCCTTCAGGACCCGTGGATGGATTTCATCAGGTCCCATGGACTTGTGCACGTTCAGGTTCTTAAGATGGTCTCGAACCTGATCCTCTCCTACAGTGGGCCTAAGGTCTTCGTTCTCACAGTCCCTGCATTTGCTTTCCAAGACTTGGGTTGTGTGGTCAGAGCATTTGCTGGTGAAGACTGAGGCAAAGAAGTCATTAAGAACCTCAGCCTTCTCCAAATCCATGGTAGCCAGTTCTCCTGATAGCTTCTGGAGAGGGCCTAGATTGTCCCTAGCCTGTCTTTTATTTGCTACGTATCTATAGAATCCTTTCCTGTTATCTTTTACATCCCTTGCCAAACTTAATTCTAGCTGGGCCTTAGCTTTCCTAACCTGATCCCTAGCTTCTCGGGCAATGTTCCTGTATTCTTCCCAGGCCGCCTGTCCTTGCACGTTGACAGTGTGTTATACGGCTATAGCTGTTCCAGTAAAATGGTACTGGTGTAAATGTAGTTTATGGGCATAAAAATGTGGGCTAGAATTCTCAGTTAGACAAGCAGTAGTGATAGAAAGTTGTTGTGTTTATCTCTTTATTAATGTTCCTAATTAAATAGCAGAGGGATAAACACTGCTGAATCTCTATTACATAGGGTCCACCAGTGTTACTGTCCATCCTCTGTCAAGATCTGGGTCTTGTTTTCTGTCCTTTCCCTCTCTGGGCTCTTTACATGAAGTATTTTTAGTTGGAAAATGTCCTCCTTCCAGATGGTAGCTATAAGTAGGGCAGTTGGGCTGAAAAATAAAGCAGTCAAACGCTTTCTCTTAAGATGGTAACTCTCTATTTAACTATAAATGTTAAGATGTACAAGCAGTGAGTGTTGTCTTGGTTTTTGTGTTTTTATTTGCATAGGAAACTTTAGGTTATTTGCCTTATCTAACTACAAGGTATGATATACTTTTATTTTGGAATTAGAACTCAGCCTTTTTTGCTTTCTTACTGAATATGTTAAAAAACTTAAAAGTTTACATTTTGTAAGGAGAATCACTGTATTTTTGTAGGGGGTATACTTTAGTATGGTTTAGAAGCTGCAGTTGATAAAAGTTTCACTTGAGTGCTATTGTCACATTACCTTCGTGCTTCATGTATGTCTAACTAGGTTTTGTTCTTTGGTCTGAATGTATTCCTGTAATTGGGAATAAATATTGTAGGAGCTTGCCCTATTTCCTCAGCAGTTGGTAACTTTGGCCATCTGAGTGGTTTGATATGTGTTGTATTTGCTTCACTGTGTGTGACAGATGGATCAAAGTCCCAAGTTGCACGTCAGAGTCTAAACTACATCCAGGAAATTGGAAATGGCTGGTTTGGAAAGGTGAGAAGTTACCTTTTAATATTGTACTGCAGTTTGAGTCTTATTCCTAACTGACGAGGTGACTGTATTTCCTTTATAATGGTACTCTGAAAAAAAGTAATAACATAAAAACTGAAATTGGATGTTTCCTTGTATGCACTTTTTAGCTTTAATCACAGCACTGATCAGTGCTTCTTTAATTTACACATAGTTTCTGACTAGAGTTACTAGGTAGACACTTCACTTCTGTGGATTTGAATTAATACATTCCTGTTATTACCAATACTTTCTAGGAAAAAATCTTAAGTAAATAAGTGGTCTTCACTAGAAAACATGTTTTCTGAAAGTTTGATGTGTAGATCAGTTGTCAAGATTTATTAAGTATGGGTGTTTAATTGGCAAAGCTCTGCATGTATTGACAAAAAAGATCTTCCTTGCAGCATGTTTTTAGCTCTTATTTTTCTTGCAGGGCAACTCCATTTTTTTTTTTTCCCCTCTGGTTAAAGACACAATGGTTATCTTGGTTTTTTTTCAGGTTCTGCTTGGAGAGATCTACACAGGCACTAGTGTAGCAAGGGTAATAGTGAAGGAGTTGAAGGCAAGTGCAGGTCCCAAAGAGCAAGAACAGTTTATAAGAAATGGAGAACCATACTAGTAAGTAATGATTCACAGCTTGGTTAACTTACACACTTCATACTACTGCATGTGACTTAGGGACGTTTCTTTTGATCAGTGTTATTGTCTCTGGTTGCCCTCCCTTGTAACAGAAATGCTTGTCTTTAAAAAGCGGAAGATAGTTAATCCAAAGTTAGCGAAAGTTGAGTTTGCTTAGAAATAAAAATAAGGTCTTAAATGTGTTTGATAGTTACTGCTCATGACTGAAAAACACACTTGGTTTAGTTTATCAGATTTTCTTCTACAGCTGTTTGGAACAAAATCCTGATGCTGCATACTAACCTTATGCCCAGTTTCGTGCCTCTGGGAACTGAGGTTTAACATCTGTGCTTGGCTTCCCTGTTAGCAGCAGGGGAACTGACAATGCTTTGTCTGTTGTCAGATACACATTATTTTCTTCACAGTTCCCTTTTTGAAAAAATTAAATGATAAAAACTACTTTGGCTCAGGAAGTTTGCCAGGAGGCTTGTGCACCAAAACCCCTGACTGAATTACAGTCCAGAAGAAGCCTGCGATTGAGAAATCATTGATCTGACTGGAAATGCCAATAAAGCAGGATTATTTGGTGTTCTTTCTCTTGTATTATGCTTGGAGGATACTCATTCCGGGGGGTTGAATTTTTGTGTACTAGAAAGGAATTTGGTGTATGAGAGGGAGTGTAATTTCTCTTCCTGTGTTTTAGGATAGCAAGAATTCTCTGAAGAGCTAACTGCCACAAGTTAATGGCTTTTGTAGATGATTGGTAGAGAGAGGCCTGTTGTAGTTCACTAGACATACCTCACAGTGTGGTTTACCTTGGCTGAATATGCTACAAGTGAATGGTCATAGAGAGCTTTCTATTCTCAATGCTTTTTAATGTCCTAGTTATATTTGCACTTAGGCTTAAGTTGTTGGTAGTTGTCAGAAGAAAAACATCTCATTCCCTCTGCTGCACTGGCACAAGTGTTTTTGAAGAAATTTAGAAGAAGTAACTGATCTGGCTGGGAACTGACCTGGCTGAAAAAAAAAAGGTTTAGCTTTTAGCCAGATTGGTTCCTTGCTGTAGTTCACAAACCAGTTGCATGTGCTTATTTTTGGTATAAGGGTGGATGGGTGTGACTTTCTTGTGGCAGTGCTGGCTATTGTGGTTTCAAGATCCTCTGAGTTTCAGCTGCTCTCAGTGATACACTGCAGCAATACAAAGGAGATAGAAAGGTGCAAATGGAATCTGTGGCTTTGGATACTCGCACCTGCTGTTTGTGCCACCCTTCCAGTGTTGTGTGTTGAAACTTCTGGTAGGGATTTCAGTGTGTTGTATTATATTGCAAATAATGTGTACTGTGATCTTTCTGGCTTTAACTGCATTTTTTTTTCACTCCAGCATTCTTCAGCATCCAAATGTTCTCCAGTGTATTGGGCAATGTGTGGAAGCCATTCCTTATCTCCTAGTTTTTGAGTTCTGTGACTTGGTAAGTGCACTTATACAAAAGACTGCAGTTTTTTTCCATCAATGTAAATTGTATTTATTTTAATTACTGCCCTTTGCTCATAAAATTATTCTTTTTTTCTTTCTGGGAAGTTTTTTTGAATAACCAGAATTTCAGAAGACTTTTTCTGGTTTAGAGACAGACCACAATTGTAATTCTTTGTTTATATTCTTTTTGGATCATCATTTAAATTCTAGGTGCTGTGCAGTGTTCTGAAGAGGAAAATAGCTGTTCTGTCTTTGATAATGATTTTACTAGTCTCTTTCGGTCTGCCTAGGTCATGTAACAGGGAGCTTGGAGGGGAAAGGAGGTCATAGAAGGAAGCTTTTCATTGCAGTCCAGTATCATGTGCACATGCTCACGTCACATCCTAAGTTCTATTTGCTGTCTGTGCAACCTTAATGTGCTTTTATTACCGTTTCTATGAAAATGTTAATTGAGGAAAATTGAGGAAAGAATTTCCTCTCTTATGCCTCCCTCCAGAGTGCTCAAATCTCACCCATGCTGTGCAGCTTTGGGCTAAAATGCAATGCTAGGCTCACGTCAGAATCAGTAATGTGTGTTCTAATAGCACAGAATTTTCAGTATCATCCTAGTCTCTTCCTGATCCTTTCTGTTACTGCATTCTTCTTTTTCTCTATTTACTTACCCTTCTTTTCGTTCCCTTCCCTTCCCGAGCACTGCCTTATTATGCTTCCTGAACACCAAAAAGTATGGTGGAGGGTGTTCTCACTGCTTTCTGCTCTGCTGTTAGCACCACAAAGACCCTGAAGATGGGAAGGACAGTTGAACAAAAATCCTTGCTCAGTCACTGCATTCCTGGGCATGTGCTGGAATTTTATGTGGATGTTGTAAGAAAGGGGGTGGTATGCATCTAGAGAAACTTTGAACTGTGCCCAGTATACACAGTCTTCAGAGACTAAAATTTGGATATGGTGATGGATCCATCATCTGGAAAGGCTTGAATTGCTTTATTTTAGCATAACACATTATTAAAAACCAAACTCCAGGTGGCTGTCTAAACATTGGCTCAATGGCTGCTTTCAAAGTTTGTGATCTAGATGTCATTTAAAGCAGAATTCCTTGGAAAATGCCAAGACAGAACTTAACTCAGAAGTGCATTTATGTTCCTAAGAAATAAGTCTTTGAGAAGTAAGATAGTTTACATTCATAAAATTCAGCAAGAACCTTTTTTACCAGCTTCTCTACTATAGAATTCTCCTTTAAACTCAGGTGCACAACTGTTGCACCAAAGTTGTTATTGCGTCAGTTGCCTCGAGCAATTTAAATGAGTCAACATGAACGTTTGAGTTTTCTTGAGAAACATCAGTTAATCTGTGACCTTAAATAACCATATTTTTCATTACTGCTCTCTTGCTCAAATTTATTAGCTGTGCTAAATTAATGAGGCAGAAGTGCTGATAAAAATCATTCTCTTCTAAACGGAAGAAATGCTTGAACTTCTTCAGTGACTGATCAAAGTGAAATGCTCCAGTTTTGCTAAGAGTTAAAAAGTAGGTTCCTAAGGTTAACCAGATAATGGTTTTTACAGTTTTTCAATATGTGGAAACAGAATACTACTTACCGTTTTTTAAACCTGCTACTCAAATTGGAGGTTCTTTAAAAGGACTCTTGAAAATGAATTGCATTTTATAGTCTAACACATACACATCCAAATGAGATTTAATTGCTGCCATGGTTTTGAATAGTTATGCCATTTAATCCAACTTTGAAGATGGAGTAACTTTTAAAGATTGCCCTACTTTAAGTATGCAAGAAAAAAATAATATCTTTGTTTGATGCCTGATGATTAATGCCAGAAGTTGTCATGATCCCGCAGAGTAATCTGGAAAGGATTTTACTTAAGGGGATAAAATAGATTTTCACTTTAACTGCAGGCGGTAAGCTTGACAGCCAAAGTGGTAGTTTTATAAATTTGAATGTAGTTAGGTAATTTCTTTGGAATGGAAAATAAATGTCTGTGCTAATTTCTATTCCAAGTGAACTAAAACTTGTTTTTAGGAAATTATATATTATAGTGAGTTAAACATGACTTTCATTCTGAAAGTCTGGCTCACTTAGACTTCTTACTTGGTGGAACTGACTATCTCCTAGACATCATAGGATTTTATTCACTGTGCACACAAATATACAGCGGCTAGGCAGACAAAACTGTGTTCATTTGAAGAGTTTTATGCAGAGATTGAGACAGTGCAGTAAGTTAGCTCAGTATTGCTCTATGTCACTAATCCTTGTTGTAGTCCCAGGGCCTAGTGTGGGAGGTAGCACTATTGGAGTGAGGGGAGAGGAGAGACATGAAGAAGGGAAAAAATGTGAGGGAAGCTGGAGAGCACCGTTTGGAATAGAAGCTATGACTAGATAGCTTTTTTTAGTAGAGAGGTTTTTAGTGGAGTGTCAGTGTACTGATATTCTAGAAGCTGCTTTTTATCACTGTGGCTGGGGTGGTGGTTACTTGGGTTTTTCAGGCTGTAAGTGATCTTGAAAGCCGGGAGCTGCTTTTGTACTTTAGTTTTTCTGAAATGGGGCAAATCAGAGGGTATGGAGGTGCTTCCAAAACACGCAAGAATCTAAGAAACACGGTCTCCTGTTTTGTTAGCAGTAGGATAGTGCTGTGATAAAGCTCTTTACCTTGTGTTACTAGTGTTGTGTATACAACAAAGAATAAACTTGTTTTAATCCCTTGTACTCATGTGATTAAGAAAAAGGTGGCAAATATGTCAACTGTATTGGATAGGAAATTTAAATGTCTTCAGATGACAAGTTCTTCAGAGGTTCTTGGCAATGCAGACCTCATTTTGCAAGCTTGGCGTATTGAGTAATGAAAAATGTGGCTGTTTTACTGACCAGCACAGTCTAGGGGGCACAGTGGTCATTTTCTTCACACTCTTTCAAATTTATAGCCTATCACTGCATCTCTCCCTCTTGCAACTGCTCTTACTAGGATTGGTAGCTTTTTTAGGGCCACTTGACCTTGTCTTGGCTGCTCAGGCAACCCTGTTGGATTATCAGTTCCCAGGTTCCTTGGCACTGAAAGATCTTGATCAGAGGCACTGGAAACTGTAATGCAGAGATACTAGAGCTAACTGCCACGGTAGCAATGCTGAATGTCATGCAGGCTAGCTTACTTGTTTTCATGGCCCTATAAACTACTTGGGCATTTCTGTTACTTGAGATTGTTTGGTTGCATATACAGCAACTGTATTTCCTAACATTTAGCTGATTTTGTAATGTAATCTGAGTTGATCCATGTTCCTTGCTTAGCAGAGCTTGGCAAGAAGCAAGAGAGGTAGGTTGCAGAGAAGTGATTTAAGCTAATTTTCCTTTGCTGGTGTTAAAATTGTTTAAAAAATTGTAAATATAAAAAGAAATGCTCAGTAAGTTCTTACACATCCCCCTTCCCCATATTAGTTTGCTCAATATGTTGGTGCAGTCTTCTATGAATAGTTAACTGTTCACTGTTAAACACTGCGGAATGATGCCATGTTAAAAATAGTGGTAGCTGGCTTATTAACTTTAATTTATTACTCAGCCCTATGTGGCCAGCATTTTGTCAGCACAGCAAATCCTCAAGTGGATTGACATAATTTATGAGGAAAGGAAAGCTATTCAGATGTGGAAGTAGCATGTATTTTGTGAGGCTGATTTGCCTATCAAATTCTTACAGAAATTCTTCAGGTCTTGCAATTCCCTGAGCAGATGACATCAGCGGGATGCAGTATTTGCTTGGAATGCCCTGTAGCTTACTTTAGGGGTGTTAGTGGAAGGTGCCTGCTCGAACTGGTTGGTTATTTCTTTTGTGTGGCCTTTTTCAAATTACTGCCACTTGAAAACATTATCTTCAAATCAAAAAAAGAATATTTGCAATGAAAACTTCATAACCACAGAGTTCAGCAACTCTGTTTAATAATCAGTCAATATTGATATGAGGCAAACAGTAGATGTATCAGTGGTGTGTGGTTTGGAAAAAAAGGGGCAGGGGTGTTTGACAATTCATGACAACTTAAGAAATAATCTCTGTGCTCTCAGAACTGTTTAATATTTCTTAAACATAGAGATGCTTAAACAGCTGTGTGATGGTCCAGGTGCTCTATACCATGAACCATTTTCAGGCAGTTTAACGGCAGTGACTGCAGGTACTTACACTGTGAGGCTGTGTTGGAGGGGAGAGGCAGGTTGGTGTTTTAGTTATCGAAGAACTTCCAAAAGGGGCAATTATGTGGTATTGTGTGACTTGGCAGGTAGCTTTCCAACTTGGTAGCAAGTATTCAGTAGACGTGGTAACCTCTTTACACTTCTAAAACCCTATCATCAGTACCTACTGGTTTACAGAGTCATGTCAACTATTTGTTTGGGTGTTCATACGAACCAAATGAGGAATTTGCACAAACAAAACTGCAGAGGAGTGCTGTATGTAAATATGCCTCCGGCTAGTGGCTGTTACTGAGAAAAAGCATGTTAAGACTTATAGAGATGACTGAGCTGATCCTGAATTGAACAGAGTAGGATGGGAGGAAAGGCAAATTTTAGTTCTTTGTGGAGTCCTGGGAGAGGAGGGAAGAGGCGGAATGACAGAGAAAGTTGGAGAGAAAGAGGAGCCTTCCTCAGGCATGATTACTGAGATTTTGATATGTAGGTGTTGGCGCACTGTCTACCAAGATCCCCAGGTCCCTTCTTGCAGAGCTGCTGCCCAGCTGGTCAGTCCTGTTGCAAGGGGTTTTTCCTTCCCAGGTGCAAGACTTTGCATTTGTCCTTCCAGAGTTCCTTAAGGTTCCTGTTGCACCCTTCTTCCAGCCTGTCCAGGTCTCTCTGGCTGGCAGTCCAGCCCTTGAGTGTATTCATGGGTCCCCCCCCGCAGTTTGGTATAAGCAGTGTCCTTCTAAAGCAATACCACAAAAAAACTGTTTTGTATTTTTAACCTTGATTGTAGCCTTAGTTAGAATAGAATGGAAAAAATAAAACCACTATGTTTCAAGGTGCTGGATTTAATAAAAGTTGTATTTCCTGCAAAAACGCGTGCCTACATGAATTATTTAGTAAATAAGGGATGCCACACAGCCCTGCTGTTGCTAACGTGGTTAAAAATTAAAAAGCAATTCGTTGGTGCATTTCAGGCATCATAGGAACTTAATCCAACTGGGACAAACCCCAAGTAACCAGTTGCTGTATTAATGAATGACAATTCTGGCGAGTTTGGTTTTCTTCAGGAGCTTGCTGCCACCTACAGTCAGTGAAGCTGCGTGGTTTGTGCTTGCTTGGGTTCCTTCGGCTCTGCGGTTGGGAACCTCTATGTTATGGACACTGTTTTGTAGTTCTTTGGAACTCTGCTCTAGTAAATCTGTTCTGGCAAGGTAGAAAGGGCTCAGTGTGTTTATACATAATGTTTATACATATATACATGAGCTGGTAACACATTCAAGCTGTAATTGTAGGTCAGAAGAATCTTTCAGGAAACATTTTTAAAAGTGTAATTCTGCAGGATGCAGATAGATAAATGTTACCTAATTAGTAGCTAAAAACAGGATAAAGAGAATGTGATGAAGGCTCCTACAACATTAAAGTATTAGAAGTTATGCATGCTCTCTCACAAGGTCGTATAGCTTCTTGGAGTATAAGTGGGTATGTATAAAACAGATGAAGGTAGAATAGCTGCTTGAGTGTGCTGTAGAATTGTTGATGTCTTAGAAAAATAAAACGAAGTTGTTTTACATAGGAGTAGTGTCTTTGAAGTAGAATGTCTGTTCCATTGCTTCTTATACAACCCAGGTTTGTGACTGTCCAGCCAGTCACCTCAGCTATCGCTGCCCTCTTAGATTTTAATGCACCACACAGACATCTACTGCTTGAACTACTAGAATTGTAAATTGTCATTCCCAATTAACCATGTTAAGGAAGAATTAAGTGCTTCAGTTCTAGCTCCATAATGTATGTGAGTACCAGAGAAGCAGGAAGTTTAGTGATCTTCAGTCTTTTTAGCGAAAGTGCAAAGACTGCCGCCTTGTCTGGTCAGTCTCAAGGCTCTCCTTCAGTCTCCTTCCTGGCCTAAGATTTAGGCAGACAATGGACATGGGCAGTTAGAGCCCAGAACATTACACTGGTGCAGCAAATTGTGATGTAATATGTTGTGCAGTCTCAATGCAAAAATGTCCTTGGAAATAATTTGCTAAACTTACAGAAAGTCTGTATTTTAAATAAAAAATATGGGAGTGCTGGGTTAGAAGTCCAACTGCGAAAGTCGGAGCAATAATGGCATGAGAAACTTATCTTCCCTTGCTTGGATTCACTTACTGTAGTCTTCCTGAATGTTAGACAATTCTCACTTATTTTCTGTTTCAAAGCTGTTCATTTTCTGTGGCCTTATTAATAGTGTGTCTCTTGTTCAGCTTTGCCTAGGTTCAGTAAAACTGCTGCCATCCTCTGAGTGCTTTGACTGGAGCGGGGTATATTGCCATGCTTTTTACATCTAAAGCCCTGGTGAGCTGGCAATATCTGAAACCCTTTTCTCTGGTCTCTCCCTTCCACCCCCAATCAGCTTTGCTGAAAACTCATCTCATTTAAAAGCAGAAGCTCATTAAACTGTTTTTAATGGAAAATGTTATTGTATGACAGGTTTTTATGTGGCAGGCTGATCTAGGATGTTAGTGACTAAATGATTTGATTAAAAACCCTTAAAAGGACAGTACCACATGCCTTAGATGACTTCTGTAAGAGTCCTTATGGAGACTGGAAACTTGAAGAGATTTTCTTATTAAGCACAAATGTGGTTAATAAATAATGTGGTTAGTTATTTCTTTATTAAGTATTTTTCAGATTGAGCTAACATACAAGGCTGATCAGTATTTTCAACTTCTTTTTTACAGGGTGACCTAAAAACTTACATCTGCAATGAGGAGGAACGCATTAAAGGGGACTCACAAATAATGCTGCTGCAGAGAATGGCGTGTGAGATTGCTGCTGGACTTGCTGTGATGCATAAACATAACTTTGTGCATAGGTATGTTTTCCAGATAAATTGCTTTTAGTTATGATGCACTCGAAAATTCATGTAGATATTTTCCTTAAAATCCATGTTTGTTGAAGACTGTGTTTTAACAAACTTCCATCTAACTTGCATATCATAAGTCATGAAGGTGTGATGTTTACGAAGATGCTAATTTGACTGCACTGGTGTGGTGTTACAGATCCCACCTGGCTGAAAGCTGATCACCTCCTTTCTAGGTTTGCAGCCTGTGGAACACAACCTGCTGCGAAGCTAATCCAGAAGATGTAGTTGTTTAATTCTTGGCCAAGTTGTTTGGTTTATTGTGGAGGAAAAAGGTGTTATAATTTTATTAGAATGAATTTTACCTGCTGTGTATTTTTAATAGATTATAACAATTGAGAACTCTGTTTGGTAAGCTGTTACTTCTGTTACTAAAAAGAGAAAAAAGAAACCCAACCAAATGCTGCCTTTTCTAATGCAGTAATGTGAGAAGCTGAATTTAGATGGAAAATCTGGCTGAAGCAGGTGCTCTCTCACTGAATTATTGTTCATATAACCTTTTAAATCTTCAGTAATGGCGGTAGCCACATTTAGAAGAAATCATATGAGAACAATTTTGTTTTAATCAGGGGGAAAAAGTGCTAAATTAAAGTTAATGCAGTCAGTACTGGAAGGATGGCAGGAGTTGTAAAGGGCTGGGAAAAATGTATTCATGGAACTGCTCTGAAATATGCCAGGTTTTTTCTAAGGGGGGGTGTGCTTTAAGTGAAAGGATGTTAAGGAGTTGGAAGGCATCAACCTTAGACTTGTAATGACTAAAATATTAAAGAGTACTTGCTCCCCAAACATAGCTTACCTGATGAACCTTAGGGTATCACGAGGTGGTTTACTTTGGTTTTATGTTGGGTCAGTCTGTTCTTTGCTCTAGAAGCAGCACTTACATCACCTCTTTCAGCAAGTTAGGAACTTGTGCTAGAGCTTATCAATGCACATCTTGCTGCTTAGAGAAAGCAGAGACCTTGTGTTCAGGGAGGACTATCAAGTCTTAAAAGGTTCAGATGTAAAACAGCAAAACCCTGAGAAAACCCCAAAGCCTGAACTCTGCTGGGGGCAGAGCTATTCTTTTAACCTGTTTAACAATTTCAGATGACTTGAAGGTAGTACCAGTTGTACCTGTCAAACTGAGCAGTCCCTGTCTGTTGCATTGCAGCAGCATGGCTCTGTAGGTGTTAAATTTAACAGTATGCTTTCAGGGAAATGCCATTAAACTTGATAAATAATTATTATGTGGATCTGCAAGATTCCCACTATAAATGTTTACGTCTAGCAACAGTATCCTAATGCTGTCAGAGTAAGTGGTAAAGCTCCAGCATCAGTGATTTTGTTGTTAGTGGTAAATGCAAGCAGCCAATTTTTTTATTCTCTCTTCTAGGATATTTATTTCAATAGTGTAAAATAAGTTGGGAAGCTTTGAGGCATACTTTAGGGTTACAGATGTGTTTCTGACCTGTGTAGTTCAGTGACTCTGGAAAGGAAAGCATTTTCTTTCTTTGAAGAAGGTAAACTGTGGTTTTCAGACCATTGTACTTCAGAGTCTGGGTTTTCTTAAGCCATATAGAAGCAATGGTAGAGTTCTTCCAGTGCATTTGGCTGGTAGCAATGGCTTCCAGCAATTGGCTGGTACCCTTTGGTGAAGCAGGGGAGCAAAATATTTGAGCAATTAGTGTGCTGAGCTCTCTGCTGTCACAGCTACAGTTCTGTAGTAAACGTGTGGCTTCATTAAACTGGCATGAATTTCCAAGTTTCCCTGATGGGTTTTCTGAAACAGCTTCTTGGTGCTATTACAGCAGCACTGCTGGCTCTAAGTACTTGTGGTAAGGTGTATAGTGGAAACTGAAACAGCTTCTGTGTGTATTCAAGAGCTTTTGATCTGGTTATTAAGGGACTTTTGTGAAATACATCTTCTGATGCTCTTTTCCAAAGACTATCTGTAGTTCTAGTTTATGTGTAAGCTAAAACTTTTTGTTTACACATGGTTTTGTATGGTTTTGTTACTTAGAGGAACTTAACTGTAGGTGTAATATATTACTAGTTGCTCAGTATCATATTGCAAATTGTTAAGTATTTATACCTGATCTGAATTGTTAATACATTTTGCTTATGGCAATTAAAATGCAAGATATGCAGTGATAGGTGTTAGGGAAAGAGGGACCTACATCTCTTCAGCACATGAACAGCCTTAGTAACCTACATCATAGGATTATTAGTAGAATGAAATAATTGCATCTAAATTCTGTGTGTAGTTTGAATGTTTAAGAGTATACTTGTCTGCTCTAGAGAAGTGACTACATTTTGAACTTGTTTATAAAGGACAGCATAACAGTCTAGGGTTTCCTGCATGAAATCTTCAAATGCGATTGCCTTGTCACTGTATTTAGTTTTCTTTGCATTCAAGAACACAGATACTGCTCAATTGTGTAGATCTAAATTGATTCTCTTTTGAAAATGTGGGAGGGTCTAAGGGCAGTCATTCTTGTGGCCACAAAATAAATCTTGTCCAGTAAGTTTAGTGTAAGGAGAGACCCTATCAGTGTTTGGTTTTTCTGAAAGTAAGTAGTGTTTATATAGAACTGTGGTACAAGCTGTTGGCTTGTATAGGTTGTAAAACTTAATGAAAATGTAAGGAGCAGGAGAATTATCTCAGTTTGGATCAAAATGGTACTTTTGAAATTACTCTCCCCAGTTACTGTGCCTGGGTTTGCATTATAAGTTGGTCTTTTGGAGTACGTGGACTGGTTTCATTCCGTCCAAAGGGAATCAGAAAGGTGGCTGCAGGAGAACACCGTTTTTGCACCTAGCTTGCTTCAGCCTTTAGCAGGGTTTAGGTCAGTGGGATCTGACTACATGTCACATGAATGAAATGTTGAAGTATATGTAGTGTGGATGTTGAATCCTTAGCACTGTTGTTTCATATTACTGACCTGCGCCTGTCATGGTCTGCTCCTTGCTACTGTAACCTACAGCTGTGCATATGTGCAACTTCTCAGTGATTTTTTTTTTAAATAGAATTTTGTTGCCTTTTCATTTTCTTTAAGCTGTGGCCTGACAGTTCTAAGAATTGTCTCTTCTGTTAACTCACTTGTCTTGATTTGCATTGAAAACCACTTGGTTTGGTCTCATTATTTATCTGTTTGCTTTTTCAGTGACTTGGCCTTACGGAATTGCTTTCTTACATCCGATTTAAATGTCAAAGTAGGAGATTATGGTATAGGATTCAGTAGGTATAAGGTAAGTTAATCTAGTCATGTACCACTTTTTTAAAAGGATTTGAGGCCTAAGGTTATAAGAAGCATGCTTAACAGTTAGAAACTGATACTAGATTGTCCTTTATTTGAATAAAGAACTTTCAAAGTAAAACTGGCAATAACTGTAGCAAGTTCATGTGACAGAATAGATGATCTTTATAGAGGTGAGTGGAGTTTGCGCTTATAGAAGGAAACTTCTGGTTAAATCTGTTTTGGTTTGGTTTGGGGTTTTTTTAGGTCCTATTTACAGTAGTCCTAAAATATGCACAAATTCCTTCTGATGTTTTAAGAAATAATAAATGTTGTAATGAAAATGTTCAAAGTATTTAAATATTTCAAGAAAGTTGGCATTCAGTTTTTCTACTGTGCCGTGGGCCGTGAATGCCTTTTCTCTACAGCGTTATTCTCTGCTACTTGGGGAAAATGGGATTAATTATTTTGCATAGGGATCACATAAAAACATATTAAAGAAAGGACTGTCAACTTCTGGAATTTGATCCAGTGTCTGTTCAGTCTTTTTTTTTTTTTTTTTTTCTCTTCCCAATAATTTAGGAAGATTATATTGAGACAGATGAGAAGAAACTTATTCCTCTCCGATGGACTGCACCAGAGTTAGTAACAAGTTTTCAAGACAGACTGTTATCAGCAGAGCAAAATAAATACAGTAACATATGGTATGTAGTAGGCTTTAAAATAATTTCAGTGAGAGATTTGTGAGCATATCCTCAAATGTTACACGAAGTAGTAAATAATATTTATAGTTAAATTCATTATTGGCCTGATGCATTGCTTTATTTCTTCAGGCATACGGTAGGTTAATCTCTACAAACCTGAAACTATATCTTGTGTTGGAAAGATGCTTAGAAATCTGTTGAAAGAACAGTTAGGTTAAGAAGAAATGTTTAGCAGAAGAACAAGCATTTATACTAAGAAAAATAATTACATTTGCCAAATGCCTTTAGATGTTTATAAAGGAAGGAAATGATAAATTATTTTTCCAGTAATATAATAGTTGTGGATGACATAAAAAGTTCAACCCTTCAGGCAGGCTTCCACAGATCATACTATTCATCAAAACTACAAGCAGCCAGGGTGTTAAGGTTTCTAACTTGAATTTTGGTGCCTCTTACACAGAGCTGCTTTGAACAGGTTTGGACTAGATGGCTTTGAGAGCGCCCTTCCAATTTAAATTATTCTATAGTAATACCTGCAGAGTCAGTTGCTTTGCATTTTGAGCAAGGAAAGATTGCCCCAAGATCAGCATCAACTCTAATCACTGAAAAGTGGTTGGCGTTGCATACAGTATGTAGACAGCAATGAGAAAAGAGGTGGCTTCTGATGACTGCAGCTTAAAAATAGGTAATTTGATGAAAACAGAAACAAAGATTAGTTTTCTAGCATTTTCACCCATAACTACTGCATTTTCTGATGAAAGCTTTTCCTAGTGGGACTAACCATAAGGTTTTCTCATCTTGCTTCTCTAAATAGGCATTTTCTTTTTATTTAACATTTGGGGGTTTCTTCCATAGTTGAATCATTTGAGGCCTCTAAATTGTCTTCACTGGTGTTGCCTTTGTTGTCATTGCCTTCAGGCAACTTCATTCTTGAGCTTCTGGCATGCTGTCAAATAAAATGAGTTAGCAGGTTCTGAAGTTGTTACAGAGGCAAGGGGAGAGTGTATTTGTTTCTTCTTGCCAGTTATGCTTTGCATAATAATCCTTATTTTCTTAGAAAAGCAACTTTAAAACGGTTCTTGGAATGCACAGTCATTTGCTGCTCTCTTTCAGGTCCCTGGGGGTAACGTTATGGGAGCTGTTTGAGAATGCTGCTCAGCCTTACTCAGACTTTTCTGACAGGGAAGTCCTAACCCATGTCATAAGGGAGAAGCAGGTTAAACTCTTCAAGCCACACCTGGAGCAGCCATACTCTGATAGATGGTAAACTTCAAGTGTTTTTATTTATTCTTAAAGCTGCTGAAAAAGTTTCTGGCATTACTCAGTTCTCTTAATATGTTGAAATTGCTACATGGAATCATGTTCCTGGCAAGGAGACCCTGAATAAAGGGAGTAAAAGGAGTTTCTATAGATGGAGATTCCTGCCAGTGATATTAATTTTTACTCTTTAGCTTGTTACATACCTGAATTTTATATATTCCTTTTCAGTGTGAAACCTATTGAGACATGTTTCTTATTTGTATAGGTATGAAGTTCTGCAGTTCTGTTGGCTACCTCCAGAAAAGAGACCAACAGCGGAAGAAGTGCACAGACTTTTAACTTACCTTCGCATGCAAAGCCAAAGGGACTCAGAGATTGATTTTGAACAGCAGTGGAATGCTCTTAAACCAAACACCTCAAATAGAGAAACAAGTAATTCTGCGTTTCCAATCTTGGATCACTTCGCTGGAGATAGACTTGGCCATGAGATGGAGGAAGTTCTTACCGTAACTGAAACAAGCCAGGGTCTCAGCTTTGAATATATATGGGAGGCAGCTAAGCATGATCATTTTGATGAATGTGGTCATGTGAATCCTGATGAAGCAATGACATACGCAAGTGTTTTCTTTCCAGTGGAGGTTTTTGAGAGGTCACTTTCAGAGCAAGGGTCAGGAGCACAGAATGCAAGTGGCCAGGAAGCATCACTTGCTGTCCCTGGGGTGTTACCTGTGTTTGATGCACATAAGCTTTCTGTTGGAAATGACTACTATATCCAATTAGAGGAAAAAGGAAGTGGCTGCAGCATGAATTTTGATAACCAGTCACTTGTGCTAACTACAGAAGTTGATCATCAAGAAGCTGTACAAGAAAAAAGTTCTCATTTCACAGTTCTCAGGGATCTTGATGTTGAAGAATCTAGTACAGATGGGGACTTCTTCCACTACAATACAGATCCTAAAGAGGAGTTTTTGGCTGCTACTGGTAGTCCAGAAAGCCCTTTCCAGAATATATTTAATGACATTGACAGATCAGAAGAACTGGCAAACAGAAAAATACTTGGTTTTGCTGAAACAAATGATATTCCTAAAGACTTCAAACCAGTTGTTTTAAACTCAAACACAGATGCTAGGAAGGCAGTAGGCCTTTCTGAAAAGGACTATTCTGGTCATGCTTCTGAAAATGAAACAGTTTCCTTATGTGAAAATATCTCTAACCAGTCTGACTTGTCAACTTTAGAAGAACTTTCTGATAACTTCTTATTTCTTCAAGAGAAAAACTTATTATCAGGGTTATTGTCTAAGAAAACCAGTGGTGATTTTGGGCAAAAACCAGATTATGTTCTAAAAAGTGTGTTAGAAACCTCAAATAGAAACTCTGTAGACCCTGAGCCTGTGCTGGCTGAAAATGCACAGGTCTTGTCTTTAATACATGAAAGTCTTAAAACAGTGAAAGATGAAAATTATAACCCAGTGACAATGAATAAAGATCCAAATTCTCAGTCTCAGACTACTGTAGAGGTGCAGGCATCCTCTAGTCCATCTGTAGCATGTAAGTCATGTGATAAATGTGTAAATCCTTCATATTTGAAGGATGAGGGAAAACTTTTAAATGTGGAAGTCAATGAAGTCATGTCATGTAACACTGATATTCTCTGTCAAGAAGAGCTATCTAGTAATGCCAAAAATAATAATGTTGGAAACAATCCATATTATGGTGTTGCTGTTGAAACAGCTGAGTGTGATGCACAAATAAACCAGGGAATGCTTTCCAACTATGATGAAATAGTTTTTAATAGAGAAAAATGTAGCGATCAGGAAGATGTGAAAAGAAACTTGAAAGGTACATCTCCCATATTAAAAAGAGATGAATGTTTAGTGGAGGAAAGACAAGAAACATCAGAGCATTTTGAGAACTGTAAGAATGTTCCAGAAGATGTGACCCCAGTTTCTGTTGCTACTTCAGATTGCACAAGTCAGGATAGTCTTCTGGAAGACAACTCATCTCCTATACAAACTGTAGAACAAGTCTTAGAGACACCTGATTCTTTGGATTCTTTAGATGTAAATGAGGTTTTAGAATCTTTACAGGCTCAAAGCCCTCAGAAACTCTTGCCACCTGATAAACCTGCTGACAGTGGCTATGAAACAGAGAACCTGGAATCTCCAGAATGGACTTCCCATATTGCTGTTGAGGATGCTTCTAGTGTAGATACTGCTCTCTGCGTTGTCAGCGAGAGCAGTGTCAGTGCTTTACCTTCTAATCCAGTCATAATTGTTTCAGAAGCAGCAGCTGGTTTAGATGCAGTGAACAGCAATCTTGAAACAACCCCAAAGGTTTTTCTGGGGGGAAATCAGAACTCTTACAGAGACTCTGCCTATTTCTCTGATAATGATTCTGAGCCAGATAAGAAAACAGAAGAGACTCTCAATCTGTCAGGAGAGACTATGAGTGTTGTTTCTTCCAATAGAGGAGAGAATAATACTGAAGAGGATTACAGTTTTGAAGAGAGACAGCAGAAGTGTGATGTAAGGAATTACCAGGATACCAATAATCAAAATGCAGAACTAGAACTAAATCACAACTTAGAGATCCAAGAGATGGATGTAAGGATGCAGGGGTGTCCTGATGAGTGGGCTGAGACAACTCTGAATTCCCTGGAGGTATCAATGGACAGTAACCTAAGGGATGAAATAAAACTATCTGAGACTTCCCATAAAACTGTCTCTTGTGTTGGCACTAATACTTCAGAACTTCTTTCACACAGAGACTTAAAGCCTGTGCATAACATACACAGTCCTTTAGATCTGAGTAACAGTGAGAAGTCCTTCTATCACATTGAAGGGCAAAAACTCAAAGAGCCAGATATTGAAGGAAAATACCTTGGAAAACTCGATGTTTCCGGAATGCTTGATTTAGAAGATGGTGATGATGCGGATGAGGAAGATGAGAACAGTGATTCTGAGGATGACATGAGGACTTTTCATATGCATAGTCTGAGTTCTGACAGTGAAGATGAAACTGTTCATCAAGTACCTGAGATAATCACTGACAAGGATGATGGAAAACATCTGAGAAGCTTGTTGAAACTTCCAGCACCTCTTGATGAGGGGCAACATGAACCTTGGAAAAATGAGAAAAAGGCTGTAACATTCTTTGATGATGTGACAGTCTATTTGTTTGATCAGGTATGCTTTTTTTAATTACAAAGTAAAGTGTTTGTTGGTTTGAGTTTTTTTAAACAACATTTGGTAGAACTACGTGATATATTTTTTTTGCTAGGTATAGAGTAGCAGGGCTCTTCAGAAATGAAGGAGGGGTTTGCTTTGGGCAGGGTTGGTTGTCAAATCTGGAATTCCCATTGCTTTTGGATCCTTGACTGTATGTGCTGAGTGAAACGTGATGTCTTTCTGATGTTTATAAGCTGTATTTAATTCGAATGTGTGAGAGAGCATCATTATGGACCAGATTTGATTTGATTATTTTACCAGAATGTTGTAACTTTATGGAAGCAATTCATCAGTTTAATGAGTTTGAGGACTTTGAATTTAAGTTCAAATGCCTTTATAAAAGAAAGGAAGAAAGGGGGAGGGGGGGAGAACCCAACCAAATAAAACACTTAAACCCCAAACTGCAACCTAACTTTCACTCTTGTGTTAGTTAGCATTAAGGTAAATTTACCTTAAACCATAATCAAAGATGAGAACAGTATTTAAATGATAATGCTAATTTTTATTAGTCCAGTGTGATTCAAGTTGAGTGAAATACTGATCTGCTTATAAAATTCAAGGTTACCTTTGTTTCCCTATCTGCTTTATCAATTTTTAACTTCTGTAACTTGATACAGAGGGGGTTTTGGTTTTTCATTATGGCAACTAAACTTGTACAGTGAGTTTAAAAGAACAGTCACATGGTCAAGCTTTGGAAATGTTACTTATGATGACGCACATAAATGAGTTAACTGTATTTTGGAATAGAAAACGTAGGTGATATAGTTGTGTTTAGGCAGTCTATGTAGAATAGTAATCCTTTTGTCAGCAGGGAAGAGAAAATCAGCTGTGTTTAATCTGCTCTTAGTTGTTGAACTCTACTTATTTTTACAGTAACTAATATAAGATGTTGGCTGCTTCACATACCAGTTGTACAAAGTTTGTCTCTTTATCCTGAAGCATGATTAAGGGTTAAAAAAAATAAAATAAAAATGTTGTGATTTGGGATAAGGCTTTGTTAAAGAATTAAAGAATTAAACACCTACCTGGGTCAGGCTGATAAGGAAACTGTTTTCAATTGGAAGATGTTTGAGCTTTGCTCCTAGAAATACAAAACTTTTACGTATCACAAATAAGATTTAAATAATTAGTTCCTGAGTGCATTTCAGTGTAGATTTAATACAAGTTTCTTTAGAACTAGAATTACCTGCATATGCTTAATCTGTAACTCAAAGTTTTGTTGTGTGGTAATAACTTAAGAGTTTACAGGCCATTTAATTCCACAGTAGATTTAATGGTGGCAGTGGGGAGTGTATTTCTGGAATGATTGCATCTGTGAGCATGGATACATTGTGTGTACAAGAGGGTTAAATAACTTATTGTGTTTGCCTTAGGAAATGCCGACCAAGGAGCTGGGAAACCATGCAGTAGACTTGAATGGAGAAGACTCTTGCAGCACTCCTGCTCCACCTTCAAGTTTTAGTTACTTAAACAGATTTGCAAATTCAGAAAGCTCGACAGATGAAGAAGGTACTGGAATATATTTATACACAGCGGGGGCTGAGGCTGTTTTGTGCATAGCCTTTAATGAAATGTCATTTAAATGATATGTGACTTGTGAATTCACTGTACCATATTGGCTTCAGTTTTGCATCCTGGGCATAGACTTTAGCTAGGCTCAGGTACTGGTGTTACTGATCATTAGAGCTGGTGATATGATACTGGTTGGTTATACATTGATGTGTCTGGGGTATCTTGGAAGGCAACCAAACTAGGGGAGACAAATCTTGTGACCCCTGAGGGCTAGAACAGAAAAACTACAAGTTCTGGTTTGGGTTAGTGCAGCCTTCCAGGAGTTTGCTTTTAAAGCTAGAGATGACTTTACATTATTGTCAATTCTCTTTTTTTCTTTTTCCTCAAGGTGGGGGTTTTGAATGGGATGATGACTTCTCTTCTCCAGAGCCATCCTTTATGTCAAAGGCAGCTAATAGTCTTATTAGTTCTAAATCACCTCTTCAGTCATCCAAGTATTTCTCTCCACCTCCACCTTCCCGGACTCTTGATCAGAACTGGTCACATACGTCCCCTTATTCCAGATTCTCTATTTCTCCTGCAAACATGGCAAGCTTTTCTCTTACGCATCTTACAGATTCAGATATAGAGCAAGGAGGTAAGTGATGTAGTTATTTAGAACCACAAATTCAAAACTCTATTCAAAGATAGAAGTCAGAGATATGAGGAATCTTGTTCTATTTTAAATACTTAATTTAGAAATGCATTGTTAACACTGTAAAAGTTATGGCTGGTCTTGTATTTCAGTTAAGACATAGCTTTCCTTTTAGATTGAGATTATTTGCATCCAAGTTGCTACAAACTCGTGGTTGAATATCCTGTGGAACGTTTACAGGATCAGCTCACAATTTTCCTGTTAAAAAAGAAATAGTGCTATAGTTATGAAATCTGTGCAGTCCTTAAGCACTTGATTATAGCTGCCATACTACGGCAAGTTGAATAAATCTCATTATTGTGCTGTCATTAGTCACAATTTTATTTTCATTGCACAGGGTGAGGATGTTAGAACATAATGTTTCTGCCATTGCTGTCTAAGCTTATTTTATAGTTCAGTTTTTCATACTGCTTCTTAGAAAGTGCGTTCTTGACATACAAGAATTGCAGCATGTTTTCTAGAGCTGTGAGTAAGACAGTTTTAGGAGAATCAATCTGTTCATAACAATATTGAGTACCAGCAGTATTTATTAATAGTAGCTTTCTTGTCTGTAACAGAAAGCTTTTTTTTTTTTAAGCTTTGATACATTTTTGAGGGTTAAGAGAAGCAAACCCAAGCAGACTTCAATCAGTTCAGCATATTATTAGTCTTGATAAAATGCTGCATTATTAAATACTGCTGGTTGCTGAGCCTTGCTAATGGCAAATATGTAATTGGGGTTATATGGAGTTGTATTGTTCTTATATTGTGCTTATTGATAAGATAACGCTTGCTGCCTAGTAACTGACAGATAAGAGAGATTATTATGGAGATCCTGCATTGCCTCATGTGTCTTAAGAAGTGACATTGAACGGTGTGATTTAAGCAGATGTCGTGTACAAATGTACCAAATGTTTACAGTAGTTGAAAGCTGTAGGGAAAGATTAACCAAAACTTGGAAGTGCAAAAGGGCAGAATGCCAAGCTGCAGGAAGAGCCTTGCAAGGAAGGGAGGGTTGTGCAGAAGAATCTCATTGTACCGTATGACCTTTCCTCTACTAACAGGAAGCAGTGAAGATGGAGAAAAAGATTAAATTAAAACTTCCTCGGACTACATACATAAAACACGCAGACTTTGTGTCTAAAACTTCTTCATCTCTGGATCCTCCTGAAGTAACGCAGGTAATCAAGAAGTACTAAGAAATGAAAGTAAACACTGAAAGCAATGTTAAATCAGGACATTAATTTGAATGTGTATTTAACTTTGTAATGTATTTTTAAATCAGTGCAATTTTGCTTTTCATTGAAAGATGATTCTGCCGCTGTTTTCAAGTACTTGAAGTATTTTTCAGATAACTTAAGTAAAGCAATTACACTACAGTCTGGTTTATGTATGAGATTGTATAATATTCTTTTTATATTTTTCCATGTAGTTCATTATCTATTTGAACATACACCTGTTGTAGAACTGTGTATAACTGTCCAGTGCAACAGGTGGCTGTGTTGCTGAAACCGTATGGATAATAGTTGATCAGTAGTGAGCCATATTTATTCAAGAGGATATCACTACATATTACTTTGCTTATTACAATTGCACTATGAATTATTCTTCCTTTATTTCCTGATGTACAGAATCAAAATCTTAAATCTTTCAAGGAGAATAAGACAAGTTGAATTGGCCCAGTTATCCAGTTTAATTTGTCCTTTTTGTAGCCTTTGCCATGCACGGTACTTGTAAAGCGTACATAACTTCTGAGTGTTACGTTAGACTTGCTGAAATCTTATGTTCAGTACCATTTCTAAATGATAATGATTATAGATTGATTGTTAGTGTTCATGTTTTATAGGAAACTGGAAAAGAATATATGATATACTCTGGAGTTTTTAGATGTAAGAGATAATGTCTCTTAATTCCTGAACATAATCCTACTGACTGCTTAAACTGTAATAGCATCTGACTATATCATAATTAAAAAAGGGCCTTCCAGTTTTTACTACAATTTCTGCCTTGGAGAGAGAAGAGGAAAAATTGGCTGTACAAAACTGTGGAATTTATGAATCTTATAAAAAGACTAATTTCAATGGAATGGATTTGGGCACATGTGGCCCTTCAGCTGTACATTCTGTGAATTTGGAAGCTCACTCTTTTGTTGACTGTAGATTGGGGCTGCCATTCAGAGGCCTGTGGTAAATCTACCTCTCAGTGATGTTATGACAGTTAAGAGTTAGATTAACAATTAATGCCCAGTTTTGCACCCTTTCTAACCAAACCTATTATAAGATGTCTGCAAGACTCCGTGGTACGTCTTGAAACACATACTGACCAAAAGATACAGTATAGTAAAGTTTGCTCTGAAGCTGTCTGTAGGGAAGGGAATACAGTGTGGGCATGTTTAACCTTCATAGTCTACCATGCATTTAGCTAGTTTAATCTTTAAACTGCTGGATGGGGAGGAAGAATCCTTAATTACTCCTCCAAAATGAGTTCAGTTGAGAAACAAATCCCTGACCTCTTGGAATGCCTTATGCAGCTGCAGATCAGAAGGAAACACTGATAGGAAGAGTTTACCTGGCTTAGTGTCCTAAAATACAAATGTACTAACATACTAAACACTTTGTATTTTAGTGGCTATTTTGGCAGGGCTTCAGATAAGGGTGGTCCAAATGCGCTGTGTCCAGATCCAGTCACCAGAGACTTTTCATCACATGAAGTATGGGAGGACTAGATATTTTCAGATGTGTAAAGTTTGGTTTTGTATACCTCTATATGCATTTTGATTTTTTTAAAGTATGTTTTAAAATGACAGGAATATGTTAATTGCTTTTTTCCAGCATTATTTAGCCCTTAACAAGAATGGCTTCCATACCGATCAAAAGGGAATGACTCAGTGATAATGTTGTTTAAAGTTGCCAATGTATTGTTGAGATGACTTTTTCTGATCAGGTTCAGAGTTAGTCAGAACTGTTCTTCGGTATGGAGTAAGGAATAGCATTTTTTTCATGGACTTCTTCCAAAAACATGATTTAAGAGGCAAAGCCACGTAGTTCTTCATACAGGCTTACAGTGTATACTATAGAGGGTTTAAGGAAGCTGTGCACTACTTTCAATATTTAAAATATAGGTAGTAGACTTTGTGCACAAACTGTTGCTTAGAAATTCCATAATTCCAACATCAAGCTCCTTGACACAGCTAGGTTTAAGGTATCTCCTCTGTCTTCTGTAATCCTCACCACAGTAAGAATGAAACTCTGTAATGGTCTGCAAAGCATATTTGGGCTTATCTGCCTTGCGTGGTGAAAAATCTATCAGACCTGGAGTTCAGCCTTAATTTTGAATCATTTGATTTAAAATACAGTCCAAGGTTAAATAAAAGCTTATACTCCAGAATGTTACAAGCTGGTTGTGCATTTTGTTTCTTATCATTCTGGAAAATTATATATTTATCTTGCACATCAAGAATTTCCTTTGCTTGATAGAAATCTATAGAAAATCTTATGTAGGAAGTGAAAATTTACTCCTTTGTCCAAATTTGCTAATGAGTTGATAAAGGAGCATTTTTTCCAAAATGAGCTGGGATACATATGATGATAAGCAAGGTAATGTCCTTTTTAGCCATACAGTGGTCTGGGTTGGAAGCGACCTTTAAGCTCAACCAGTTCCAACCCCCTGCCATGGGCAGGGACACCTTCCACTAGATCAGGTTGCTCCAAGCCCTGTCCGACCTGGCCTTGAACACTGCCAGGGATGGGGCAGCCACAGCTTCTCTGGGCAACCTGTTCCCAGAAGACAAGAAGAAAAGAAATGAAGAGAAAGAAACATTTAAGCTGACTCACCTCACTTAAACATGAATTTTAATTTCAGTAATCCAGTAGGCTGGATTACAATAATATAAATAGTCTTTTTTTGGAAAAAATTTATAGTTAAAACTCTGATCAACTATTAGCAATATTTAAATATCTGCCTAGCAGTCAGTGGCACAGTGAAGATAAATCGGTAATTCCAAACATGTTACATTATAATAAGGGGATTGATTACAAATTCATGAAACTATATGTAATTTCTTGCACTAGCTACTTAGGCATGGTTTCCAGTTTAGAAGTACATGTATCTATTTTCAATGGTTTATTATGAGGACTGCTTACATTTTAATTCCCTCTCTAGTGGAATACTGTGATTATGTGAACAATGAAAGGCATTGTCTCAATTTGGCTACTAAAGTCATTTAAAAGAGCTGATTTTTCCCCACCTAAGGAAGTTTGCTTAAAAATTAGTATCTGTCATGAGAAGCCAACAGAGCGAGAAGAGTGTCCGGTTTTCGTAGAACACCTGTACTCTCCCAAATCCCCAAGCCACAGATCTGTTGTGTGTCCAACTGCATTTATGGAAACTGCCATTTTCATGGAAATGAGCGGATTAAACATTTTTTCATCTCCTTGTTGATGCACTAATGAAAGCCATTTAAGCCTCATTCTTTTTATCAGTATTTATAGCAGATTTTTATGTAGTACTCAATCTTTTTCATGAGGAGGCTGGTTGGTAGAAAGACTTTTATTTTATGATTAAGCACTATGCTAAAATGTCAGCATTGTCAGCTGTTAGTGACATGGCTATTTTTGTTGGAGTTGGTGAAAGGTGGAATCCAAGTATATTAGCCTTATAAGAAATAGCCTTAAATAAGAACAGAGTGTACAAAATTACTTCAGCTTTAAGTCATACAGAAATATCCTTGTATGTTAATGGTTTTGGTACAAGACTGGAAAAAAAACTATCTAGAGGAGAGTCAAACATCATATAAACTTATTGAAAATAAGTATTTGTAATACCAGCAGCCTGTTTTTCAGAAACTTGAATATGACTTAGTTTTGTTTATGAAATTGTTTGAACTTGCACAGATGTAGGTGTAACTTAAATGATAAAATGGTACTGATGTGTGTGTATATATAATGTTTAATTCTATTTGTAAATGAGAAACTATGTAACAAAATCATAGGTATGAGGTTTTCCTATTGTAATTTAATACAGGTATGAGGTTTATGGCAATATATCATAGTTAATGAAATTTCAGGTCAAAATGTCTTTAAATTGTGTACATTTTTAAATTGTAATTTCTACTGTATATTGATTATCATGCATAGTGTGATTCAAGAAACTGCTTGTAATTTAAAAATATTTAATATTAAAAATAAAATACAGTTATATATTTATAATCTCTTTGTCTGTTTGTTCATTCTTAAGCAGATGCCAGCAGTGGATCAGGTTCACAGTGTAGTTCTGCTGTAAGATATATTTGTTAGTGTCCAGAAGTTTAGAAGGTACCAAAAACTCAAAGCAGATGAGTCTACACGGAATATTGTAGTTGCCTTTAATTTCTTCTAATATCACCTTGTGTGAGCTTCAGGTAAGGTGTATACACAAAGCAGCACTACTTGAAATACAAACAGTGTAATTCTAAAAGGTGAATATTGCTTTTAATCCTAGAACTAAGCATCTTTAGGAAGAATGGAGATACCAGTCCTGTCAGCAAACAGGTTAATGGTGTGTTTTGTCTATATTAATTCAGTTTATTTCTAGAAGATTTTATTTTTTAATCTAAATGCATGTGCTGGATGGACCCAAGATCACCAGGTAAATGTAGTACTTGCGTGTATTTTGGTAGCTGCTCTAACATGAGATTGAGACATTCACTCCGAGAGGCAGTGTATGTGTCTTTTAACCTGTTTACGGTTAAGGTTGTGATGACGGATCGCAGCAGTGTCACTGGTTATGGAGGCTGTTGTGGAAGCCCCCCCTCAGCATCGCAGCTGTTCTGAGTCCTGGCAACTGTTGAGACCTGGGAATGAGAAACTGATATCAAGATGACTTAACTTCATTAGGTAAAATATAACTACTGGGCTGAAATTTGACCAAGACAGTGGTCATGACTGAGAACAGATGTAAAAGATCCCATAGCACGAAATTGGTCATCTTAAATAGAACCTGTTATCAAAGAATTTGAGCACTTGAAATCCTTATCATCAGCAGCCTTCTTGCAAGATATGGAAGTGCTGAGGGCCCTTGTCATACAAGGTGCTATGGAAACTTGCACCGTCCTTGGCAGAACAGAGTGCACAGAGACATTTTTCTCCTCCATCTGATGAGGTACTGACTTGATTCCTCCTGCAAGGGCACTGATCTGCCTGGCTTAGCATCCATCATTTGGTGGCAGCACCTCGGTGCACACACACGCAACTGCTCAGCCCCAGCCGAGCGCTGCCTACCCTCTAAAGTTTTGTGGTCACCGAGAGCTCTGTGCCCATCCAAATCCCAGGAGCCTTGTACTGGATGCTGTCTCCGGGCCATCTCCCCCCTTCGCGGGGTAAAACGGGTACCGGCAGCAGAAGGGCTGATGTGCCGCTGCAGGACTCTTTTGCCTGGGCCTGCTGCTTCCCCCCGGTACCCGCGGGCCGCGCCTGGGGCCGCCCCTTCCCCGGCGGGTCCGTTACTCGCGGCCGCGGAGGTGCCGAGGGCCCGCCCGCGCCGGGCCCGCCCCCGCCGCTAAAGCGACGTGTCGCAGCCACCTGCCGAGTGCCTGCGGGCGCGGGGCCGGGGCAGCGCTCGGGCCCAGCTCCGGCCTGACCGGGCCTCAGCGTGGGGCAGGTCCTGGGGTCCTCGCTGGCCCCTGCTGCTGTTCCTGGCTTCACATGGGTCTCTGCCATGGCACTCCTCGAGCCCTAGACACCTTCTCCACAGCTGGTGGCAGTGGTAAGTCACAGAAAAGGGATGCCAGACTGATGCAGAGGGTAGAAAGCTTGTCGGTATTTGGTTGCTCTCTCTTTAGTTTCTCTTGACCATCCCAGTCTGTTGCCCCTGATCCCCTCTCTGTGTCCACTTCCTCTTTGCACACCCATGCCCTCCCTCGGGGGTCCTGGCAGCCTCGCTGCAGCTCCATGAGGGTGTTTCTCAGGCTTGCACCCTCTTCTACCACGTCATCCCTCCTGCTTCTCCCCAGCCTGCAGTTTTAAAGGCTACTTTGCTCCCACAGTTTGCTGAAGTCTCCTTTCTCTTGGATTTTCTTCCAGCATTCTGTGCTGGCTGCCTCCACAAACCTCCTCTTCACCAAGCCCTGCAGGCTGTTTTCTTTTCCACCAGCAGCTGCTCATTTCTTTGCTCTCCCTAACAGTGCTTTTTGTGCTGGAGGGGGGAAGTTGACTGGTCTCCTTTGTGCCTGCCTTTATTTTTCTGTCCTGCAGTTACACCTTTTCTGCCAAGTGAGTTAGATTAAGGGTCCGGAACAAACACAGAGCTTGGCTTTAGTCTTGTTCTCTTAAGATACCTGTATGTCTCTAGCATTTCTTCTAGGCTCCCGCAACACAAACCATTCAGTGCTGTCTTTCAGCATTTGTCACCTGGGTGTTACCATAACTAAACTGCTTTGTGAATTCCTGTCAGTTGCCTTCCTGGTGGTAAGGAACCCGGGGGGGGCAGGATGGCCTCACAGGCAGAGAACCGAGTGACTGTGAATGCTGAGCAGCTGAAGATGTCTCTAAAGAAATGAGAGGGGAAGTGATATTTACTGCAGCACACCTGGGAACTGCTCACCACCTGCTCCAGCTAAGGTTGATGGGACAGGCGAGCACCTGTGGCTAGGTTTCTTTGGGGCTGGTTTTGTTTTAATTGGCTCACTAACTAACTGCTCCTACATCACAGCATCAGCATAGAAACATTTTTTTAAAAGTCCAAACCTTTCTATATGAACTGGAAGAAACTGGAAAAAAACATTATGGAAATAGTCTCAGTAACCTTGATGGTTGGTGTTGGAGGCGGGGTTGCTGTGGGGCTGCTGCCTTCTGGTATAGTGTTGGCACAGAATCTGGGCTGAGGGAAGGTAAGATTTCAGTGCTGTCATCTGTCCTTGCTAACATGTGAGGAAGGAACATTGCTGGGGCTTTTTGGATAATCTGAAGAATAAATACTGCTGCTGTTAAACTAGGGCAGAAACTGCAATTAAGCCCCACCATTATTTGGTTGCTGTAGGAAGAGGGGAGTGATTATTTTTGTGTGTGGTGGAGACTCGCCCAGAGTGCAGAAACACTGCATGTGAAAACGTATTGCCAGCTGGGAGTTTCTGAGCTTCTGTAGGAGTTCGTGTGTCATGTTTCCCTCTAGTGGACTGCTCATAAACACAGTGGAAACCTATTCCTACAAAAAGCAATTACCAGGAGTTCAAGGAGAAATTAGTTTCTGAGTAAGAGCCTGAGGGTTTTAGTATCCCACACATAAGCCTGCATATGTACAATGAGGTGGTGTATGGTTTTATTGTAACTTGTAACTAGACCTGGGAGAAGACAGAAGCATGAGAGATCAAAATATAGGGAATGTGTTATCAAACCTAATTGACCATTGCACTCCTGTTATTTTTTTTGAGTTGTGATTCACTTTTCCCATGGGAAGACTGGATCAGCTTGGAGACCATTTTCTGCTATGTGCAGCAAGAGAATTTTGAGGCCTGCTTACAAGAAAGTAGAGGTGTGTAGTTTTCACTTGGCTTCCCATACACGAGGACACGAGTAGGTGGTTCACTGCATCTTTGTTCCAATGGTTCTGTTCGCTTTGCTTCTGCTCCCTCTGTAACCTTTTCCTTCCAGCTGAAGGAGGATCTGTTGTTCTCTAAAAAAGGATTTTCTCCTCTGTTCATCTGCACAGGTAATCTTGACTGATAACGTTCACAACTTCTAAAATGAACATCACTAAACTGGGAGCTGATGATGGTTTTCCAGTAGTGAACAAGTGAACAAACATATCAAACCTGCATCAGATCACTTGCTCAGTGTGGAGCTGTGCAACAGTTAATGATGTTCATGTTTTTACAGCACACTGATGCCTAATACCAATACATCTACCAAAACATGAAGACTAAAACCAAAGGAAAGCAGCAGAGGCACACTGCTGACAAAGAAGCATTTTCTGAAGAGTCAGCAATGGGGAAAAAAGAACTGGTGAAATGTTTGCGGCACAAAGAAAGGAGGAATGGGGGAAGCAAGGAGAGCAGCAAGATGGCTCCAGCCAGAGCCAAGCATCCTTGGAGCAGTAAGGACAGGCATTTGAGGAGACTGGAAAGCAACGAGCGGGAGAGGCAGAGAATGCACAAGCTCAACAACGCGTTCCAGGCCTTGCGGGAGGTGATTCCTCATGTGAGAGCTGAGAACAAACTGTCCAAAATAGAGACTCTCACACTGGCCAAAAACTACATTAAATCCTTGACCTCCATTATACTCAATATGTCCAACGGACACTTTCCAGCAGCAGAAGGGATAGGGGGAGCCCGGGGGTCCAAATTGTACCAGCATTACCAACAGCAACATGGCAACAATGATCACGAGGAACAATTACAAAAATACTCCACATAGATTCATAGCTTCAGCCAAAACACCTACAGTTAGCTAATACAGTCATTCTTTCTCCTTCTGGCATGTTACATGTCAGTACATAGAGGTTTTAAGAGTTTATTTTTGCCTCCATATATCCCCTATTTTTTGTCTTAAAAAGATGAACCGGTAACAACACTCTTGGCTATAGGTTACATGGCACATTAAACAAAATTACCTTAAATTATAAGAATTTTTCAAAGCTTAATGGATATATTTGGTGTGTCAGGGTGTGGAAACCTGTCCTGTAACACTGTAGTTGCCTTGAAACTAGAGATGTAGCAACTTCTGAAAATTACCCTCCCTGCAAGAGTTGTGAGTTCAGCATTTAAGGCCCATTGTCATCCAAGTTCCCTAGAGCTTGTAGAGGATCATGGCAGTAGTGCTGTTCACCATCCTGTCAGAATGGGTTTCTTCCTATTCTACTATGGAGAAAATTAAAATTGATGCCAACATTTGACTGACTTGGTGAATGAAGTGGCAGGTGTGGGAAATTGGCCACCAAATCTGAATATTTGAGTGTTTTGGATCTGCTCTGATAATTTTGAACCTTGCAAAGCATAAAACTTCTAAAGTACTTGTTAATGTAAATATCTACAAAACTTTCTTAGATTGTAAGCTCTCCAGAGTTAGGACGTTTTCTGGTCTGTGTTTCCAGAGCATCCAGCCTCATGGAGTCTTTCTTTAGTGCATCTCTGGGTGCCATTGTAATACAAACAATAGGTAAGGGACAAATTACTTATTTTTGCCAAAACTTTGATAAAAATGCTTTAGTGTAGTCATAAGTTAGACAATGATCTATCCAACTAAAATTATTTGCTAATGAAGCCTGTAATGTGATCAAGATTCTTTCTGGGCTAGTGCTAGATTCTGGTGTTATTAAACACAATAAATGAAGCAGGAACTCCTCAAAAAGGAAAATGAGATTTTTTTTTTTTTTTTCCCCCTCATCTTAATGTAAAGAGTTTTATATCTCTGAGGAATTCTCATTTCCTTGTATTCTCACCTGAAGACCAAGCTGAGGTGCCCTCAGTTGGAACTGTACTGCTTATGTTCCAGCTCTTCCTGCCCATGTGCCCAAGCCCTGCACTGGCTGGATGGCTGTTGCTCTGGTGTGTGGACAGCAAAGTAGGAATCCAACATCTCATACACTGCTAGGATTGATAATAGTGTGTGGCATGGCCCTTCTCCCTGCCACATAGGGCTATGGGAGGAGGAAGAGTGGCTGAGGAAGGATTTATTGGGTCCATCACAGAAGGGTTATGCTGCACTGCATAGTTTGTAACATGCTATCTATTTTGCCTCAGCAGGGCTCATAGTGTGATAAATTTCACTTGGAGTAAAAGGTAAGGTTTCCCAGACAGGCTGGTAAGGGATGTGAATTATTTTTCAGCCTGGAGAAGGCTCCAGGGCAAACTCAGAGCAGCTTCCAGTGCCTAAATGGGCTGACAAGAAACCTGGAGAGGGATTTTTTACAAGGGCATGTAGTGACAGGACAAGGGGGAATGGCTTTAAACTGACAGAGAGGAGATTTAGATTAGATATTAGGAGGAAGTTTTTCCTCCCTAGCACAGGTTGCCCAGAGAAGCTGTGGCTGCTCCATCCCTGGCAGTGTTCAAGGCCAAGTTGGACAGGGCTTGGAGCAAGGTTTCCCTGCCCATGGCAGGGGGCTTGGAACTTAATGAGCTCAAGGTCCCTTCCATCTGAAACCAGTCTATGGTTCTGATTTTTCTCCACCATAACAACCCTCAGCTATGATGTGTAACAATAACATGGTCTTTTATACATGCAGTTGCCCTTACTGGAAAGAAATCATTTAGCTCTTGCCTCAATTAGGGGTTTCCAAGCTGTTTTGACACTAGGAGAGTTGTGATTAGCTGTCCTTAGTGCTTAAGTGTTAATGATAGCGTTGCTTAGTCTCCCACAGGCTCGCCTTGCCATTAGTGCTACATGTCACCTGACTGAGCAGGCAACCTGTACTGGTAAAGCCCTCACGGGCAGCTCGAGACCCCAGCGTCCCGCCAATAGGGACGTAGCGCGAGGTCCGCCTCGCGAGCTGCTGGTGCTCTCCCCTCGCGGCGGCGGCGGCGGCGGCGTTCACCGGCGGAGCGAGCGAGCGGGCCGCGGTGGCGATGAGGTACCCGGGACGGGACGGGGCGCGGCGGTGGCGGGGACCTTCGCCCGGAGCGGTGGGCGCTTTCGTCCGACGCCGGTTAGCTGGGAAGGAGCGGGGAGCGGCCGGTGCGCTGCGGGCTGCGGCCGTGAGGTGTTTTGGCGGGCTCGTCCTCTCGCGAGAGGAGCGGCGGGCCGTGCTGATCCTGAGGGGAGCCTGAGGGAGCGCCGCGGCGGGGTGCCCGCAGCACCCGGCAGTGTCGCCGCGGGGACCTGTGCTTCAGGGGTAGGACGCTGCTGTCCAGGTGTGGGTGCAGAGAGGGTTTGGAGCCTCCGCCCGGGCTGCAGCGGTGGTGGCCTCAAATAGTGAGCTGGTGGTTGCGGAAGCTCGGTCCGCGGAGTGGTTCAGATTGGTTGGACACGGCTTGGAGCAACTTGATGGCATTAGTCCTACAGGGGATGGGCTAGATGGTTTCCTGAGGTCCCTTCCAGCCTAAATTCTATGGTTCTGTAATGTTCTGTAATCAGTAAATGATGACTAATCACTTGTAGATCATGGTCTTTTGATTCTTTGAAAGTCACTAATGTACTAGACTTGTACATTATAATGAAGATCTGAGAGTTTCCAGATACTAAGTGTCATCCCAGAAATGTTTCTGTGGGAAAGCCATGTTTGAATTGCTATTTGGTTATGTTGGCAGAGGAAAGAAACCAATGAGTTGGAAAAAGAGTATTTTGACAGTGCCAGTGCTGAAGAATTGCACATCACTTTAAGAACCAATTATACTGATATTACTGTTATAAACGTGGAGTTTAAATGCTTGTAGCAGCTTCTTTCTGTCAGGACTTACTGCAAATAGATGTGTTTCAAAGATTAAGCCCGACATGGCATGTAATATTGAGCTATAAATACAGCAGCAGAGGAGGTAGGTGAAGGTTACCCCTTCTCTTGAGCACAGCCATCCCAATGAACAGCCAGGCAGAGAGCATACATGTTCCAATGGAATGGCAGCTGATAGTTCCACAGTGATGCTGTGCTACAAAGCCACGGACATGTCAAAAAGGATTCTATCAGAAGCTTTTTTTTTTTTTTCTGATAAATTACTTTTTTATTTTTCAAAATTCCCTCAATTTAAAGTCACTTTTCCTTACTAGCCACAACAATGACATTTTTAAATTAAATAGTTTTCTAAATAATAGTTTCAGAAGGCAAATACTTAGTACTCAAACATAAACAACATAAATTATCTTTTGTTCACTTAAACCCATCTCTTTTACAGTAAAGTAAGTGAAACTTGGCAATGTAGGGAAAAATGCAAAGGTACATTATAAAGCTTATTGTATGAAATCAGTTTGATTGTTGGATATGTAAACACTATTAAAAGAAAATACCTTTTTTATATGATGCAGAGAAAATACAATCCTAGTTATTTTCTAAAAATACATGTAATAAAGTCATTTATTTGGACAAGATACTGTGCAAGTTATGCAAAACCTATTCTGGTAATTAAAGCAAACATGTTATTGATGGTACTCCCACAATGTATGTATCAACCAGAAATGTCTAATCACATACTGGAAAGATCAACAAGTGTTTTTAAAACAGTAAAGCATCTTCAATCTTCATTCACATTTGGACTTGGAAACAGTGCTTTCCTTGGCATTAAAATACCAAATATATTCTTTAAATACGTGCAAACATAAGTTTTACTTCTACAAATACAGTACTGAGACCACACCACACTGCTCATCATACAAAAATAATGCCATACACAGTCACACACAGAGAGGAAAAATGGATGTAAACTGCTGCCAGGGGAAAAACGAGGTGCCTTCCTGAAGCTATGGGAAAGGCTTTTTCAGCGCTTCCCAAGGACTGGATTTCAATTACTAATTTCACATCACAGTTCAATTATGATAAGCAAGACAGGAAAAAAAAAAGTTGGTGGTTTTTTGTTTTTTTTTTTTTTTTGAGAATAAGAAGTGGCTTCTTTTTGGAAGAAGGGACGAATCAATCACTAAAAACAAAGAACAGAGCTTCATTCTGAACCCACATTAGTGTATGCTGGCAAACTCCACTGACTGATACCAGTGAAGTTGTTTTGCACTCCTACCACTGTGAAGTCAGAATCTTATTGAAGACCTCCTCTTGTCTTTTACACTATTGAAAACATGATTTGCAATGATCTGGAATGCAGTCCAGCTCAAGTGTCTGGTGCCTTTCACCTTCATGAGGCAGGCATATGCATACCTCAGTCACCACAGTTCTAGTTAAGATGAAGACAAAACATGATTTATCACTATTTGGACCAACAATTTAGAATTGAGACATTGCCACTTAGACTGAATAGGACCGTGCTCTCCACAGTCTCACCAAAACTAGTGTCTCCACTTCTTGATTGAGATATTGCTCATTGTGAGCAAAGATAGCAAAATTTGTCCCTTACTGGTAACTGCACCCTAAGCTGAGTTGTGTAGAATTTAATTTTACTGGTGGGAGCAAGAATAGCACGACACAAGCTACATGCCTGTAAAAGCAGGACTCACATGAGCAGAGTTACATGAATGCTTGTGCAATTAGGACCTGTTAGGTTTGCCTGCTATTCATTTTCACTGATATGACATCTTCATCTCTGCTCAAATGTGAATCTGAAGAACAGTGTGCAAGATGGGTGAATCTGAGAGAAATGTAGGGAAATGAAGGGAACTGTAACATTAAAAAAATGTAGTAAATGTAATGATCGTCTGCAAAAATATTCACAGTTGTATGGTTTGTAGCAGCTATGGTAAAGGGTCAAAAATACATCGTGGCTAAAAAGGTTGCCTGCTTTGACAAAACTATTAGCTCTATCAAGTCACATTTTGCACATGATGTAGTAGAAGAGGTCAGTATTTAAAATTTCAGTTCAGTAAAATATTTTAGTAGCACAAAAAGGTCATGTTTTTCTCTCCAGGAAATAGATATTTAGTTTCTTTTTAAATGATACTGACTACTGCTTGGAACAGGTAGATGGCAGCAACTTAACAATTAACAGCATTTCTGTCCAATTCCTGACTTTCACTGACCATCAGAGGGGTTTTAGAGTGTTCTGTTTTCCCTTTACTCTCCTCATCTTCTAAATCCTTTGATACTGCAAGGTTTTCCTCAGAAGTGTCATGCACAGTGAGCCTAGATGCTTCAGTTGCATTTCCTCTGACACTAATGTGCTCCCATCCACCCTGTAAAACATCAATAAAGAAATACAAAAGGAGAAACATCACTGTGCAAGTACAGTATCTGATGTGATGCTTTATGTGTGCTACTAGTTTATACTATTTATTCAAGAGGAAAGTAATCTTGCTCTGGGTGAATCAGGAAAATGACTCCTTGTAAAACAAACCAAATCAAAATACAACTTACCCCTTGAGGATTATTTTTATTACACGAATTGAGATTAGTAGGGTCAGGTGCTCCTAATAGAGTTGCTGCAGGTTTTCCACCAACTTATGAGAGGCCAAAACCTTGAAATAGCTTTTCTCAAAAGACCGAGCGTAATACATGGAACAACAATGAGGAATAATCACGTGCAGACTAAGAAGGAATATGCTTTTCGTTTTTTTTTTTAATGGCACTTACTTTACTGCTTTTCCCATTATAACTTTGAAATTACCTATTTAAAATGAATACTTATCAAAAGCAAATAAATTACTTCCCAGCTGTAACTGCATCACCTACTATATTAACTTATAAAATGAACCTAAAGCTGAAGAACAAAGGTCAATTTCCTGCAGGTATATACCAGCTTTAGAAAGCTGGCCAGCTAAGCAGGATGGCACTTTCCTGTTCCCACATTCCCATGGATATGTGGATACACAACTTTTAGGCAGTGTTATGCCCCCAGCACTTACCCCAATACCATAGTCCCATGAGAGGCCTTTAGGCTCCATTGGCTGAACACCACTCCGATGGCAGACTGTCCCACAGCTCAAACTATGACTTCCTTGCACTTTGTCAGCTATCACCCAGACCTCAAGAAAGCAAAGAGAGGCAATAAAATGTGCTCTTCATGCTGCTCTTCTAGATGTTTAAATTGTGTGTTTGACCACATTCAGAAACCAGTCTTGATCTTGAATAGGCTGAAACTGCTCTAATTTAGTCAGAGAGACACCCAAACAAACAACTAGATACCAGTGTCATAATTAATACATTGCCAGATAGTAAGATTTGGCAGGAAAGAGATTAAATATACAAAATAGCCTTATTAGTTCAAAGAAAGGGGGGAAAAAAAGTGAGGCTTTTCCTAACAAAGGGCTGGTTGTACGACTATTTCATTGGCATGATTTTTGTCTTGCTGTCAGGATTTCAGTATTTAGACAATCATCTTAAGGAATAAATAAATAAAAATAATTCAGGAGAAAATTTAATTACGAAAGTATGTTATGCGTGATTTTTAATAAACTGCTGAGATACAAGGAAGCTTAATACACACCTGGTCCAGGGGCCCCACAGACATTTTGCGGATGTTATTTGAAACGTGATCCCAAGTAGATCCTTGAGGGTAGCTTGGTGTGATACCCTGCCGGTACCAAAGATTGCCTATAAAATACAGAGTCCTGGTTACAGCTCAGGATGTCTGCTTGGTGTAAAGTGCTAGTAAACAACATAACACAGCAATGCTTAATACTTCCTGTGTTCTGTGGAAATGCATTATGGTTTTGACTAATATATTACAGTGAAGAACAATGAAGTTTCTACTTTCAAATTTGTATTTCTATAATTATTCTTTATAACTTTTCTGGAAAACAGTAAATACTCTGTTTTGTAAAATTTCTTGGGGAAAAATGTTCACATAAGGAACTTTGCACCAGAGATGTAAAACAAATGAGATTTGAACGAGAGTGGTGTTAAAAGGCTTGTTTCTTTTGTAAAAGGGTGCTTCATCATTTGTCTTGCAATGATGGTGCTGTTCCTAGGTTTTGCAACAGGCAAGTATTATTCTTCAGTTATGTATGTTCTAGGGTTTTAGACAAAATCGTGCCATGTAGTTCTCCTCTTTGACATTCACCTGTCTCTTCCCCCAAGAACAGCACAGATGCTGGACTGTTGCTACTTAGGGCACTATCAGATACAACAAAACCCAAGTCCTTAAAAGCAGTACTTCAGTAGGCTGCCTACTCCATCTCTTTCAACATAAAATATATTAATCATCTTGGAGCAACAGTAACCATCTGTACAAGCAGAAGCTCTAACTTAGCATCTCCTTTTTAGTTCAATCTGATGTATACTGATTTATTTTCTGTAACATTGACACATAACTTTAAAAAGTCCTTACCATTTTTATCCAACACAAACACAGATGTTCGTCCTACTGAGACTTGCTTTAACTTCTGTTTTTGAGGTGAAGGAATATGGTACCAACAGTCACCTAAAGGTCAGAGATACTTGAGTCAAACACTGAGAAAACAGAATTATATATGGGAAGTCTTGGAAATGTCTGCAGCTGAAGTAGAGAGCTGTGCAAGAAAGCTCTGAATGTCATTATACTTAATATATTACTAGCTTGTTTTTAGAAACAAACACTTTAAATCATGTAGGTGAAGACCAAATTAACTGCTAAAATTATCATGAGTGTTGTTCATATGCACTGTTTTGCACAGCTATTGGAAGGACCTCTGCTAAACAGATTTGTCTTTTTCAGAAATGGCAGGGTAGTAGAACCTACACAATGTGTAAGATGAAGACCACACTAAAAAAGTGCAAGCACTTACCTGCAGGTTTTTTTGGAGACACTGAACCCCGATAGAAGGCAGAACCATCTCTAGCAATAGCCCACACTTGGTAAAATGCTCCAACTGAGATGGAAATGAAGGGCTGATCTGTTCCCACATGGAGCCAGGATGTTCCCTAACAAATCATGGAAGGTGAATTGTGAAGCAGTGGTTAAGAACTCCATGACAAAATATCATTGATTCCCAAATGGCACAAACCCTATATAGTGAAAAATGTTGTGAAGAATAATCCTTACCTACCTGTACAACTGAACAGAAACAAGGTCCCTGATCCTCAAAGATATTTGGATATATAACTATATGAGAATAGCTGTATTGGACTCTAACAAGGCCTTTTCTGTTGAGATCACTGGAATTTAGGCACCTGCATGTCTCTGAATAGCTGGGCTAGTCTTTTATTTTTTTAATAATCCCTTGGTTTGATTATGCAGAATGGGTCTTACAAAAATCAACTGATACAGGGCTTCAGATTCCAGACACAGTGTTCCAGTTCTTGCTGTTGCACTGCCTTACAGATCTGTTCTACTGCAACTGATTGAACAGGGAGAAAAATAAAAAATCCTATAAATTTTCAACTTCTTGCAGTTTTCCCCCAAATTCCACTAAAGTATATTGTTACATTTTTCCCTGTTGTAAATATGGCTTAAAATCAGCACATACCAACCCTAACCTGATGTTTCAGTATGTGTCTATTAGTAGGTAATAAGTATTCCTGTTGAAGTTATTGGGACTATCTGTTCCTTTCTGCATACTTTACTGGACATGCACTCACTGCTTCTGTCCCAATCCATAAAAACATAGGTTAGTCCCAACCCATCTGTCTTCAATAAGCAAAGTCAGTTCCAGACCCAGAAATGTCAAAGGATAAACTCCTGATATCAACAGGCATTAGACTGGGTGCATACTTTAAAGAAATTCTATTCCTCAACAGTTCATTTAAATGGGATACACACATTATCAACAATTAAAAAAGGAACAAAGCTGTCAGTGCAGAAAGTGGAAGTGAAATGCTTTACAAGATGTACAGGAGCTGAGAGAGGCTCCTGCAGGTGACGTGACACAAGCTAAGGTAGATTATGCAAGAGAAGCGCTATTATAAGAAATGTGGGCAGCAAACTGCATTACAGATGATGGACAAGGACTTTCAAATCTGGGACATAAAAGGGAAAAAAATAACAAGGTGCTTTGAGAGAAGGCACTGTGTGATTGCATGTATGTACTTGCATAATCACATTAAATACATTAATAAGGCAGTAAAAACAAACAGGGAGCCTTACAGCTGGATTTTGCTGTGTCACTCCAAGCCTGCAGAGCACGTCTCCTTTGTCACTGATTGCCCACAGTGCTACTGCTTCTTCACCATCTGCATCTGAACTGGGAATTATGGAGATGTCCCACAGGGTAACAGGAGGCACTTCCAGCCATGGCCCATTGGTGACTATCTTACATTTTCTGAAGCAGAAAAAACCCAAACCCGTCACAACAACGTACTTTCTAGAACTGAATTTGTTTCCTGGTCCATTGTTGACTTCAGTACAAACAATCCTGAAGTCTTTTCAGTAAGTAGGCATTAGTGTTTTTAATTTCAAAGAGGTTTATAACAATCAATCATGTTTTGCATCAGGTTTTAAATTTTGACGTATTACTGATTTCCCAAAGCTTCTGGTTTTAAAAACTTTGTAAACCCAAGGCTGCAGTTTGTGCTACACTGCTTCCTGGCACTCTCTAACTCACTAGGCAACAGCTGGATAGTGAATATTCGACCCCAACTGAGAATCCCATCTGCGGAGACAGAACTCCACACCTGGTTCATTCCTTCCTGTCTTGGTTAAGGGAATTACCTTACAACTAGTTTTTTGGTGGGGCCTGTTATAAAGGTATGTAGCATTTTGGGGTAGGCAGAGATAAGAGTTGGAGGTAGGTCATCCTGGGAATTGGTGCATTTTTTCTGTGGAAATTGCAACAAAGCAGTGCTATTTCAGAAATGATGTTAGATTCTATCATCCCAACAGTAATTTCTTTGTACGAAGAATGTCCTAAAAAACACTGGACATTCCTCCATTCTCCAGTTCTGAAAAACTGGATCCAGCCCTAAACTGTTCCCTATTTATATTCAATTTTCTATGGATAATTAAAACAAGAGGAAATATTCAGACTTGAGGGTATTTCTCAAGTTGCTTATTTTATTTCAAGTCACCATTGTGATTGATTGGATGTCATTTGTTTTGTTGCATATCCTGGAACAACAGGTTGATGCTTCAGGACCTTCCTTCAAACACTATTGTACAAGGGCCAAACAAAGCTTTGTAGCATCAACAGCAAACAGAATAAGTGTAACTCCACAGCAATTTATTAGCATAACTAGCAGATGCTCTAGCATAGAAAGCATAGGAAAGCTGGAAAAACAGTGAATACACACTAACTACAGATCCCACAAAATCAAATAGGGTATTTACATGTAAAAGTTTAAAATTAAAACCATAATGCTAAAGATCATCAGCTTCTCTATTGGAGATGGGTTACTTACTGCAGGTTTCTTTACTACTGCTTTTGTTGACTGGGTGATGAGACTCTCCCTCTCATAACTAAAGGACACTTCTAGGGAACAGTTAGCATTCAAGTTCCAAACTTGTATTTATGAATTCCTCACCTTGCCCAGCACCTCCGTCGGACGAAGTCTTTCATTGTTTTGTGACCATGGTAGGACCTACCAAAAGAGATTAAAATAGGTGTTCACGAGAGTGTCAGAGCACCTCCAATGTCAGTGCCAGCCTGAGAGCACTGCCTATGTATCTGCCCACCAGATACGCCTGCTGACTTTAAAATACTTGAGACCATATTTGCTAGCCTCAGCTTGCTGCCCTGCCTCCCCAGTGAATGTCAGTGTTAGCGTCCCCATGAAAAGGGAGAAATCCAGGCATGCTTGTCCCTGTTAAAGCACAGTTAATATGCAAAAGAGCAAACAAGAAGAAGCAAGGGCTTAAGTATGGCATTTGCCTGCAAGTATTTTAGGCAGAAAAAGTTATCTCCTTACGCTGGGAAGTCTGCTGCATACTGCCAGCCCTCCCGATCGGTTCCGCCTGAAGTATTAAAATCGATGTACCAATCGGATACCTATTGTCAAAAGGAGACAGAATAATAAGCACAAGCTACACCTACTATATAATAAAAATAACCTCTTCCGCTCTTTTCCTCTACCTTTTGGAGCGCAATGACTTGCTAGAAACCTAATACTTGCAGTATGAATGCATTTAAATTTAAATTCTCAAGTCTCTTTAATTCAGTCGAAGAGAAAAGGATCAGAGCAGCAGTCTAAGGCCCCCTTAACAAGAAAGTCCCACTCAATGCTAAACATTCTTTTGATTATGGAAGAATACTGCTATTGTGTAAATGGGGAAACCAAGGTTAAGTATTACGACAAATCCAGGAAGAAAATCTGGGTCATTTAAGCCCCAGTCTTTTATCCTACTCGCTAAGCTTTGCCTTCTTAGGAAAAAGACCTTTAAGACAAAATTTACCCAAGTCCACTGTGGAGAAGGAGGTTTGGTGTTGAGTTTTGTACATTCCTGCAGGCCAGATGCATCGCTCCACATGTATCTGTCTGTGGGCAGACCTCTGTGGTGAAACAGCGTACAAGGAATGCAAGGTCATTTACAATAGAGAATTTGAAAGGTGAGGGAAGAAAAGCCTACTTATAGCACTTCCTACTTTCATACATGAAACAATTTTCCATCATTAATTTCTGTATTTAGAAATATCATGTGAGTGATGAGGATAGTGGGAAAGAACCTGCATAATTGCTTCCAGTTACACCAAACTTAGGGACATTGTAAACTTTTCTCTGTAGAGTGATGCTCCTCACTACTATTTAAAATCGGAAGGTGAATCCTGAGTTTTTTCTGGCATAAACACTCATGTGTGTGAATGCTTCTTCAATACTTCTGTTTAAATATACTATTCTAGGACCCAACGTATTTAGCACAATATACATATGAATATATATATTCTAGTAAGAACTTTGCTGTATGACCTTAATAATGAAAAATGTTCCAAGTGGGCACACTGTGCACTCACAAAGCACAAATCTGTAAGGTTTTGCGATAAATGCATTTTGAATGGATAATTACAAATCTAGAAAATTGAGAAACACTGCTCCTTCCATCTCAGGTTAACAATAAATGTTGGAGGAGACTGAAGACAGAGTAACTGTAATAACTACTCTGAAAAGCTAAAACAAACCCCTTGTTTCATTTGACAGTGGTAAAAAATGATGGCAAATAAATACAATAAACAACCTGCTGCTATATCCAGTGACTGGGTTCCACCGCTGGTTCTCATAAATGTAAACACATTTCACATCTGATTGTGTATAAATGTTATCAGCACTACTCGCCAGTCCTGTTAAGAAATAAATCATTTGGATTACACTAAAGCTAAACCTTAAAGAAAGTACATGTTAAATTCCAAAAGGCACAGTAATATTGCTGATTATCCTATTTCTCACTCTTAAACTGAAAATATCAACATAATAAAAATATAAAACTGCAGTACCAATTCCTTCCCAATACAAATATAAAACTGCAATACCAATACCTTCCTAATGCTTGGCCTCTTCACTGTATAACCCCACGTTAGGCTAAATGAAAGACAGCTGAAATAGTGTGAATAGCTGACCCAGTCAGGAAGGTAAGAAATGTGCACATCACAGCAGACCAACATCCATACCTTGAATGAAGCCACCTCCATATCCACCAGTGTAAACCCAAGCTGTGTGATCATATCCTATGCCCCACACTATGCCTCGGTTATTGCACTCTACCAGTCGAAGATGACCTCCAACTTGACGCCAAAACCTGTCAGAAAAGGACAACATTTGCATTTACTCTGCACCACATCCATCGCAAATGTATGCCTTCCCCTTCTGCAACTCAGCTTCACATATTCGCTTGTTCAACCTCTGTGCAATCTGTAAGCGCAGGCAGTTGCCAGTTGCAAGCATTTCCCTCTGGACAAGCACTGAAAAGTAGATGTAAGGAACCCATCTGCCTTCACTTGGAATTTTTGGGCTTTGAAGTATTTTACTTTCCTTTTATTTTGTGGCTTGTGTTTTTTAATATACACATAATTTTTTTTTAACATTAGGTAGGAGAGTTTTGCTGGAATCTTTATGTCTTGGTGGCCATGAACTGCCACAGCTTTAATTTCATCCTCATTTTTTTTAAATCTAGGAATTGCCTTTATTTAACAAGATAGCAAATTACTTATGTATTTGCTATGGAGCTTGGTAAAAACAAGGGCTTTGATTCTTCCTATTCTCCTAATCTTTGCAGATTAATCCTTTTCTGGGACTTTACACAGCCAGTTGGCCATGGTACCTTTCTGGAGAAGAATGGGGAAAATAAAGAGATTGCAGAGGAGTATTTAGTTACCAGAATGGCAGGATATCATCTAGGTCATGGATCCCCCAAACTAAGATGCAAGAGCACATCAGTTTTGTGATTTGCCAGATGTTGAGGGTGCTCTACCCTAAAGGAAAAGGACTAAAGGATTTCTTAGTATTATTCAAAGATGCTTTATGCAAGTAACATGAAACTGTGTGTATTTTTTAAATTGAAGACTGGCCTTTAAGCCACCAGTTCTGAGGCTGGTATATTTCTGCTAGGAGAGCTGGCAGTACTATATTGGCATAGCTGTAATCAAAACTGTAAAGTAGCTGCTCCTGGACCATAATGACTATGGAGGACTAAGAATTTCAGTCCTGACTCTGATAAAACTGAAAGCTCAAATTCCATTACTATTACAGTGATGTTGTATACTTTTAGACTAGGTCATTTCTTAAATTAAGTAAATATAGCATGAAAGATGCAATCACCAAAAAATGGCATCTCAATGAGAAAGGCTTGTGAAATCACATGAGTAGCTCCAGCATCTAAGAATTCAAATATGATTTGGTGAATTTCTTCACGTGCAATCATGAATATGAAGGCAGCCATTCACCTTGTCATTGACAGACATCTGCAGTGTACTATATACTCTGACAGCCCATCAAAGTTACTGAATTCACATGAAAGACAGTCTTTGCTGGATGGCATTCCATGCGGAAAGAACAGCTTCTGAAACCTCTTACATTTGATCACATGGCATCATTTGTGGTCCATCCTCCAGTTCAGGACTTGGCTCACTAACAAAGATGTCTCCTTTACAAGTAACTGACCAAATGGCATGGTGAGAAGGAGGGCCTTGAATCCGTCTGCTTTCACAACACGACATGTTCAGCAAAGACAGCTACAAAACAGGAAGCACAGAACCAAAAGCTTCCATTTACAGTGAGAACAAAAACTTCCACATGGATGCTTCAGTTTTATAAAATGAAGTTTTAACTTTGCATGTTCTTTCAAATCAGCAAAGTGAATCTGCAGCTTTTTCTCAAAAGCACTGGAATTCAGTGTTTTGGAAATTATTAACAAACACTGGAACTACTGTGTTTGCAGTATCTGATCATTATGAAATTATCGTTCAGGCTTTCCATTGCTTCAGTGTGTAAGTGCCTGCCTATACGTGAAACTCTACAACAGTGACAACAGATAACAGTTCTCCTACCAATGCAGAAGAATAGACTAACTGAATTAAACTCCTAACTCATTCATAGCTTAATCTATATCTGGAGATAGAAAGGGAAGGAAAAACAATGTTGGTTTTACTGTAGATAACCGCAGCAGCATCAGAAAGCATGCAAACTCCAGCGGACATAAGAAGCCCCAGGTGCCTCTAAGTTTGAACAGACTTTTTAAATACCTAAATTGTGAAAACAGGTAAGTAGCCTAGATACCCTAAATATGACGCTGAGATTCATAGACTAGCTTTATGTTTTACTGCAGATATTGCCAACTTGAAATAAAAAATTCATGGAATTACCCAGTCATGCATTTCTTGCTCCGTTGTGGCTGCCAGGCGGATTGGCCATCGCTGCCTCGTCCTTTCAGGTGTATAAAGTGCAAAGGAATGTTTGGCTTCATTCAGAACTTCAACTATAATAGTGACTTCATTCAGGAAAACGTGGATATACTAAGACAAGATAAAAAAATGGAAAATAAAGCTAACACTCAGATCTACCTTCCTCAGAGCCAGCATTTTTGCACTTCAGGAGTATGAATGAGGCGTTCCTGCCAACAACAGCAAAGAATCAACTCTTCGTGCAGAAGAAACAGGGCTCTATTTCAAGTCCTGCACTACCTCGGATTCCTACTGCCCATATGCATTAACCCTGTTGATGAAGATCCTGGCCAGGCAAGCTTGGCCCTTTCTTCACAATAAAGAACATTTTGAACTTCCAGAAGATTCCTCATTAGTGCAAAGCTGAAGGTTCAAGCAATGTGGATTGTTGCTGACTGGGTATTTCTGACATAGCATTAACATAGCTACAACTTAGGAAAGTTTGCAATTTGCTAGTACCCTGGGCTATGTTTGCATTGGTTCCCAAAACTTAGAACAGCAGCATACCATAATTTGCCTCCCTTAAGAAAACTGTTTTCCCTTCAAAGGTTTTCATTTGCCAAATACAACTCTCTCAAGGGTCTCAAGCTGAACACACCTTTTTCTCCTCATAGTACATGTAATAGATGAACAGGATGCTGTCACGAATTCCATCGCTCCCAGTGAACTGTTCAAGCGCGACTCGAACATCCATCCATTTATGAGGCTTCCAATTCCTCCACCATTGCAAGGTTCCAGTTTTAACCCAAACTGACTGCAATGCAAACACAAATTTACAGGAGTAAGCAATCTGTGTGACTCACTTTTTCCCAAATACTATTTTTGTGACCACAAAAACTCTCTGCTGCAGGTCAGTCTGATCAGATCAGTTCATTCTGACACAGAGTGTACCAGAGTGTTCAAGAAGATGAAGACAAAATGAAAACTGACAAAACTGGACAGAAAGGCACTGAAGTAGCATCTGTACAACAGTATTATCATTTTACTTCTGCAAGAATGCAGTAGCACACAGATACTAACTGACTCCAGTGTGCTCCTGTTACAACACAACTTGTGCTTGGACTCTAAAGGCTTTTGACATAATCTTTTTAAACTTGATTAGACCCCTGCACTCCAAGTGGTTTTAATCAAATGAATTCCAGATGTCATTTGGCAATTAGCAGTGAAGAGACCAAAAATGTGAATGAATCTGAAAAGAGCTGAGGAGTCATAACAAAGAGAACATCACACAAAAGTGCTGCTATTTAAGTGCTGCTGTTGATGTTTGCATTGTTGTTTTATTTATAGAACTTACATTAATTCCCTAATGGTTGCAGAAAGGGAAAGTTCACCTACTTGAGTCACTGGTTCAATTAAGAAGCCTCATCTTGTGGTGGAATAATTCCTACAATGTTCCACTGTTGCAAATATTTCTCTGTGGATTTGAGGTTTCAGTGTACTCAAATAGTGCTGACCAATCTGGTTTTGCTCCTATACAAAACTATCAGCTAATGTTTTTAGATAAAGATTGCTGCTCCATGTTTGATAAGCTGTCAAGTTTCCAATAGGGAGCTCAGACAGTGATAAGCCAGGAAAGTTGTCATAGGTGGAAATAAGAACAAGAATATAAAGCTGACAGTAGGTTCAAATCAGTACATCAGAAATGTGTTACTGATGCCCAGTATTGATAGATGTGTTCAGCAAACAGATAAGCATCCTCACTGCTTACCTGCTCAATAGCCTGTTCATAGTGCCTGAAATTCTCCAGCTCCCGCTTTGTCCTTTCACTGAGCTGCTGAAAGATCTGCTTTCGCCATGCTGCTGTCTGTGCTGGAGTGATAGACAGTGATAGGGACTGCACAGAGGATGACAATCCTAGAACAGAACCCAAACCAATAAACTCCAGTGAGCTCTGAATACAATTCTGTGAAAGGTAAAACACAATGCTGCTTTGAACACTGGACTGAATCAACCCAGTTTAACCCCCCCATGGCAGGGGGGTTGGAGCTAGATGATCTTAAGGTCCTTTCCAATCCTAACTATTCTATGATTCTATAATTGTTCTAGTTATTATACTTAAGAATCAATGAATACTTAAGAATTTACAGCCAAACATTGTAAATGATGCATAGAAATGGAATCACTAGATGATAACACAGACTCTTTCAAGGCCATTCTCTTGTAAAAATGGGAATTTTGTCACTGAACTGCAATTAGGTAGTACAACACAGTAAGAGTTACACTGCTATGAGATACTGGGATGCCACAGTTCATTATTTATTTTGGAAATATGGTTACATTCCACTGTCTTTCAATAGTTTAAAATCTAACACCATTCAGTTACGAGCTAGGCTCACACTCACAGTGCCTCTGAGTAATTTCTGTATCTTACCCTTGTCTCAGTAGGAATGGTAGGAGCGAGGCAGTTCTTTGTGGCATTTGCATGTCTCAACAGAGCCCTTTTCTCTGCCTTTAGTTACCACTCAGTGGTATGAGGGGTTTTGCCTGAAGTTGCAGTTTTGGTGCAATTAAAAACGAGATGCAGAGCCAGCACAGATTATTTTACAAATACTCAGAGAAAATACCACCTTTAGATTTATGTATTACAACCCCAAAGTGCTTTCCACCTAAATACAAGCAGCACTGTCCTCAGACACGGACTGTATTAACAAACTGCAGTAAATGGGATATCAGAAGTTTTGTGCCATGGTTTTGTTCAAAAAAACCCAAACCAACATTTTTCTTAAAAAGCATATTGAACTGTGAGTGGGAATTAGGATCTGTTGTAGTGACTGGAGAGTACCTGATGGAACAGTGAACCATTTCAACGGGCTGTGCAAATCTACAAGACAGCCTCCCCCAGACACCCAGGCCCACAGTGGGTGATCATCGGCTCCATACTGCTCTTCGGCTCCCACTGAGAACATGCCAAGGGAAGACAGGCTGGACGTTTCTGCAAAGCTGCTGACAGAGAGGACTGGATGCTTTTGGGCCTCCTTCAAGTCAATGTTTGTCCACTGCAGTTCTGCAGAAGGATTTGGGTTTGTAGGTTTATGCATTTCAAGATTAGCATTCTCATTACTAGTCGAAGCCACAGTGACTTCTCCTTGTCCAGAGTCCAGAGGATCCACAGCCACGTTTTCCTGGGTTTCTGCTGTCTGGTTGCCTGGGCTGTTACCACTGCTGCTGGCTCCAGCTCCCACCGAGGGGGTGTTGGCAAGGTTCACGGGTACACTTGGAAGCTCTGTATCAGAGGAAGTATCTGCATGACCGTGAATGATCGCATTTGTTTGGTTCTGAATATCATCAGTAAAGAAACAGCCAGCACTGAAGGACAAACAGATAATTAATTATCACTCACAGTACTATAAATCAGCACAGGCCTTAGACCACAGACATATAGAAATCAATCCAGCATTTCAGCTTTAAGAGAGAAACAGAAGACTTCTATTTTTAAAGGTCAAACTCTATCATCAGAGGAAAGAGTCTAACACAAATCTGGCAGAGCAGTCTAATAAATCTGAGGCATAGGAAGATATTTCATTGCTCTTTTCAAACAATAGGTGGTGTTTGCTGCCTACAACTTGCAGGGAAACACTGAAGCAACATCAAATTTTATGGATATGAAATAACAAATAGGATTTTTTAATGCTAATTATTAACTTCATGATTTTTGTCTTAGCTATAGGGCTTTTACTCAGAGCACACTCTGACTCAAACAAGTAGCTTCTGCAGCACTGCCAGCTCCATTGCCATGTCTTGCACTGCCAAGAGGCCAGCAGTCAGCTGGGAGTTACTGATTTAACCTCTCTAGGAAAGGAAACACACAGTGACACTCAGGAGAAGGATTATTCCTAAGGAGAATTGACACTCCTTCCTGATCTTCCACAGATAAGGTTATCTCTCACTAGAGACTAGTTCCAGACAGTGATAGTAAAGCCCAGAGAAACACGCTTTACTGCAGGCATGCACTGAATTCCAAAGTGGGAGCTTCAGTTTCTACTCTGAGTGCAACAACTACTGCTTATTGTTAACAGCAAAACCTGCAAATGCTTTTTGGCATACATAATGATTAGAGATGCACTGCCTGCTCCTCCCTGTCTGTACCATTTGAAAGTAAAGACCTATCTCCCAGCATTGAAATTCTTGGAATACAAAGTCTTGAGCAGGTCTTTCACTATGTACCTGAGCAGACTTGTAGAGCTCCCGGTCTGAGATCTGTCGCTCTCTCGGACAGACACAATTGCCTTCCATGTCTTCCCACTGAGCTCACTTGGTGTGACACCTTGACGGAAATAAATTGCGCTGTCATCACAGCCGATTCCCCACACCTAGGGAAGGACAGGGCTTGGTGAAGGAAATGCCATGGAATGCAGGTAGATAACAGCTACAAAAAAGGTTTAGTAATGAAAAATTCAGCACAAAAATCTGCCAGACACAGCATTTTCTTTTTGTGCTCTTCCTTAATGCTGATACTGTAGATGCAGCTTAAAATTCTGTACCTTCAAGAGAAAACTCTTTGCACCTGAATGTACCACACATGAGACATGCTGACTATTATCTTCTCGTGAAGAATTTAGTCATGCGTTCCCTCCTAGCAGTTCAAGCACATGGATCTCTTTTCTAGCTGTCTGTACTGGCACTGCTGACAGTCCTCACCATGTGTGAATACTGCCTGTATAAAGGGGAATATAAATACCCTCACAACTGGTATACAGCTGTCTTACCTGGTTATTTAAGCCTACAGTTACCATCATCATTTCTCCAATCATTTCAATCCAGCTTGTCCCACAAGGATTATGTGAGTTCACTCCTCTTCTAAACCACACCTACAACAACAGCAGCAGAAAATCCAAATTTTACTCCTTCTGCATTAGCAGGCAGATAGCTGGAATTTAGTTTCTTTAGTGGATTAGTCTTAATCTCTAACACTGACTTCCTGTATCACCTTAAGAAGTCACTTACCTCCTTGGTTCTTTTTCTTTATCAGGTAAAGATAATTCTCTTAATAGTACCCAGCCTGTGTGTCCTTGTGACCAACTACAGCTAGAACAGCCCACAAGGAGACTTTTTGTTGTGACTTTCTGCGACAGTTAGTTTCTCTGCCATCGCAAAACCACTTTACCTGTCAGCTGCAGGCTACTTTTGGTTACTTGGAATGGGCTTCTACCTGGTGTTCTTGTGTCCAAACCCTTGAAACGGGGCTGGTGCAGAGAACTGTCAGAGGGATCTTTTTAGTGATACAGCTCTTTAAATTGTCTCCCCTTAGATTAGTTTTTACCAATCCAAAAGTGTTTGTGGGCTGGGTACCTGGAAAAATTTCCAGCTGTATTTAGCATATCATTATATAGCATCAAGCAGCTACTTTATAAATTGTTGGTTCAATCGCATAACAGACAGTGTGCTTGGCTACCTCGCAGATGAAAACCATGCTAGTTTACCTACATTTATTACGGTGGTTTTGTTTGGCAGATGCAGCGGGTTGAACACAGTCAGCTGACAAGTAGTAACTCATTAAACCAGACTTACTCAATTACTTCAAACTACTATACATGCATAGAAATCATCTATGGTTTTGAATTCAGTATGAAGGGATTTGACGACAACCAGCACAAGAACACTCTAGTACATTCTCAACACTTTCAAGACTGCCTGCAAGGAGCAGGAAGTTGGGACTCCATGATCCCATTTGATCATGGATCATATCCAACTTGAGATATGCTGTGATTCTAAAAACAAACAAACAAACAGAACCAGAGATTGACACCCCTTACTTTTCTATCCTTTGTAACACACCACACCACATCAACACCCACAGACACGTGCATAATCCCATTTTCAGAGCTTGGAGACTCCACAATACTCCAGGAAATTCCTGCAAGAAACAAATCCCAGAAGGCACTTTAGATTAGTTTTTTATTCAACACTATACAAATCAAAGGGGTTTCCAGCTAAATTTACCAAACTTTACCTTGAGGGTTATTCCTATCAATTCCTTCTCTCACAATAGCTTGCCCTTCCCAAAGAGTTGCCCAAAGGAGGTCATATGGTCCACAGCTGATCTGTACAACTTCACCAGGAGTGGTGATTGAGGACCACATGGAACCCTCTGGATTGTGATGGCAGACATTTTCTCTGTACCATACCTAGACAAGTTCAAAAAAGAAACATAACCAAATAAAACTTAGGAAAATATCACAACCACAACAAAACCTCTGAGACAAGCATGAAGACAAACTGGAAAGCACAGTCCTCCTCTAACAACAGGAAGTTTTTATGCAGTGTATGCGCTCTGACCTTTAAAGGTATTCTTTTGATGTTGATTACGCAGTTGAATCTATTTCCTTATGTACTAAAGGAGGAGGCTTTTTACAGACTGGCTTTTATCACAGAAGTGAATCTGGATTGGGTACAGTAACCTACTGCTACACGTTCTGTGTGTATTTCAACATCTAAAAGACATTTTAGTGTATTTCAGGGCATGTTATATAAACCAAGAATGAACAAATACATAAAATGTTACTGTTTGATGATAGCCTGACTTCACTTTCACAGAACAGAGCTTGCTACAACATGGGTAAAAAATGCCACTCTCTGTGCAGCCTTCAGTGACACCCAGTCCATCTGGTCCTACTGTCTGTGCACTTTTCTATAGAGCACAGTCAAAACAGGAAAGTCAAACATAGAAAGCATCCTCCAGCAGTCATACCAGTGCTCCAGAGCATGACTGCTGAGGGCTAAATGCTCATTTTTAGAAATACTTTCTTTCTCGGGGACTTTTAGTTGGGAAATTAAAGTGTTTTACAATGTCAGTCCAGTAAGCTTGTAGAGTGGGATGCCTATCACTTATTACTGGGGAGCATGAGGCATAGGGAACTTAGTTTTAACCAAGATTGCTTGCCTCTCCAGGCAGTACCAAGGCTGACTGAAATCTCAGGCTATCTGTTAAGAGTGAGACTGACCACAAGCTAGAACTTGCCTAGAGACAAAGGAATGTCAGATACATGCTGTAAGGACGAAGGAAGGAAAACAAGAGTCAAATCTTTACAGCACTGAGCAAAAGAGGAGAGACCTTATGGAAGGCCTAAAAACAAACGAAAGATGGATAGTTTTCAATAGAAAATAAATCCAAAACATTCCAGAGCTGGATTCCACATTGCCAAGTCAGGAGGTTACTGTCTTCTGAACAGTAAGTCTAAGAAAATCATTTTGGAAACTCTTTCGTGAATCGTTCCTGACTCTCTACCACAGAGATACGGCACAATGCTTTGCAAGAATCTTTATCAGGTGTTAAGGCTCCTTCTCTCTGTTACAAGTGTCTGCATTCTGGGCATTTTTCAGGATATAAGACACTCCTCAGCCCAAGTTTTTAAGATTCACATGTTTATAGAGGTTTAAGGCTTCCAGCAACCCCATGAGACACTAAGCCTTTCCATTTACAGCGCAAGTTGTTACATAATGTTGTCTCAACAGAGCTTCTACATCCTCTGCCAAATGCACATACAGCTATTTCCTTACCAACATCAGACAATCTAGTTGAGGATGTCCCTGCCCGTGGCAGGGGGTTGGACTAGATGACCTTTACAGTCCCTTTCAACCCAAACCATTCTCTGATTCTATGAATAACAAACCTGCCATGCTTTAAAAGCATTTAACTCCTTTTCAGTAGTTATTTATATTAGAAAACTTAGGAAACATGCACATACCCTTCCTTGTAAAGAAACAGCCCACACTGATAAACGGCCCAGAGGCTCATCGGTGATTTCCCATCCTCCAATGGAGATGTCATTGAAAGGGTCTGGCAATTTATCTGGATCATCTTGGGATACGATCTGAAGCAAAGAGAAGAAAGATTGAGGAGACACTGCAAACAGACAGGTGATCTGGCTGGTGGCCTAACTTGCCTCTTGCAGACTGGTTAATGTATGGAGATTCCTCTCATTCAAGGCTGCTATATGCAGAGAGACAGGAAGTGCTGCCGAAGCAGGATGAAGTCTGTGTTTCATCCCCTAACTGAAGGGAATTTTTACTCCCAGAATATTACATACAGACATTCTTTGAATTGGAAAGCTGGAATGTCACAAATTACAACTTCTGTATATTCTTAAAATGGAACAATGATTATTAAAGAACAGTTATTCACACAGATAAAGGACGCAGTAGTGACTGATGCTAGACTGATGCACCTCAAACGAGCGTGCTTTGTCAAACAACCAAAGGAAGTTAAAAAGTTGGTTTGAAATTTGCAAAGGAGCTCAGCATCTATCTCCAATTGCACTACCATGAGATTTGGCACCTGATTACCAGAGGTTTCTATGAAAAATCCCAGCCTTCCATTTGTATCTGCAAGAATTACAAGTTGGAAGTCAAGGAATACAGGTCCAGCCTACAGAGCACTGATAAAAAACATTAATTCCCCTGCATTTAAAATTATTCCAGAAAAGCGATTTATTTAATACTTAAAAGATATCCAGAACCTTTGCCCAAACGTCCCGTGATTTGTATCTCCGGTATCTGATCCACCTCCTGCGTCTGACACAAGAATTCCATCTCTTATCCTTTGTGTAGGTGCTGGGGAAGTCTATGGCGTAAGTCCAGCCCTGCAAACAGAGGTTTTCTTGTATGAAAATCAGGACCAAGAGAAAGCCTGAAATCATAACTCGGAGCAATTCTGCACAAGAATCACTCCTACAACTACAGTACAAATTACTGTGCATGTCTCAACAGCCCCGATTAACACATCAGCTAATTCCATATCAGTCCTGTTCAAATTCCTCTGCATGATACACACAGAACAAGCAAGACACAGTAAAGCATTCTACTTTTTTCATAGTTACGGTCATAAATAACAGTGGCATCTGGTAGCCAGCATTTTGTGGCCTGTTCAAAGTAAAAAGCTTCTGTAGAAGCTGCTACAGACTTCAAACAAGATCTTTCCTTGTGTTGTATTATAGTTGAGCTACTTCCTAGAAAGAAGCAGCTATGTGAAGTTAAGTGCCTTTTATTTTTATAGACCTTTTACACTTCTATAAAAGTGCCTTTTATTTCACAGCCTAAGGATTCCCAGAATAGATCTCTTTATGGTATTGTTCACCTACCCCTTTCTCTGTTGGCTCCCCTCCAATATTTTCATCCACATACCAGTCAGACTCCCACTCCCAGTGGGGTGAAGGCAGTGTGAAACTATCGAGCTGCTGATGTTTTAGCCCGCTCACATCACTCCACTGCCAGCGGTCACTGGGCAGTAATTTCTCACAAAAGCCACCAACTGGATTCCAGCGCTGTCAGAAATAATACATGATTTTATTTGAGATCACATCATTTCACTGGACATCTACAGGGAGTCATGAATGATACATAGCTAATTTTCTGCAGTAAGAGAGGAATAAAATCCTGGGGTGAATGAGACAGTGTTCACGCTGTAAGCCCCTATTTAACACAGTCTTTGGGAGAAGCTTTTTTAAGTATCAGAGAAAGGCTGACTGCAGAGTTAGTCCCAACCAAGTCATTTTCAGCCACATAAATAGGAACATCTGATGATATATCTTAATACTAACAGTGCTTTTTTCTTGGGAGATGCATGGCACCATCACACTGCGGCATTAGGATAATGCTGTATAGGTGGCCTTGGGATCTCTAATCTACTCACCACGAGAAAGACGATTAGTGTCTTGCTGCACTAGAAAAACAGCATGGCCTCTGTGCCAGGACCTGTGTCAAGATAACGGTATCAGTAATTCTTCCCTCTGTCTTATGTTATACCAAAGGTTTTGGATGTTTTTCCAGATCTGGCTTTAATCAGTTACAGGACAAATAACTTGCTGGGGTTTTGCCAATGCAGCTGTGATTTTTCTTTCCCCTACCCCTTACCTACTATAGAAATACTGGCAAAATTTGTCATGTAATACTCTCTTACATTTTAGGGCATGTAGAAAATGAGTGGTTTGTTTGCTTTTACTAGGAATCTGGCTACATTGCTTTTCACATTATCTGAAAGCTATTTGAGTTTCATTTTGTTGATGTTAGCTCTTGCAGAATATTTCCTTTTGTGCTTTTTAGTATTTTAGTTTGCATTTTTTCATGGCCTAGAACAAACAAAACAGAAGTTTTCAAATAACAAAATGAAATGCAAAGTTTTGCATTTTATAAGAACATGTTTACATAACAAAAGGAACATTTTTAAATGGCTGGAAAGTTGTGTCAATGTTAAATAATGTAGAAAATTAATTTGTTGTATTTTTACCCATGCAGATAAGTTAATGTCTTAACTTATATTTATCCCATTGCCTGTTAGAAATCAGAGAAATGTGCTCAAGAAAACCCTTCAGTTTTCTCAAACAACTTTCGGTTAATTTAAAACCAAAATAGACCAATTTCCTTTAAAATACTATTTTGAATACACTCTTTTTTTGAAGTATGTCACATAGGAAGGATCATCTTAACTCTTCTACGCAAAAAAAGCTGCAAACATTGTACTTTAATGGAGAGTTATGCCTTTATTAGAGTTGAAACACTAAAAAATAGCATTTTCTTTAGAATAATATATTTCTGATAATATATGTTTGCTGCCTGGAAGTTACACTGGACATAAGGGTATTGTGTGTCACTAAGGAAGGGAAAACATCAGGTGAAAAGGGTGAATGTTCCAATCGGCAATGGCTTGCACGAAGCAGGCTGTGGTGTACACTGGTGTTGCTTTTGGCAAGAGAAGGGAAGTACAACCTTCGAGAATTAAAATATTAAAAGAACAACCTGCTATTTGGCACATATGTACTCTTCAGAAACATCAGGTTTCAGAAACATCATCAAAACAGGAGAATAAAGCCAATCTTCCTGTGAGAAAAACATGCAGAGACAGCTGCTGTACGGGTTTGCTACCGCTCTGTTCTGATGAGCACGTGGCAGTGTGACAGGTAACCATGTGTCATACCTGGTTCTCATAAGTTTCTTCCTGGTATCTAATAGGAACGTCACCCGAGAACACGTTGGTGTAGACTTGATGGTCACAGGCTATTCCCCAGCAGCACTGCTTGACAGCAGAGACCCGCTTAAATTCCAGCTGTGCATCCTTGCAGAGCTCCCAGTACTGACCAACAGTAGACAGGGTGTAAACCCTCCCAAAAATGTCAACAGCCCACAGAATGGAACTGGGCATAGCCATGGCTGAAAGGCAAAAAGGAGAGCTGCTAACACTGGTGGTGCTACACACCCCGCTCATCTCAGTTACACACACCCATAACTTATTTCCTTCTCAGCCTCCTCTTTGTGCATGCAACATAGGGAAAGATGTGAAAGGAAGCTTCTCCATAAGCACACATCTAGTTTCAATCCATGGACATATTACCTGATGTGGCCAGGAAAACTCTTTCCAAAACATTCTGGCAACCACTTCATTTAATATACCTAGGTGGGGTATTTATTGAAGTGTACATAGACTGTGGTTTCCCAGCAGAGGCCTGGTTGAGTCCTGTTCCAGTTGTATCACTCAGAAACCTGACATTTCCTGGGCACTGCAGCTGTACTCTTCATGGAGGGGTCAGCATTTATGTGAGGTGGGTGTACACCAGTCCTTTCAGAAGCTAAGAAAGACCACTGTTTCTGTCCCTTGGCCTTCTGGGTGCCACTAAACTGAACAGATTTTGGTTGTTCTCTATGTCTGACAGTCCCAACTACTGGTATTTTGAACTTTGCCTCCAGTTCTATTAACTTTGCAGTGCAGGACCAGGAGGGGAAAGGCAGAAAAGCTGACCTGGATCCCATACAATGAAAGGAGAAATCTCTGACAGCTTCTGACTGATAGCAAGCAGTGGTACACAGGGACCAAATGGTACCATGTGTTTGAATGGTAAAGGCAGACCTGGAAACAATTAGGCCAGCGTGAATGAACAGCAGAGTGCATTCATATGGGATCCCAGGGGGATGTTTCAGAATTCTTTGATTCTTAGAACTGCTGCTGCTAAGTACCTAAAAACCTGGATCCACCAGGTGAGTAACAGGTAACAGTGAGAACAACATTTACAGCAGTAGAGAATGAGCAAAATTCTATTAGTTGTGGCAGCAAAACTATGATGAATCCTCTAATTTTGACTTATTTTTTTCTTCTCTCCTTGTGGCTGGGAGTACACAGGCATGTATTTACCACCTTTGTTTGCTCTTGGACCAGCCATTCATCTTCTTTATATACTGTCTTTCTATGTTAGTAGAAAATAGTCCAAAAGGACATAATATGGGAAAAAAAAAGATATTGAATGGAACAAAGTGAAGGTGAGGGGAAAATTATAATCGGTGTACCACTGGGAAAATAAAGACCATGCCAATAAGCCTTTCAGTATTAGAATTCTTAGAATTTAGAATTCTGAAGAAGCCTTTTTAACAGAGGAAAACATGATGCATTCCATCTGAAGCAGCCAGAACATGAGTCTGGAGCAAAGGCAGCACTATGGATACTGCAGTGAAGGTACCTGCCTAGCAGGTAATGAAGAGAAGTGATGCCTGGGTGAGTTAAAGGCGGGCAGCTATACGAGCAAGGGCCTGCGTCTGGGAGGACAGGCTGGGCAGCCAGGAAGTACCTGGAACACTTCACGAAAAGTTCCAAAGATTATGAGGTTTGGAAAAATACAAGTGGGATTAAAATAATCCAGGCAGATGTAACTGGATTAAAATACTTGGCAGCCAAGACACTGCCATGTATATTCTTTCTTCTGAACTTCTGAGGACAAGAGTGTTTGGAGAATCACAGCAAAATCCCAACTGAATCTGGGATTATAAACTACTTCTAATACTTCAGTGTCAGCCCCTCTGCACAGGCTGTGCTGCAGAAGACAAAACACATGTCTCCCTTGATTGTGAAGGATGCTCAGCGCTTGTGGCTCATGTGCATTTCAGTGAATGCAGAAGTTGCCCAGTATCCTCAGGGGACTGGGAACATTCAGATCCACATCTGATAAATGCTTCCTCATCCCTCAGCTCAGCCGGGTCATTTCTGAACTACAACTACTGAGATGAAGATGAGATTATATATGAGTTAATTATAATTTCCGGCTGCCTGACACTGATTGCTACAGAATTGAAGGAAAATATCCCAACTCCTCGCATGTTATAACAGTAACGTTTTCCTCCGGAGAGGGGGGACGTGCCTCCAGGTTCCTCGATCCGGGGCTGGGGGTCCGCAAGCGCGGTACGAGCTCAACAACGCGCAAACACCGCCCAGGAACGGCCCCGGACGCGGGTAGCGGCGGCGCCCGCTGCTTTTACAGCCAGGCGTTAAGGCCGGATCGGGGCTGCTGCCGGTGGGGCAGACCCTCGGGCGCCCCGGGCTCGACATGGCGGCCGGCCAGGGCACCCGCTCCCCCTCCAGCCCGCTCCCCCGCAGAGGGGAGGCGGGCAACCACGGGCAGAAGACGGGAGCGGGTCTCCGGTGGCGACGCTGCAAACCCGCTGCCCGAAAACGCCCCGCAAGCCTTCCCCAGGGGGACTGGGCAGGGACACCGGCACCTCCGCACGGCGACGCTCCCGCCTGCACCGGAGCCGCCGGAAGGGCGGCGGGGGGGCGGGCAGAGATACAGTGGGGGTTGCGCCGGGCCTTGCGGCGGCCTCATCTCCAGCCGCGCCGCATCGCGCTGCCGGCCCCGTTCCATTCCGTTCCCGGCGGCGGGACGGCTGACAGCGAGCGGCTCTGCCCCAGCCCGGCCCGCGGCGCTCACCCCTCACCTGCCTCCCGCCGGCCGCGCCTCTCCCCGCCGCCCGGCGCCGCTCCCGGCGGAAGGAGCCACCTCACCGCGTCCCGCCAGCAAAGCCCCGCACCGGCGCGCAGGCACCGTCCGCTCAACGGCGCCGGGCGCTCATTGGCTGCGCTGCGGCGCGTCATCGCGCGGCGGGGCGGGGGGCGGAGCCGCGGTGCGCTGCGCGGGAGCGCAATGAATGCAGCCCCAAATTAGGTTTACTCTTTATGCATCAGTAAGTGTCCTGCCTGAGGTATAAGGAAGGAGGCGGCCTCGTAGCTTGTAGCAGTGTATCACAGCAGCAGTCCTTCCCAGAAGGACACCAAAGATGCTGCTTAACATTTATTGCAGGACTTGCCCTGCTACAAAATTATAATCTCCCTTAGGAAGAGCTTGCTTTATAAATCTCAGGTTTTGCTATCCCATTCCAGTTCATTCTGAAGTGAGTCGAAAACCTAACATGATAGGCAAGAACTTCCATGCCTGTCTATTCAAATAACCAAACATGAAAGAGATCTGCAAACAAAAGGTATCTCAGATCTTTGTGTATCTCAAAGGTGCAGTAAAGGAGGGTGAAAAGCAGTCAGCTTTCATTTCAGGCCTTTCCCAAAGGGAACTGGTGACCCATTGTGAATCTAGCCTGAGGACCTGCTGGTTGCTGGTTAAAAAGAATACCTCTGCCTTGCCCTTCTGTGGCTTGGAGGTTCACATGGTTTTGATGTGCAGAGGGCTGTGGTTCAGGGGGCTGATGTACACATTAAACTCTCTAGAATGAAGCCTGTGTGAGGCAAAACCATCCAATCTGGGCTGTTTCCTTCTGAGCGCCAAGGACACTCGACTCACGCTGCTGTGGTTTGGTCCCTTGCACAGCCTGATACCACCTCAACGGAGAATTTTTTGCTCCCTAATCATGTTTTGATGATTTGATCATTGTAGCAAAACATATTTATAAAGACCAAATGCTGTTTAGATCATAGGAAATTAATTGTGCAAGATTTCTAGTGGTTGTGTCTTGATATATTTGACATGTATTCTGTCCAGTTGCCATTTTAAGCAGGTGGAAACAAGACTCTGGTGGTTTTCCATGGGAACTTGATTGCAGAAGAATTTAAGGAGCATTTTCTGGGATTTTCTCACAGTTTGGACTTTGAACCACAGTCCTGCAGCTTTACAGGATGGCAGGAGGCATGATTGATTATGCAAGACATCTGCATGATAAGTCATATACAAACAGGACAGTTGTCTCATGTTTATTTTAAGGAGGACCTTACAATGTGAAACCCAACAAACACTCTCCATGACACTGGCAGCATGTGATGTTTTTGTGGTCGGTGGCTCTGCTCTGTCTGTAATTTGATGTAAAAGTTAGGAATGAATGGATGCCTTATGAACACGCTTGCTTGTGTTGAGTGTCTGGTGCTGAGCCCTGCTTTGTTCAGTTGCTGTTTCTGCAATAGGGACTTCCACTCGGTAAGGAGTTAACAAGAGACAGGTTTTGCAAAACCAAACAGCTAAATACAAACCGATGTTCATTTTGCCATGAGTGTGAACAGTGGATGTGCTTTATAACCCTGGGGCACTGGGTTAATGTGAACCTCACTTCTAGTCTATGCCCTGTAAAGGGTGCACCTGGGTCTTCTCTCAATGGGGCTCTGAGGCCTTGCAAAAGAGAGAGAAAACATCCAGATATCCTTTCATATGTCTGTCCCTCAGTCTTGTGGTTACTGCGTGACTCAGGAGAAAGGATTATCTCCAGGGAAGGAGGTATCACTTAGTGAGGGTCGCTGGCCCTTGCAGCTGTGGAGATTTCCCTCAGTTTTGCTCATGATTGTTGCTGTCTAAATACAATCTGCAGTGAACCACAGCGCAGCCACAGTTCATACTGAAAATACTGAAAATGTTCAGGGACTTCTACCCCTGGGACTGGGGCACAGCCCTGGCCCGTGCACAGCTGAAGCACTCCGAAATCCACTCTGAACTTTTGAATCTCTTGTTGTTACAAAAGACTTTCCTCTGTCCAAAGCATGGTCGAGGTATTTTAAATCCTGTTCCACTGTCTTGCAGACGGAGATGGTTCATACTGGTGGCTTCCCTACTGTCGGCTCTTCCATGCTTTCCCAAATCTCACTTCTCTAAAAGGGGGGGAAAGGGAGATTTTCCTCATCACTTGACTTTGATTTTAAGGAAGTATCTTTCCCCAAATGAGGAAGTACTGCATTGCATTTGTGCTTTAAGCTTTTTCTTTCAAAAACCTCATGTAATATTTATACTGCTACAGTTACAGTAAGCAAAAGCTTTCCTCAGAGTGGGAGCAGCCTCTAAATGTCACTGCAAACTGTGAGCGGTGCCCCTTCCAGATGAGTCAGGCACTGCAAACCGGAGGGAGGGGACAGGAAGCAGGAGGGCAGGGAGCTTCTCACAGTCACGTGATGCTGGCACTGTCTTGGATTTTGGGTCATGTCATCTGCATCCCTGTCTGTTTCCAAGAATTCGTTTGATTTTGAGGCAGACTGTTTAATCTTTTTCCTTTTTTATGTTTTCTCCCACCTTCTGACGGCGTGGGGCTGAGCGTTCCCTATCACACAGGAGCGTTGTCATGGGACTCAGTGGTTGATAGGCTCTGTTGGTGCCTGTGCTGAAGGAAAAACCTGTGTGTTTAAAAAATAAGAGATTTGGTGAATCAGACAGCTCAAAGGATGAAGGTGAGGGAAGAGGCCAGAGTTTTAACTGTGATAAAAGACCTTTAAGATCTTTTCAGCATCTGGCCTGAGCTGTCCAACCATCAAGAACTCAGGTTGCAGATGCAGCCAAGCCTGGTGGAAGTGCTGTCGAAGGTGTTCCTTCAGTTTGTTGTATGGGAGAAAGCAGCACCCCCCCTTGCTTTCCTCCTCCTTCCTGCAGTGTTCTAACAACTTAAGTGTCTCTTTGAACCATGTGAGCTTTGTTCTGCTTTTCTCCAATCTCTTTTCAAAAGCTTTCCCCATTTTACAACATTCCTATTCTGTGCTGCCACTCCCAGACTTCTCTCTTCCCGTTAGCTCAAGCGCAGCTCTTCCCCGTGGGGACGGAAGAGTTTGCAGAAGTCACTGCAGGACACAGCACCATTCGCTAATGATTTTTGCTTTTTCCTCAGACTGTGGGTGCTGTGTAAACGCAAACACATATGCACACAGGATATATATGTATGTATATATTTACAGATATGGAGACACACTGACACTCCCTTAACGTCTCCATCTCTCCAGAGCTCAGCTGAAGTCATTTGGCTACTGCATGATCCAGAGTGGCTCTGGGTGTTCCTGGAGGTGCAGAATCGCCAACCTCCTGCATCCCCTTTTCTGCTACTCTTCCTGGGGCCTTCCCGGGCTGAGCAGACCCTCCAGCTGCGGCCGACCCCAACGATAGCTGGAACTTGATTAGCTTCGTCCTCCTGCTCTTCAGGCCGCCAGTTTCCAGCAGGGACTGCGTTTTGGGAAAGGAGCACTTGAAGGAATACGAAGCTAGAAAGGGTCTCAGCGAGCGTATTAAGAATGCACCATCGCCCGGTGACCGGAGGTGCCGAGCGGCAGCACCCGCTCCGGCTGCCCCAACACGGGGAGCGCAGGAGGGGCACAGCACCCTCGCAGCGAGGACAGGGCGCCCACAGCCCTGCCAGACAATGCGGTCGGGTGCGGGCAGGCGGCTGCCGGGGTGCGGGTCTCCGTGCGGCGGGTGCCCGAGGCGCGGCCCCTTTAAGGCCGAGGGTTTCCTGCGCCTCTCGCAGAGTCACCCCGCGCCGCTGGGGAGCGGCGTCACGTGGGGCGCAGTCTTGTGACCGGCCGCGAGCGCAGCGGCGCGGGGCGCTCGGGGAGGGGCCGCCCGCGCGCCAGGGGCCGCTCACACACCTCTCCCCCCCCACCCCCCGCCGGTGCCTCGCGCCCGGCCCCGGATGCGCGGGACGCCGCCGGCGGGGCGCTCGCGCCGCCGCTGAGCTCCGGCGCCCCCGGGCGGGGCGGAGGGGCGGCGCCCGCCAAGTTGGGCGCTGAGGCGAGGGCGCCGCTTTCTCTTCGCCCTCCCGGCGCTCGCCGCTCCGCGGGCAGGCAGCGCCGCCGCCCCCAGCATGGACAACAAGCCCCTGCTGCAGGAGCGGCCCCCCGCCTACAGCCCCGCCGCGCAGGGCGCGGGCTACGACTACGGGCAGAGCAACTACGGCGCCATCCCCGCCCCGCAGCCCGGCTTCCAGCCGCCCCCGCCGTACCCCTACCCGGGCGCCGCGGCCGCCGCAGGTGGGTCTGAGGCGGCGGGGTGCGGGGCCCTTGGCGTGCGGGAGAGAGCTCGCGCCGCGCTGCCCCCTGCTCTGGGACGGGGGGCGGCTGTGGACAGGGCCCCCCCCGCCCAGCGACGGGAGGGTGTTGGCGGTGGGGTGCCCGGGGGCTGTGAGGAAGGGCCGTGGCCTGCGGCGCTGGGGGGCTGCCCGGCAGCAGCGGGGAGAGCGGGGGAACTCCTGAGCCTCCTGCGTGGGGCTTACTCTGTCAGCAGCGAGGCGGCTGGAGCCTCTCGGCTTTCACGCTTAAAACCATCGCAGGGAGGAGGTGCGGAGGGGATCCAGGTGTTTAAAAGCGCCATCTCCCGCTCCCCATCTTCCTTAGGTGCCTCTGAGGTGAAACGTTGTGTTTGCGTTCTCCCCTCCCCAAAATACTGACCGAGTTTGCATGCGTCCCTCCGATGTGGGGGTTTCTGGCTCAAAACAATGGCAGAGAGGCACAGCTGTGCTAGCAGTGAAACAGACCCCAAACCTGCACTTTTCTTTGCACGCACTTCACTGCACTCTGGTTAATGTTTGTTTTTTCCTGATACACTTCAGTAGTCTTGGAGAGACTTAAGCAGGTGAGTAGGTACAGTACTTCTGTTGGCCGAATGAATGCTGGCCTCATCAGAGAAAGAAGTAGCCTCTTGGGAAGGACTGTACAGTTAAGGGAGTGCTTCAGAAGTTACAAAAAATACACAGCAGACACAGATCTTGCAGTTAGCAAGCGTTGGCTTTAATCTTGAGGCCATAGGTTGACTTCCGGCTAATAGCTTGGAATTTACTTTCCTACAATACAAATATTACTGATTATTTTCAGGTTAATTTTAAGTAGTGAGGTTGCTAGACTTTACAGGTGCATAACTTGGCTCAAGAAAATCTGAGAACTGTTCCCGGGGAGAGAAGCTCAAAACAGCTCGTACCTGGGCAAAGTGTACCTCGACTGTAGGATTACACTGCGCACACCTAACCATCCCTTTAAAAAGCTTTTCTTTTTCCCCCTTTTAAATTTTAATGTCAATGCAGTGGTTAAAGGCTTGTGTCTTTTAACTACAGCTGTTAAAATGACACACTCACTGGCTAACAACATGGGGTTTCTGAAAGCCGTTTTCTTTTTTTCCCCATGGTATGCAACTTACTTCCTTTCCACTTGAATCCTATCACTCCTACCTTTCTGTCCAGTTATAAAACTTAATACATTGAAGTTAAGCTGGAAACCAGAGGAAGATTTATCCTGTTTCAACTAGTTTGCCCTCTGGAGCGGGACATATCCGATACATAACATCCAGAAATGAAAGCTGTGGTCATTCTTTGTTTAATCTGTTTTTCCCTGGTGCTCAGACAGCGTTGAAACAAATTCACAAAGTTAATTATTAGCTCAGTGTCCTTTTTTGATGGTTAAATTGTGCTAGATACTTGGGTTTATGAAGTGGCTTTGCTATTAGATGTGCTGAGTATTGTGTTCCAACTCTGATTTTGATAGAGCTTCTTCAAGTCCTCAATCGAGACTACATTTCTCTTTATTTTTCCGTGTTCTGTTTCAGTACTTTTTAATCATTATCGTTGTTCTTTGTGCCTTACATGTGGTGATAGAGTTTTTTTCCTTATTTTAGGGTATGCTGTTCCTCCACCGACATCACAGCCAAACTATTCGAGCACGTACACCATTATTCAACAGCCTGTTACCACCACTTCTGTAGTAGTAGTTGGTGGCTGTCCTGCCTGCAGGTAAAGCAGCTCTCTAGTTGGGAAATCAACTCAGTCTTGGGTTTTCTTTTTCAAATACAGGTATCCATGCAGTTCTTTGCTTTTCAATAGTTTCTCTTTGTGTGTGTGTATCAGAATTTAATTGACTGAAAAAGCACTGAGATTTAGCAATAGAGTGCTTTGATTTCTGTAGCATGAGCTTGTCCTAATGGGCTCGTGACAACCACTATAATTGATATGACAGACTTTATATATAAACATGAATCTGTTCTTAATGGTGGAGGAAGATCTGTAAGTGGTATTTTTAGTGAAAAAGCACTTCAGTAACAGATGTAAAGGGTCAGTTCTTGGGGGAGAGGATGACAGGAAGTCCCTTCTGATGTGTTTACGCCTGGTGATAGTGGGTAGCATGACTTTATTGTGAAACTTGTTGTGATTGTTGACCATAGTCACTTCTGGTGTTCTGGCTTCTGCGGAAGGGCTTCTGCTGCTGTGGTGTGTGTCCCCAGTCCCAACATCCAGACTGTGCAAAACCAGGCAGGGTGATGGTCAGTAATGGTTGAAAACATCAGTATCTTAAGGCTTTAAAAGATCTCTTGCTTTAAAAGTCCTTTTACTGCAGAACAGAGAGATTACTGGATTTGATTCAAAGTGTTAATCTGATGAAGTGGTGAAAACCAGAAAAAGTGGTCAGCTATTAGTGGGAGTTGCAACAAAAGAACAACTTACCCCTCAGAGATCAACAGCCATAAAAAACGGGAAGGAGGCATTCTGTTTCCACATGAGTGCTGTAAGTCAGCTGTAGTCCCTTTCACTTCTCCGTTCTGCTCATCGCAGGATATTAGCTAATGGCCGAGGGCAGCCAGATTGCTGCTGCTGCAGATCAGACACTGGTGTGCTTGGCCAGCTCTGGCTCAAGTGCAGAATCATTCCCCTTCTGTAAGAATGTATGGGAGTTACCCTTGTGGCATCTTGCCAGGAGGCACTTCATATTCTGCAGGTCTGAGCCCTTATCGGTTTGAAACTGTGCAGGAAACAGACTTGCTAGAATAGCTGAAATTGTGAATGTGATAGAGATTGTAGTGGCAGAGGCTGTCCCTCAGGTGCCTTTTGGTTTTGTTAGAAATGGTATTTGAGAGTCACTACCTGCCTTGAAAGGTGGATTCAAATAAGAAGTATCTTGTGGAGCTGTGTAAAAACAGGTGCGTGCTGAAATACCACTAGTTAAGGCTGAAAAACCTGTACCAATTAGCACTATTGGTCTAGAAGATGTGTGTTTTAAACGGTGAGGCAAAGTAACCACTGAGCCGTTCAGAGGATGTGGTAGATCCTGCCACGTGAGTGGCATTAAAATGCTTATGCTTTAGCTCAACCAGAAGACAGAAAAAATTGTATGTGTTGCTTGGTAAAAGGCAGGCAGTGTATTTATTGTTCTGGCCCCAAACTCAATAAATCTGAAAATGTTTTAGTGTGGAAGTGGTCTTTGCAATAACTGAAGATTGGTAGACTCTTGCTGCTATTCTTGGGATTTATTTTTCTCCTGGAAATTATCCTGGGATGCTCTAGGAGATACCTTTGAAACAATCATTTGCAATTATCCTTGAGCCAAATTTGGGAAAATGAGCAATCTTTCGTAAGGTGTTTTTCAGTGGCCTCACTTGAATAGTTTTCTTAAGATCATCAGGCTTGCTCTGGTGGAGGTATTAATTGGGGACTCTTTCCTAAAGCAAAATACTCTCCACAGAAACTTTGTTTACTCTTGCATCCTCAGGTTTTATTTTAGGCTGGGGGAAAAAAAATAAATTGTGAGGAGAACTATGACACGTTGATTACTGTGAGGCATAATATTGCACTACTGGGACTGTAGGACTCTTCTTAGCACTTCTAAAATACTCTTGGTAGGGAATCCCAAGGGTGAGTAACTACCTAGTAATGGTGGGTCAGTCTTCTTTGCAGTATCCCTGTTTTATCTTAATTGTCTTAAGAGGAAGAGTCAAGTGTCAAGGTAGGAGAGAAAAATCTCAGCTTGCTTGTCTTCTGACAAGCATTGGTAGTCTGCTACTTCCAGAGAAGTGACAGGGACGCTGTGTGGAAGCATGATACTAGAAATACTCATGGGAACCTGAAGGGTCAGGGTTCATGTTCTGGAAGGTTTCACTGGCTGCTTCTCTTTAAGAAAGAGCTCGTAATCCTCTTTGACTTCTCAAGACCTTAAACATAGTTCTGGTTTACTTCCTTGGCCTGGAAACCTATTTTATAAAGAATGCAATGTGCAGCTACACTCTGAATACAACACTAAACAGAAAAGTTGTTGAAAGGGCATTGATAAAAAGCTATTAATGGTACATAAAAACTTTGTTATTAAACTGCCAAGTCAGTCGTCATGTTACTCTTCTGATCTGATGCTGTGCATGGTCGTTAGAGAAGTCCACCTGCTTTAGATCATGAGCAAAAAGCTTTCTAGCTGTAGAATAATGCAACTGATAGAGTAGGCTAACGCCTGTCTCAAGGATTTCTACCATCAGAAACACAAACCAGTCTTTTGCACTCTGGTATGTACGAATGTTGCTAATAGAAATCAAAGCCATTTCCAACTTAAAATATATGGTGGTGAGGAGAAATATGCAGTATTGGTCTGTTATTTGGGTAGAAGTCTATTTTATTGCAGTTGTGAATGATCTTGGGATTAATAAGGTAGCTACAGTTCATCTTTAGGCTTGCTTTATGGTATGAGGTACAAAAAGTATAAAGTATCTCCAGAAGTGGCCTCTCTACAGTGGGCGTAATGCCCATGGTCACTATGTAATTGCATTTTATTTCCTTCTATCTCTGAAGCATTGCTGCATCTGAGGGATGACTCTCCTGTCTTGCAAGCTGTACCTCTTGCTCAGAATTATTCATTAGTCAGCTCATCCTCATTCATCATTGGTCAGTGTTGCTTTCTAATTACAGACTTCAGTATTAATGTGTGTTTCATCCTTCCTTGCATTATTAAAATGTGTTGGGTGGCTGTAGTGCTGTTGTCCTGCTGTGAGTTCTTCTCCCAGCCCTGATGTACAGAGAATTAAACTGTGTTGCAGAATCTTGTCAGCTTTATTGCTTGTAGTTGACATCTAAGGATTGGCCCAGTCCTGGTTTTAAACTATTCTATGTTCCCAAATACAGATTGAGTCATTACAGCCACTAACTTTAGCGATCCAGCTGTGTAATTACCTTTTTAGCTGGGAGAATGCAGCCTGGCTGCTTCTCTTGTGGTCACTTTCATTTTCTGTTTCTCCATCTTGCATTGTTTGGTAGAACAAACTGCAGAGGAATGTTTGCTTTCCTATTGCTTAACAGAAGAAAGGTCCCCTTAAAAATTGTGAAAACATTTTCTTGATCTGATGTTTGCAAAAGCCCTTGTTTTCAAAATCTGGGACAGAGCCTGTGATAGGCCCTGTTGGGTTTTTATTTTCCTGTTTAACAAGTATTTAGTTGCTTGGAAGAAAGGGTGAGGGAAAGGACACAACGCTGCCGCATTGTGGTGCTTTCTCTTCTGACAATTACAAAACAGCTGCTTCAGAAGTATTGTAGTGGGCCCCAAATTACAACAACATTGATGCTGCTTCTAGGACTGGAAGACGAGCAAGTTTGATTAAAACTGCATTTATTCACATCTCTCTTACTGCCGCCTTCCTGCCAACACAAAAGAAGTTGTTCTTTTGGTGGTGATTATTTTTGTGTGGTTTTGGTTGGTTTGGGTTTTTTTTAACTTGACAAAGTAGCAAGTTCCCAGGTTTTGGTTGAAATTTTCTCCAATGAAGTGCCTGTCTCCTGACGAAAGAGACTCTGGGAGAATTAAACTCAGGTGACCAAGTCAGAATTTCAGTCTTCTGGTTTTACTTCAGTTATTTCAATCACAAAATTTCCATGTTGTTTGAGAGAAGGCTGCTCAGGATATAGGTTTTCTGTAGTTACTTACAACAACTATATTTAAACTTTATGTAAATATTCTTTAATATAATTTCATAATATGGACTGGGTAAATATGCAAAGAATTAAAAAAAACAACTAAAACCAAACAAAACCCAAACAAACACAAAACCTATCTATTCAGAGGTACAGATATATCTATTCAAAACCTATCTATGTCTGATATTCTGAGGAAAAAACATGGATTTTCAGTTTCTGGCAGCAGGCTGACATGCCAGAGATCCTTTTGAATCTTGTGAGTGGAGCCAGCTTTGCAGTAGTGGTATAAAGAGGAACAGGTCTAATAGTGCAGCAGCTCCTGGCACTGGTTTTTGTCACACAGATGCCCAGCCTGTGTTGGGAATGCTGTAGCTCCCTTACACTACAGTGTGCAGCTCTCTGGGAGCATGTGCTGCTCAGGCAGACTGGGGCGTTCATCCTGCTGTGCTGTAATCTGGTGGCTGGAGCAGTTGGGGCATGAAATTCAGCAGTGACTTGTGCACGTGATTCCAAAGAAGAAAGCCTTGATGCAGCAAACTTGAGCAGATGCCATGAGTCTGCCATTTGGAATTACTGACTAGGATAGCTGTTAACTTTTTTCTTCCTCCCTGCCTAGCAGCAGGGGCACGCAGCTGCTTAGCAGGAAATCTGTTACCTAAGCTCAGAAGAGAGGAGGTGGTAAGCCTGGTAACAGGTCCCGAGTGAGAACAGTCTGTCACTGGGTCTGTGTTGGTAGCATTTTCTTTTTATTACTGTCACCATTTGTCTTGGTGTCTGTATTCTAATAATTAGAATTTCTATGCAGCAACAAATTGTTCTGAGAGGAGGAAACTGGCCTTGTTTTTGGTAGCCAGGGGTGATGCTAATTTGGCTGTGTATGCAGCTGGGTGAGAAAAAACCACACCGGATCTCAGTCTGGTTCTTCATGGATAGATGTCCGGCATGCACAGAGCATTTGAACTGGCATGCTTCACCTCAGCTGTGAGGCTAGGCTGCTGATGGGAAGCCATGAAGCTTGTCTCTTCATTAGTGTGTTCTCAGAACTGGAAGTAAAGCAGTGGAAGGCTGATGATTTGTAGGCATTTCCAGAAAGACAACAGCTAGATACAAGCTGTTCCCGTTGCCAGAATTTCTCTGGCTCTGCTGCCTGCCCCCTGGCTAGGAAATGGGGCCTGAAGTGTAAGGAGGTTCAGATAAATCTGCAAATACCGTGTTGTCTCTTACTAGAAGGTGTCTTCTAAGGAGAATTGCACTTATATATATGTACAGCTTGTGTTGAGGAGGGCAGGTCAGTGGCTTGTATAGATTTGATGTCCTTTCTCTGAATATGGATCAACAACCATCCATTGTCTTCAAACTAAGGCTAGAGGAGCTGGCACCTCTCTCTTTGTGGAGATTAAAACTGTGAACAGCCCATGCTTACTCAGTAGTTGCATATATAATTGTCAGTTCTTTCTCTTCTGCTGCTTGCAGGTGAAATGTGAACATGCTAAACCTAGCTGCTGTTGTTGCGTTAGCTAGGACAGACATAAAGAAAAGCTATCTATGTTTTCATGTTCAAAATTAAAGATCAAGTGTGCAGCTTCCAAACTCCAGGCTTGTCACTGCTCTGATGTTTCCATTGAAATCTAAAGTTAGAGACTTGCTGACCTCAGTGGCAGGAGAGATGAGACACTGATTAGAAACTTCCTCTTGCTCGATCAGTGAGCGAGTATCTGTGTAGAAGATGGCAGTCACCTTTAGTGCAGTTTCTTTTCAGGCCTTGCAGAGCTTGTTGGACAACCAGGTTGTCTCTGATTACCTGGGATGACCCTTCGACTTTATTTGTAAGGAATGAAAAATGCCGATAAGCACCCGTTTAAATACTGCGATGGAGTGTTAAGTCTAAAATGCACATGTTGAATTGTGCTGATGCTGTGTTCACAGGTCTCACTATCAGACCTCTGATTCTGAGCGTTTGACTTAAGATACTAATGTTTTAAGACTTCTTTTTAAGGGGGTCATCTGAAAAGTAATTTGGTTTTAAATGCTTGTCAGTGGGAATAATTGACCTTACTTTATGGAGTTGGCAGCTGCAGTTACAGCTTAAATCCAAGATGCTGCTTGCAGTATAAATAACCCTTTCCATTTTATTTTTAGATTGGGAGTGGTGCAGTTATAATCAGCTTTTATGTGGTTTATGTTGTAGAACAAAATTTGGTTACATTAGTGAATCTACAGTTTGAATATGGAGCCTCTAATGACTCTGCAGCTCAGGTAAGATACGCAAGTGAAAACTGACTGACATAAGCATGGTCTCCCTTACAAAAAATATTCTTTTCTCCTTCTAAATTTAGTAACTGGCTAAGCAGTGATTGGATAAGTGTTCATCTAAAATTAGGTGGTGACACAAATCAGCACAAGCCAAAAAGTGTTTGTGTAGCTAATGCTGTAGTAGTAATCCCCCCTGCTCTAGACATGACAGGAACTGGCTCTGAAATAACAGGTATGTTGTGGTGGAGGTCATGCAGCTGCAGTTCTGGTGAGCTCTCCAAATGAGTGCCACTTGGAGCTCCCTTCGTCTGCTGCTTGGCTGCACTGCCACTGCTCTGCCTCCATCGCTGTCCCTGCAGTGCTCCTGGGGCTGCTTTGTCCCTTGTGGGGCCTTTTCCCTGGGTCTGGGGTTCAGTCTGGATGGTGATTTATTCCCCCCCATCCTTTTTTTTTAATTGGCATTTTGCATTACCACAAAACTTCCTGAATAACCCTGTTTAGGGGGAAGGGAGTTTAAATCTATTTAAAGTGTCAGGGACATCTGCTGAGACTTGGGCCTTGCAAGCTGATTAAGAGGGTTGATTGTAATGGGTTAGACAGCAGTCATGTACACTTGGGTTTGCAGCTACTCGCGGCTGACTAGAAGTACCCTGATTTATCCCTCTCTAATGTTTAATGAATGTGTTTATTCTTTAAAGACAGATCAAAATTAGGCTGGTTATACTCTTAACACACCAGCTTACTTTCACAAAGGTAGACTTCAGGGCAGGAGCTGAATGTGGAATTATTAAGAGACAAGGAGAAGATTTAAAAACACTAACAAAGCAGGTAATGTTATTTTTGGTGTCACTGAAATGCCTGGAAAAGGGGCTTTTCCTTTCTGGGGTGGATCTGTAGTACTCAAACCTGCCTAAGTCTTTAATTACTCAGAAACATCTATGTTGTGTCTGAGCCTCTTGGTACATAGAACGTGTTACTGGGTTAACCTGTAGTGGTGGGGAAAAGGAGAGACCTCCTTTCCTGGGGGTCCTCTGCTGATCTTTCTTTGGTCCCAGGCTGTTCAGCATTCCGAGTGTTTCCACAAGTACAAATTGCCACGTTCAGCTTCTGCAGCCGGGCTTGCCAGTTCTGGTTGAAAGCTCGTGTTCTTTCTGTCACTGTACCTGTAACCAGTCTGGCTATCCTATATTAAATTGCTTTGCATTTCAGACCTATTAACAGCTTCTTCCCAGGAGATGGCACTTCTAGTAGCACATCTTTTCCCTGGTGAATGGAGTCGACAGTATGACAGCCTTGTTTACTGACTCCATTCTTTAATTGCAGTCTAATTTTGAGGGTCACTTACAATGTAATTTTGCAGTTTTAGTGTCCAGATATGCCCTAGGCAGAGAAGTTGTGCTGCAAAGAAAGGATGCTAAAGCTTTCCAGTTGGCCTTAAGCAATACTACGTAACCCTTTCTCGTACACAGTAATACGGTCAGGTGGGACAGCTAGTTGGAAATCTCTAGAAGCAAGGACTAATACGAGGGTCTTCAATTCTGCTTTAAAAGCCAGCCTAATAAAAGCATCTCTGCTTGGGTTAGTGTGCTCTGAATTCAACCTAGCAAGCAGATTTTGATGTTTCCTGGCACAGGCTAATGATGTAACAACTGATTTGGGCTTGAAAGTTGGGTAGTGAGGGGAAGTTAATGGGCACTAATTTTCTTTACTGTTTTTCTTTCCTTTTGACTCTTTTAATCACATCTTTTTCTCTTCTTGATGGCCGAAGCTGTATACAGTGGTCTGGATGAAGCATTAATAATCCATAGTATATAGAAAAAGTTTACTTCATGATACATCCCTGTACATTTGCCTTTTTTCTAGTAGTGACAGTAACTGCTGTTGGGCTTATAATTTTTCAGTAACTCCGTCCATATGTCTTTCCCTGGCAGCACTAGCCCCTTGGACTGTTTTCCCCATTGGTATTCTCTGTGGTGGGAGGGGAAGGGAAGCAGGCATTGCTCTGATGGGAGTCCTGGGCTAAGGTTCTTTGTAGCAGAACACTAGACACAGACAAAAAAGAAATATTAACCAAGCTGAGCAAATCCTGTGCCCATAGTTTCTCTGAGTGCTGCTTGCAGGGCGAGTGTGTGAGTCAGTGACTAATGCGCCAAGACAAGGGTGAGTTTCTGCTTTGCAGCAGAAATGGCCTGGCTCCTTCCTGTCTGCTGGCATATAGCGTAATTTGTCAGCACTTTTGTTGCAGAGGTAGTAATGTGTTGCATGCTAGGTGGGGGTACATGATTCCTTTCTCTCTGACCCTCATAAGCCCACTGGACATACTGGTCATCAAGCCAGCAGAAGTGTAAAGGCAAGTTGATGGCACACAGTTCATTGTTCCCAAAAGAAACTCTTGTGGTGTCAGCCAGACCTACAGGAGAGACTTGTAGTAGAAATACCAGAAATGAAGATAGGATTGTGTGTTAAGTCCATATATTCTCTAAGTTAGCAACTCATTGTGGCAAGAATCAGTAATGTGAATCAAATACAAAGCCCTGGCAGGTAAGCTGGAGTAGCTGCCTGGTGTGGCGGTCTGTCTGTTTAGTTCTCGCTGGTGGAGACTCTCATGTCCTTTTGGAGATACAAAGAAATCTGTTTATAAACAAGAAACTTCCCCTGTTATGCTTGACTCCTTAAGCATTGCTTTTACTTCAGTTGGTGAGTAAGATGGATACCAAAGCTATTGTACAAAGTGCTCTGTAAATGTTAGGGGGTTTTAGTACTTCTGGTATTAACAATAGTGTCTGTGGGTGACAGGCCAGAAGCATTGTCTTTTACAACATGTACTCAATGTGGCAATTCCATCCTAGAGAAGGCTGGTTTTATGAATTTGGGAAATACCACGGACACTTTCAAGTTTTATGTTAGGCCAATGTTGATATCTGGATTTGTGATTTGGTGATAGAAGTATAAGCAGCAGAGTATCGAGAACACCTTGAAAAGCCTCTGGCTTCTCGTGGTGGTTGACGGGAAGGGGAATGGTTCTTAAGTTGAATCAAGTTGTAGTGTTTTAGCCAACTGCAGCAAAGAATGGTCTCCGAGTCTGCATTTCCCTTCCTTTACTCTGTGTTTGTGTACAATGGGTTGTTTGTGTCCTTTCTGTAGGAAACAACTCCTCGTTGGCCTTGGGACCTTGCTTGTAGCGTGGTCACATAGCTCTGTTTCTGTTGACTTTCATTGTACCAGGGAATATAAGGGGATGCATCTTTTTCAAGTATTCTGAACTCCAAATTCTGGCTATTTAGTATAGCTGCTCAAACTTCTGAGGTCTGAATACTCAGGCTTTACTGTCTGTCTTCGTTCTGGGGGATGTTTAGATACAGCACTTCAGAAAGAAGTCAGGGACTGGAATTTGGATAATTTTCTGCTGTTACAGAGCTGTGCTGAAAAGGAATTTCTCTGTGAGGTGGTCACTCAGTGAGGACTCAGCTGGAGCCAGCTTACATCAGTAGTAGGTTCTCCTACAGTTCTAAAGGGACATCAGGTTTTGGAAGCAGAAACGGGGAACACCTACTGAGGGTTATTTTAATAGTGATGTGTGTTTGGCCTTTGGACTTTTCTAGCTACCAGAAATAAACCTGTTAAACAGCTCATGACAGTAGCGTTGCTCTCAGCTGTTGTGGTGACTTAGGAAGTCCGAATGCGAGTAGTTAGCATAGTCCTCTACACACTTATTTAATTGGCACCTTCCACAACAAAGTGCTGATATTTGAAGTTGTCTTCCGCTGTACATTTACAGTTAAGATTTTAAGTCATTCTTATCCTGCTAACTTAGTCAGAGCCCTGAATGCCCAGTGCACCCAGCCCTTGCATGTTAGTTACATTGACTTGTGCTCTCTGAAGGAAGATACACCAGCACATCTGAGAGAATGTGCTGGCAACTGCAGGAACCACAGATTGCCAGGTTGTGTATTAATTTGAAGTAACAGACTGAAACAGACCTGTCTGCATCTTGCTGTCTCTGCAATGGTTTTAACTTGCTTAGTGAAAGCATGAGCTGGGTGTTTCACCAGTGTTACACAACACTGCCCATTCAAACCTTTCTCTTGGGCAGAAGCTGAGGAAAAAGCACCAAATTGTCAGATCAAAGCATTCAGAAAACAGGATAATTTTTTCTGAAGGAGCTCTAGCACACATATACTGTGGGAGACTCGAGGTTAAGTGAACTGAGAGGGTTCATCCCAGGATAATTGTGGAAACTAGGAGGCAAAGCATATGACACCAGTGTGACTGCTGCCTGTGGGGAAATAGCTAAAAAAGCTGAGAAACCGAGCTGTTTTGGTGTGCAATAATCAGTGCAACAACACTGGTACAGTTAGATCTTCAGCACTGTGTCATTCCAGAAGAGTCAGTACGTTATTCTAAAAGCAGGCTGCTTTTCATGTTTGAGAATAAACTTCAGTGACGCTAAGGGTTAGTTCTGGAAGACTGTCTCCTCATCTTGGGGATGAGGACTGGCCCCCAGGAAGGGTGAGCAAGGAATACAGTTTGATGCTGTCCCAAGTGTGTGATCTCTTATTCCTGTGTAGTCACTGGGCCCAGTTCGCTGAGCCAGGCTGCATGGCTGCGGAAGAGCCCAGGTTCTTGAAGGCGCAGTGGCGGCTGCAGAGGCACAGCTTTCCTGCTAAAGCTCTCGGAGGTGGAGTGTGACTTGTTCCTGCTGTTCAGCAGGTGCTGCGCCTGGATGTGTTCTTCACTGTACCAGTATTTGGAGTTGATACAAGTGGTCCAAGGTGTAGTGACTGTTCTGATCAAAGTACCAGTCCTGGTTGCAGTGGTAGAGAAATGGTTGTTGTCTGGAACTAAGCAGCTAGTTTGAATTAAACCTCTTAGACTTGTTATCTGCAGTCTGATCACTTGCAGCTTTCCTGTTTTTCTTTATGTGGTCTAATTCAAAACCTGCTGCTGCAAGCTGTGAAAATAAAGGCCTTTTAAAGGAGAACCTCCCTCCAAACCTCTTTGTACATTATCTTGCTATGTAAAATGGTGTGGTTTTTAGTGACTGTCAGATCACAAGGTGGTAACTTTGGGGCAAACTTGGTGGGTGTCCTTGACTGAGTCTGTTTTCCCTTTTTGCAGGGTTGGCGTGTTGGAGGACACCTTCACCTGTCTTGGTGTTCTGTGTGCCATTGTATTCTTTCCAATTGGGATTCTGTTCTGTCTTGCACTGAGGCAGAGAAGATGCCCTAATTGTGGGGCAGCTTTTGGTTAATGGGATGAACGTGGACATGCTTATGGAAGCTACAACTGTTAGCATACTCTTTCTAATGTAAATGTCATGTACAATCATTTTATTTGCTTCAGACCTGTTTTGTAAAGTGTGAAGAAATTTAGTCTCTTGCATGTAATTTAAACTTAATCTTTTATGAGCATGTGCATCGCAAAACATGAAAACCCGACTTGTTTTCCATGTTTAGTGGCACCTGTTGAAAACTAAATAAAACTGCTTTTCCTTTTGCAATCCTCAACTTGTGGCTGGGTTATTAAGTATATGACTAACGTGTCTGATAACATGTAGTCAGAAAGTGGAGTTAGTAATCCTAGCTACAAAGAAGGATAAATAGTTGCCAGAATCTTTAAAAAAAACCCAAAACCATGGTTTAGGGCTGTACTTGTTTAAGCAAATCAGATGTTTTTGAGTAAACCGTTGCAAGTGCTTTGTGTGCTACCACTATGCTTATACACCTCCTTTAGCAGTAACAGAGCCGTTTTCATTAGCACAGGTCTTGCATCACACAGTGGCAGTATCCTACCTGCTGGAGCTGGTGGCAGTTCACAGACAATGGTAGAGAAGCTGCAGCACTGCCAGGTACAAGCTGCCCCGAGTAGATTTTTGCATTCCAGATAATTTAATTCTGATACTGAATTATTGAAAGCTTACACAGTCAGGTATAAGGTTGCCTCTGATATGCTTTAGAAATTGGGCTCGGGTGTAAATTAACTCTGCTGAAAAGTTGGTGTGTCAAAAGGGGATTATAGATATTTCTGCAAGGTTCCACACAGCAAATGAAGTGTCCTCAGCCTTGAACTTGAAAGGCTGTGTGAGAGGAGGAGGTGGAATGAGTGGACTCTACCTCTCCAGCCATCACATGCTCTCATACTATTTTTTGACATTAAGTAAGTGAAAGGCATTTCACATGACTTGAATTCGCAGTTTATAGTAGAAGCAGACACCACCACATGAATTAGCCTTGGGATGCTGTAGGAAGCATGTACATATGCGAAGCAGAATAATTGAGAGTAAGGATTGATGACTGGCAGCAGTCACAATACCGAATTCAGGGTGGGAAATACCTGACCTGTACAGTGGTAAAGCACCAAATGCTGACGCAGAGTGAGGAGTCAGGTTTTAACATTCCAGGCTAATTTCCAAGATGATTATTACTGTAGGAAGAGTTTTTCAGACAAGCTAGCTCCTCCATTGGATTTAGAGAATCTGAGCCCCAGGTAACAAACCGAACAACCCTGCTTGTAAGGGAAGTTAGAAGCTGTATTTCACTCAGACCCTGCACTACACCAGCATTTGTGCTAGGCTCCTTCAACGATTTTCAAACTTCATCTGTTTTTCTTTTGTGAAACTTCAAAGGCATCTTTTTATATTAGCATTTGAGAGAAAAAACATGGCACTGTTTTATTATGACTCTTTATAAGACTAAAGTTTGACAACATGTTTTAAAGAAAAAATTACCATTGAAGAATGTGTTGACAGTACAACATCAGACTTAAAATGGGTTGATATTAACACTTGAAAATTTGTATCTGAACATTAAGCAAAGCATTACAAACTGTCTATTCTTACAGGATAAATATTTATTTATAACCTAAGGTGTCTTTCTTAAACAAAATAATGAATCATCACTTTATACAGGTGATTCTCTATTCCAGAATAAGGCAGTTGTTACATTGTTCTGTTGGGGGGGGGAGGGAAATAATCTTTTTCTTATTTACTAAGTGGCATATGCAGGCTTGTGTTCTAGAACTTACCATTGCAGTTTCCAAATAACGAATGCCAAAGAATCAGATCTGTGAGCTATTAGTTACACTGGTTCACTAGAGAATCCAAACTAGCCCCAGTATTTTCACAATTCCTACTACAAAAAGGCATACTGTAAAATCAAGCCAAAGTGCTCAAACATTAGCCCAAAGCAGTTACCTCATTAGAAAGTACAGGTTTAAAAAATAAATCAGAAATCCATTCCAGGTTGCTTCTATTGTACAGTAATTACATTTAAATAAATTCTTGGAACAAGTTTAGATAGCAATTATTACTGAAAATGGTGTTTCTAAGGAGGAAGCACATGTGCATGGACTGTACATTCATCGGATAATCGGTGCTGATCTGTCATTTGTTACTGTTGGTCTGAGTTTCACAGTTGCAAAAGGATTTTCTCCACTGAAAAGAAAAGAAATGCACACAGTTACTAGAAGGTTTGCTGCAACACAACCCCACGTTTAAGCCATGCAGTTTCTTCATCCACGGTGTTTGAAGACTGAAGTTATGGTTTTAGACTAAAGGATTCCAGGTAACTCTTTTTAACTTGAATTTTAAAAACAAGCTTACGTATGAAGGCTCACTTTGCAGGGATCAAAACGTGGGAAGTTAATGCCCAGTTAGATCTGGACTTTTTTGTTTTGAACAGCTCCCAGTTTGGAAAGATTTTTAACCCTCAAAGACAGTTTAAATCCTGTTCCCTGTCAAACTACTGCAGAAACACTGATTTTTCTCAGAAGGGCCTATACATTGTATTTTACTTGATTTATTCTAATTGGTGCAACCAGTTATAGCTTAATGTTTTACCAATGCGTAGGAAAGGTCACAGTGATTTGGCAAAAACATCCTTATTTTCCCTCACAATCAATACAATACAGTAAGTCAATATAAAACTCCAACACAACTAAATTAATGTAAAAGCTTTAAAAAAAATATACCTTAGAAAAGGTGGTTTTATAATGCCATTCATGTCAGGTTTCTGTAAAAGAAGAAGAAGGTATTTACATAGATGTACAAAAACCATGCTAGAGGTGATCTCACTATCCTGCTAAGGAAGAGACCCTGTCACTCAAGCAGGTAAAACATCTAGAATAATTATTGTGTGGTTCAGTTGAACTGGAGAGGGGAGAATTCTCAGAACATCAAAATTAGAAAGGTAAAAAAAATGGTGTCAGCGCTATCTGGCTTTTTATTATGTGTGGTATCCCGCCCCCTCCCCCCCCCCCAAGGTTTATGATCAGTGATCACCTGAAGGCTCACTGGGCATTTTCTAGGTTAAAATAGCAAGTGAAATGTCACTGCAATAGCCATCAACCAAAGGAAAAAGGACAGAACTCCCTACAGCAGAAATACACCATACTGTTTCTACAGCATCATTTATAAAACGCAGTTGTCACAGTAAAACACCAAAACCAGGCTTGGTGCAGATGTTACCAAGTGGATACAGTCAGTGAGTCTTCATAGAAGTGAAAAGCCATGAAGTTAAAAGAGGCAGCAGGCCAGCATAATGATGTATTTAAATGCAAAAGCCTGGAGTGAGGACAGATTTCTGATCTAGAGGGGTTTTGTACAAGATAGTGTGTTTAGCTATTATGGATTCACAAAGTACAAGTTCAGGTATCTCCTGTGACTTCTGCAAGTAGCAGTGGTGAGTAATAAAAAGGCAAGAAAACAGCTGCTGGTAGTACCTGTATAATTTATATTGTTTGTATGGGAGCGCTAGAAAAGGAGGAATGGTTTTGCATAGCTGTTGCTAATATTTCATTCTAATGAAGCTGTCATATTTAAATGTACAATCTGAAAAGCCTTGTTGTTATAGCTACAGCCTGGTCTGTGCTTGTGGATGAAGTGTGCTTCATTCTTGTGAAGTCAGGACAACCCAACAGATGCAGTGTTGCTGTCACCATGCTGCTACAGGACCCAGTGTTTCAGGTGTGATAAAATGGAAGCCTGTTGTATTACCCTTTATAAGCCCGTTCTACATGGACGTTTGGGCAAACAGTTAATTTCTATACACCACCACCCCCCAAATTTTAGTAATAGTCATACTTAACGATGTATTTTAAACTGTGAACTAATTGCATTGCTTCTAATAGGTGTCAGATACAGTTCAAGGTGAAAATTGGAGTATACATTCTTGCATGTAAAAGCAGGAATATGCAGCCACCTTTTATGCAACAGCTTGACTTGTACTAACCATTCAGTCTTTGTGGCCACTTTGGGTTTAAGACTTAAAATTTCACTACTGAGCAAAGGCCTGTGAGTCTTTCCTTTTCAGGCACACTGTCTATTGTACCAGTAGCTCCCAGCTACCACATTCATGATACCATGATGCATGTGAAAAAATCTCTATTTAATCAGGACCTAATTCAGCAGAGTTCTTAACCATGTGCTTGACTCGTGATTCCAATGAAATTGCTCATGTACATCAGTCAGGAATAGACTTAGACCTTAGAATTAGGCCTAATTAGCCCTAAAGTTAATTAGAATGAACAAATGCCTGAAGTACACGCTACTTCTCACTGAACTCCAACCCCTGTCAACTACTAAGTCTTTTTTAGTTGATAGTGTTCTGCATAGTACTGTCCTACATAAGAGAGCATGAACAATTTAAGTTGCAAGAGCCGTTCCTCATCTTTCCTTCTTGAAATCCTGAGCTATTTTTTCCTGTGTATTCCGAAACAAAAATCAGATGCCTCAAGGAATCCTGCTTCTGCATAACAGACACTGTAAGCATACAGCTTTATGCATATGTCAGTTCTGTACGAGCCTAAAGGCCTGCCTGGTATAATGAGCTTATTTCCAAAGCCTTGCAGTGGTGTGGGGGATGGTGCCTTGCATGGAAGCAGGAAAGACAAGGAAGCTCCGAAGAGTTCCAGAAGAAGGAAAATAAATAGTGACTGGAGCAGGACAGTGGGGTGCAAGTGCAGCTGCTCCCCTCTACAGTTTTCTTCCTTATTTGGTATGGTAACAGGTAAGAAGAATCAGAGGGGCACAGTAAAAGGATATCTCAACAAGAGCAGGTATTAATTTAGAGTTGGGAATTCCTTTTTTTTAATTTTGCTTTCCCTGTGGAAATTCAGAATCTCAAAAAAGGTGCATTTGTTTTCCACTCTGGAAGTGCTATAAGCTTCCATTCTGGCCTCCAAAGAGAATATACTCTTCTAATTAGAACTCTGTCCTAGTCTGTCAACTAAATGCTTTGCCATTCCCCTTGGTTTTTCATTTCAACAAGAACATTAGTCCACAAGTCCTATGTTTATTCCCAAAACCACTGAACTAATGCCACAGAACAAATAAAGCAACGCTTACGGTGACCACTCTTGCAACTGAGGATAGTTATCCATAGCAACAACAACACAGCATGGTGACACCCAGGCAGTTCAACAGATGCAATAATTTTTAAGCTCTAAGGTCAACTTGTCACAGGGCAGAGAACTCACTCAACTGCTCGCTTGGCAGCTTCCATGGGCTGACATCTTTTGACTGTTGTGAACATAATTGCGTTTGAAGGACATGTTGATCCCACAAAGGTCTCAACAACCAGCCATAAGAACCAATGTATAAAATCTGACATTACATAAAAATCACTTCTGTACTATTTAATTTGTGCTATTTTCTGTGAGACTTTCTTTTCATGTTCAACAGATTCCATTCCTGAAAAGTTCGCTATGCAGGGTAAGTCTCCTAGTACTCTTATATCCCTGAACACTTCTTCTCCTTTCCTATTACTACAGATGGACTGAAATACCAAAACCCCGTGATACTCCTGAAGACAGCAGCAGCAAAGGGCCACTGAAGTCAAGTACAAGTAGCTAAGGCAGAACGTTCCAGAGCCTCGTTTAAGAGCTTGGCTAAGTAGGTCAAGAAAAGTAAGCAGGGGGGAACATTTGGATTTGTGGTATTGGTCACTTACCGGGCCAGCATTTTCTGGTCTGTCAGTTGGTGTTTTAACAGCAGCACCTTTGGAAGGCTCCATTCTCTTCTCTGTTTGCAAAGACCCCAGGTAGTCTGGTGGTGGGAGGACAACATCACCTTTTTCCACAAGATTTACAGAACTAATACTTCGGATTGGTGTAGGGCTGCAAGATAGAACCCAGCAAATGACATTTGCAGTCATCTCTCTCATCTTTAGCCCCAAGAAGCACAAAAGTGCATGAACTGAAAGTTAGTAGCAGCATACAATCCTGCTGAAGTCAGCAGGACTCTAAAGCTGGGGTGAAGGTAGTTCTTGGGTCTTTGTGTAACCATTAGAACATGTTAATGTAATCAAGGGATCATCATACTACAGACGGTTAGGAAGTATATACTATATATGTTACTGAACAACAAAGAACATGAGTAGAAAAATAACATTTGGACATTTCTGCAAGTCCCACACAAAACGTTACCTTGGCACTGGGGCAAATGGTTTTTCTTCTGCTGGTTCTTCCAGTGGTCTCGTATATGATGATGGAAACCATCCTTTTCTGTAACGGGAAAGTTTCTCAGATTCATATTATATAAAATTGGAAAGGTATTTCAAGAGACAGCAGTGGACAAAACAGCAGACCCAATGAGCTGAGATATAACTTTTAAAGACCCTATTTCTGGTGATACCAAATTAGTATATAAAATCTTCCTGAACTAAGTGCAGTGATTCACCTTACAGAAAGACCCCAAGTCACCAGTCAATGACAGCCAGCAAAAGAGGTGGAAAACCATTTACTAACATCTCCTAACAAAACCTGACTAGACACGTGTTTCCTTCGTGTTCAACCTGGGTAATAGATTGATTATCTTACACTTTGGTTGTCTCGTGTTCCCCATAAAGCCAGCCATCCTTTTCCTCAGCTACAAGAAGGGTGATGATATCCCCCTGTGCAAAGCTAAGCAACGTCTTGTTACTTCCAGCAGTATGTGGGAAGATCGTCTTTACTTTTTGCCTTTTCATTATATTTAGTCCTGTGGCAACAGAAGTCGAACGCGATAAACTGGCATCATCTGAACTCTCTGTCAAAAAACAGAACAATAAAGCAAAAAACCCAAAATTAGCCACACACTAACAAATAAATTAATACTCTGACAGGAAAACAAGAAGTAGATAATGGAATACGTGAGTGCAAATCGAGTTCTGAGACCTTGTACTTTCCACTCAGACACCTCTCAGTTACCTGCCAATCTTTGTTATCACCATAAAGTTCTTAATAGCACGTGCATTTATATACACACACACCCATCACAATAAAGTTGAACCAATGGACATGAACAGTTGAGTTTGAACTTGCTACTTCTTCCCTTTTTTGGCATGAGAAATGCTCCTAAAAGTTCCCAGCCGGAAAAGACCTCTGAAAATTTCCATTCTAAAGAAATGTCACTGTGTGTGAAGTCCAAGATTTCATTCCCAAATGTGCTGAGCAGTCAGCTCCAACTGAATCCATGCAAGTGCAGATACTCAGTACTCTGCACACACCAGATGCTTACCAGAAGACAGCGTAAAGGAGATCTCAAATTGTATGTTATTTGATCAGTACGATATATTGTAAACACACTTTTAAGGAGGAAATGCTGGAATTGCTGTTATCCCACTGCAGAGTTCTACGTATCTTTTGTGATCTAGGCTTAGTCCTTTCCCTTCCTGCCCAATAGCAGAGCAAGTTAAAAAAACCTCAGTATATTAGAAACTTAGAAACCAAATCTGAACAGGATTTTATGGTTCAGGAAAGAAATACATCACTGTGCTCATTTTGTCCCATGTGTGTTCCTCCCTAACTGCTACTTGCTCTTCAAGGAAACGAAAGCCAGACTGTGATGATTCTTTGTGTGAAATAATGGATGTACCTTGTGCAAAATCATAGAACATGTTCTGGTAAGACTGAAGTCCTAAGAGCAGTTAACCTGGATTCATCAGGGACACACAAAGGGATTAAACCAGAATCTACCTATCTTGACCTGCATTTACTGCAAACAATTCTTCTCATAACATACATTTCTCCTGTTAGGTAATTTATATATTTAAAGACCATTTTCTGCTCCTCTAAACGTCCTGGAATTCACATGATCACAGTAGTCCTGAGATAACACTGAACACTACAGTATGTCATTCACACTTAGAGAGTTTGCAGAGTGACACTCACCTGCTGAATTATTTAGCTTTTCAGAAGACGCCTTGGGAACTGTTGCAGGGTTGTTGAACATATCAACTAAAGGGCTGGTGTAGGCCCTGCCTGTCGGAGCAGGGGGCACCTTCGCTGCATTCTCATGGTGAGGATAAAAATCATGTCCAATCTAGAGTCACAAAACCAACAGGGTCACAATACTGAGGAGATGGTGAAAACTTCTTTGCAACATTAAACTCTAGAAAGCAATGCTTAAATATTCCCAAACAATTCATATTTGGACCTTCAGAAAACCCCCACATTCTGATGAAATTGCTGACAGAATAGTTTGTAAGAGACTTCTGTTCCTTGATAAACATTTGTTAGTGGGAATGCTATGATAAGACTTTTTTTCTACAAATAGCACAGTTACACCAAGATGACATCCAGATTTTTCAGATTTTTTTTTTTTAGAAGTTTACTAACATCACGTAGAAATTCAACAACTAATTATAACACAACATACAAATAGGTAGAATTCAGAATGTACTCTAATAAATTTATAAAAATCACAGAGGGAAGAAAGGAAAGAAAATAGTAAATAACATTTTATTTAAGTTTATGTTGAACTACTGAGTATGTAATTACTATTACTTACAGATAAGAATGTAGGAAATGAATGGTTAGGACAAAAGTAGTCCTGAGGCTGGGTTCTGCAGTACAAGTCCTAGGCACCCAACTGAAAACAGTTTGTTTGGAGCTGTGCTCCTGCCTACTCTACCTTGTGTTCTTCCAGTAGCAGAGCTTCAGCGGAATGATTTTGCTTCATACCCAACCCCAGTTATTGCTGCTGAGGTACATTATAGACTCAATCCCAAATGCTTAGGTACAAAAGCAGGTACTGAAGCCACTTTACTCCCATTTAAAAGCAAGAACCTTTAGCTATCAGAGAACAACTTACCAGGGTATTTCTCTCTATCATTGGTGAAGGCAGTGGAGTTCCTGATACTGGGGTGGAACCAGGTGTCCTTATTTCATCTATCATCATTCTGACTTTTTCAGGCACTTTGGTAGCATCACTGCAGATCTCCTGCCACCCAGGCAGCTTGGATTTCAGGAAGTCCGCACACTGCATCCAAGTTTAAAAAGGTACTTCTCAAAGACAGGCTTTTTCATAAATTGCACAGACCTACTTGTTAATTTTCATTATACCAAAATGATAACTCCAGCAAAATGAAAGTTTTCAGAAAGATTTTTGTAAGTAGTATCTGTGTGAAACAAGTAATGTTGTGGAAGGAGACTGTCCTTTTTCAGGGTCAGATACTGGAAATACCTGATTAGTCCATATATTTTTTTCTTAATGTATGATTTTTTTAAAACTCATGGAACCCTTCATTGTTGCTACAGCACATTTAAGAGAATATTGCACAACATTTGTCTAGCACTGCAGTGTTCCTTAGCTATTTATGGCAGTCAGATCTACATAGCGCAGGAGATAGATAGTTACAGTCTCTGAGATGATTAGATTTTAGGAGTTTCATTTCTGCTTCACTCACGCCACTGACCTGAATGTGATAGAAGTGCATGTGCTGGGTAAAGCTGCAGTGCTTGTCAACCAGAAAACAGAACCTTCTTTTTTCTTCAAGGAGAGCTTCTCTGCAGCCTTCTGCAATAAACCTCTGAATGTCACTCTGTCGAGAGCTCACTGTTTCCAAATACTAAGGAAAGAAAGGAAAAATAATCACATACACTCTTGAGTTTTATTTGATACTAGATCCAGTTCCTGAAGCAAAGTCCCAGAGCCTTGGAAAAAGCTTTTGGAAAGGTGGGATAGGGTGGCTCTACTGCCAAGTCTTTCTCTTCTGCACACACCTAACTTTCCACATCTCATCAGGCACAGATCATCTAGTTATGGAGTGGGGAAAGTGAAGCAAACCAAGAAACGCTCTTTTAGCCTCTAAATAAAATGATGCCATAAATAAGAATATGACATCAAAGCAGCAACTGTGCTGAGCAATTTTAGGGCCACAGGTGTTCTAATCTGACTAATTGCCTTTATCTGCTCCATGGCAGTTACATTTACTCTCAAAGCTATGATGAATCTCTACTGTGTTACTGGTGTTTTAGGGAGGGGAAAATGACTCACAAAAAAGACTAAGCTCTATTTTTCTGAGGTTATGAGGATTCATGGCTAAACTGTGATTGAATGCTAATCCTTGAATTCTAAGTCCAGTATCTTAAAAAACCTGGACTGCTACGAATGGAGGTTGAAAGATAGGTAGTAAGAAACAGGAGCTGGTACTATTCATGTTGAAAATTAAAATAGAAAAATATGGAGAAAAAATATATAAGCTATCACGAAGTAAAAGTACTGTGCAAAAAATATATCAATGGCAAGTATTTTTTGAGAGATACGTGACAACCAGGATATGACTTCCTAATTTAAAAGTTTCTCTTCATTGCCTTGCCATTTCTTACTTCGCCTCAAGATGGCAATGCCGCTCTAAAATCAGTAGGACAGGTAATAGTGCTAACAGAAGTTGGAGTTTGCCTACTTTGGGAAATTAATTTATAACAAATGACTACTGAATTTGCATAGAGTAGCTAAGTCCCTGTGTAAACCTCTGCATAAAGGTGTAGTTACAGAAGTGCTTTAAAAATAATAATAAAAAAATCAAATAGTGGTCAAGGGATGAAACCTAGAAACTGAAGCAGTCTCTGAGTGTGTACAGCAGAGCAGTCCAGAGCGTAATTTCAACTCGAATACATACTCTAGGAGTGCCTTTAACATAAGCCAACTCTGAGGAACCAAAAATGCATGTTCTTTGAAACTGTAGGGTTAAACTGTTGCTGAACAACTTACAGAGGAGTTATGTGTATTAACTAATGACATGGCATGCACAAAAATCATGGTAAGCTTCAGAAGTCAAGTTTTAAAAGCAGACTCAGATGTGACCAGTAATAGCTTGACATTTTCTGTTGACCAGTTCTGATACAAAGAAAGAAACAGATCAGGGACAACACACTCACCTCCATTTCTTTGTGCTCATATTTCATTACATTTCGTGCTCCTTGGCTTTTCCTCCTGATTTTTTTCAGCTCAGCCTGAGACTTCTCTAAAGAATCTAATTTGCTTCTGTGTTCAGTTTGGTACCTTTTTAAAGTTGCCTGCAATCAAAGCATTCAAAACATCTCAGTGCACTCAGCCCCGGAACTGGGTAAGTCACTGCCATCATCTATGAGATACTGCTATCATACGTCAGATGAGTTCAGCAATTGCCTCTCTCAACTTTAGTCTAAAATTGTTTTAGTTTAAGCCCTGCACTGGTTCCCTTTTTACCACAAAATAAGTATGACAATTTTTGCAATGTTTATGTATCTAAAGCTCAGTTCTAACACACTGATTAACTAACCGTTAGGGAACTATTTCTGAAAAATTCTTTGACCAGCCACAAATAGATTAAATACAACTTTTAGAACTAAATGTACTTACATTCATGTATTTCACATCCAGGTCTGTTTTCTTCTCCAGTTCAGATATAATTTCTTTATGAAATTTTTTGAACTTTAAAAGCAAATGAATGAAGAGTTAGTACAAATGGGCAAAAAAGTAATTTATAATTTCAGAAGGAAAATAGAAAAAGAAATGGTTTAACTTACACTCTCCTCTAGGCTGTCATTGAGTTTCTTGTGTGTTCTTGAAATTTCTACCAGAACTTGGCCTGTTGATAAACATACAACCATATTTGTTTCTTTCAGAGAGTTCTGAAGTTAGGTAACAAAGAACAGTAATAAAATATATTTAACTAACATTATTATTAACTGGAATATATTTAGGAGAATCTGAAACTTCTTGCTGTTGCTCATCACAGTAGCTTAAATAAGTAACCAAATCTGGCCACAGACAAACCAAGGAGCACATAAGGGATAGAAAAATAATTAATCACTCATTATTATGCAAAAGGGACACGGAGTGCCAGACAAAATAAATACTTCCTTCTCTCCAGAATAGCTCATATTGATTTAGTAACAGCCTCTTTTCTTGCCAAGTCAGAGAATAGCACAGAAGAACTAGAGATAGTTGTTACTATCCAAATAGCTGCTATCCATTTTTCAGTCTGAAAATTAAACTTTAATGTTTATTAATTGCACCTTCAGAATTAACAAAGTAACCTCTCACTTTCATTCACAGCACACCTGCTAATCCATATGCTGATTAATTTCCCATGCTGTTTTATCAGGGATTACAGCCTGACTGTACAGCATTAACTAATAGCCAAGAAGCAGCATATTTCTCAGCATCCTCTCAACAGATCCTAAATATCCCTATTAGGCTCTGCTGCCCTCCAGCACAAAGTTACACAGCTTGCTTTTAGCCCTGAGCAGTTAAAAGCTGAACTGTTTCATTTTGCTTTAGGAGGATATAAGAGGGAAAATACCTCAATCCTTTGGGTGTGGTTCTGTGTGCAAACCAAGGTAAACTCTGCCTGCTGCAGTCCTGCCCTCTGTGCAGGCAGCCACATCATCCTGCTCTGGATGCAGATGGCCACATCATCCCCACTCCCTTCGTGCTGGCACTGACATGCTGAGTGCGTGCCAGTCTTGTCTGGGAATTGCAACACACTGCTGGGAAGAGTAGCTGGAAGTGTCCTGAAGCGCCCAGTCTGGCTTCACCCACCTTAGACATGTACACAGTTACCAGGTCTCAACCAGGAGCCACTGCAAAAAACTGGAAGTGCTGGGGCCATGAGCAGATTCCCAGACTGTGTCACATCTGAAAGCCGTGACTAGAGATGTGTTTTACTGTCATGACAAGAACAGCAGGCTCTGTTCCACAGCTGATTCTCTGGCATGCCTCCTCCAGGAATCCATCTATTCCTCAGTCAACCTTGCAGTTATCCCACTGCGAATACTGGGTGCTTTCAGTATTAAACCTCCAATAACACTGTCCTAACATACAGACAGATCTTCAGCTAAACAACATAAAACATGGGTCTGCGTTATTGTTTATGGGGAAACATGAGGCAGTTCAGGAAGAAAAACATGTGTCTCTCCTGACAGCATCTCCCTCTTCATGCCCCAATCCCCGCTTCTCTGTCTCTTTGCACAACAGACTACATGAGAGTTGCAAGAGGAATCAGAATACAGTGAGAACAGTTAACTTCTTGATTAGCAAGGAAAAGGGAATTCATACTCAGGATGGTGGATGGGAGAGAAAGAGGGTGCTGTATTATTTTTTTATATATATCTTGTTTTTTCTGGGTCCCCTTTTTTGTTTGTATTTAAAGTTGCTGGTGACTACCGAAATATAAATACTATGAGAGCGAGAAGTGCTCTAGTAATTAGTTGCTCATATGCAATAGAAAAGTAAATACAATGTGGTTACATAAACACTTGAAGTAACAGACATGAGTAAGCCACCTTGTTATTTTAAGGCTCTAGTAGTGAATGCACTTCAGACCATTGCACTTCTGTTTCACTGAATTCAACTGAAAGATGCATTTTAGACTCTAACAGGCTTTTAAAATTAGAAGACTTTTGTAAACTCTTATCTAAAATTTAAAAAGAAAAATAGTATTAAAAGAAATCAGGAATAAAATAACCAAGAAAACCAAACAAAATTACAGGGTTTGCTTGGTTGTAAATATGCATGCTAGAAAGTGATTGGGGAAGTTGTAGAAATTCAAGGATGAGTGTTGAAGTGCCCTTCAGAATAACTGCCCTGACAGATTTTTGTCCATTTAAAAACAAACTCCCTCTGTAAAAAGCCCATTCCGAGCATCTGCTGCCACAGCAGCACTCTCAGCTAACCCTTGGCACTGCTAACGCAGCCAGCCCCAGCGTCCGAGCTCCGACAGACACCCAACAAGGTTGGGTATTGACTCAGCTCTCACCCTCCCTTCCTCTGGCCTGCGCTGCCACCACAGAGCACACGCTCAATAAAACACCCATTCACCTGGTGCGGCAAGAATGGAAAACCTGACGCTGGGAGGTTGTTATTTCTGTCTCACACAGCACTTGAACTGACTGCAGCCTTCAAGTCTTTCGGCTTTGAATGCTTGGTTAGAAATAGGGTTTTTTCATCTTTATTACAAAGAATGCTGCCAAAACATGTCCTGAAATGAAGAGAACTTTAAAAACTACACTTCCTTCTAAATGGTTTGGGCTGGGTTATTTTACAAGTTTATTTTAGAGTGTTCTAGAACACTTCCAAATAGTATTTTTATATACTAGTGATTGTATCTCTAATTGTGTTTTCTTTTTCTCTAAACCAAAGACTCTCTGTATGCTGTACATCAGGCAAAAGCCATTTTGCGCTGGAATCTCCTACTGCCACTGGTAATCCACAGGCACTGGATGTACTGGCTCACCCATTTAATTTCCTCTTTCATGTTTTGAATCAACATTTTGAAAAGAACCCATAGTAAGCACACTCTGACCTATTAAGATTTAAATTACAGGTCAGATCCTGCACTTTGAATAAACAGAGTGCATTTTTACAGTGAATATATGGCATGTTTTTTATTGCTAGTTTAAGATAACAGGTTAGCCACATTTTGATGGCCCTCCCAAGTAAGATCTATACAAGGAGACAAGTTTTTGTAGAAGACTAATTCAGGAAAGGCAAAACAACCCTTAGCCTACATGTAACAGAATAGCTCTAATAAAGACAGTGGGTTACTCTGGATTATTAACGGCATAACCTAAGGTCAGGCTCTAGTGTTCAGTAATTATTAATCTTGTAAAAAGGTACAGGAAACTACTTCAGGTGAAGACATATCTATTTCTCACATCTACTAAAACCATTTTGCTCTGTTATTAACGCTGCTCATGATGAGGTTTTATACATGAGAGCTCATGCTATACAATAAGCAGGTATTAACCTTGTCATCGTTTATTGGCAACGCCCTATCAAACAGAATGACACAACCAGAGCGCATGATAACAGGCCACTTCAGTCCAATTTGTGGCAGACATGCTGTAAACTTGAACCTGTTTTTTGGCATCATATTATGCAGCAAATTAATAACCCAAAACCACTGGTCTTGATGATAAATATAACTATTAAAATACCAGCATTTCAAAGATGTTTTTTCTGCTTTCCATTCCTCCATACCCTGAACATGAAGTCTTTGTGACTAGAAGAGTAGAGGCACATTAACTATTCCCACATTTGGTTTAGAAAACAAAAACGTAGTTGTAATGTTTATAGATACTTGTTTTGTTATTTTGCTATTACCTCAAGTGCACTACAAGGAAGAGAAGAAAATCTCTTTTGGGCAGGGATTGTGAGGGAACATCTCAAGTATCTTAAATAACTTGAAAACAAACCAAACATTTCTCATGTACGGTTCTTGAAACCATGCTGCATAACACAGCTATAATCTGAAGTATGACCATGAACAGTAATGCCAAGTCCCATGGTAAATTTATTTTGGTTTCAAATAGGTTCAGTGCACAGGTACAAAGATCTTTTAAGCTGAAACTTCAGGAATCTGTGGAATATTTTTAGGCTTAACCAAGACTGCAGGTTGTGTCTATATTTTCTATTGAGACAATAAGACTAGAATTCTATGAGTGCTATTGGGTTTGTTACTAAAAAAAGGAAAAAAATCACTAAGCCAAAATATGTAACAGTTATTTCTCCATACACAGCATCCCATGAGTAAGAAGACATCCTTAAAAGATCATCTTTGCAGTTGAAGAAAAACAAGAAATAGCAATTTCTAACAGAAAAACTCCTTGCAAGACCAGAATGCAGAACTCCTGCAGCAGTTACACTTCAACCTCACTGTTTGCACTGAGTAATTGTACTTATTTATCCTTTTATGTTATGTTGACTGTTCCTACGAACAGAAGACTAGAAGAATTAGTTCAAGTTAGTAACAAAAAACGAACTCAATTGAGAAACAAATACTAACAGCTACCAACAAAATCACTGACGCTTTAGGAATACTAAATAGCTATATTAGAATCAATAGATGTATTAACTGCACCACCTTATTTGAAATACACTTCAATTTGGTTTTAGTTAGAGGAGGTTGCTCTTGAAAGATTTCAGGTCTCTTGACAGAGAGACTTCCTTAGATGTCTGGGAACGGACAGAGTGTTTTAAATTATATCACTCATTTATCTCCTGTTGTCCTGTTTTGCATTCGGGGCAGGTCGAGTAACTTCATGTCTTAGAGATGAAACCACGTAATTATTTACATTAAATGGGAGAATGAAAGGCTGAGTCAAAGCTCCACATGGAGACAGTGTAGTTCAAGTGTATTACTAGGTGCTGTTTCTGTCAAGGTGCTCTCTTTTTTCCAAGTTACCCTTTGCCCAGAAGAAAGGCATTTATGATAAGGGAAGGTTGGAAACAAAGTCCTTTGAAGCCAGTAGCACCTGAAAGGCAGTAAAATAGAAAGTTGCAAAGGAATACAGTATAACAAATAAATAATTGAACAAAACATCTGTAAACCTCAAGTGTGTTAAATTTATCATTCTGTCATAGGGAGGATTTAATTGTGCAACAGATGTTTTAAAGAAGGTGAAAAGCTTCAATAGTATTTAATGTGAAAGAATAAAATCATAAAGAAGGACAAAGTAATGTAAAACTTCCCAAATTCTATCTGTACTTTGCTTCTAATACAATTTGTTCAGAATGCTTAAAAAAACCCAACCCCAAGCCCCCACAATCTGTAGAATTAATAGTGATGTGCACATAAATCAGTAGGACTAGGTCAAGTCTGCCTTTCCTTACCGCATGAATGAACATGAAATAGGAAGCAAGGAGTAAATCTCCCTACAGTTCATTTTATAAAATGACATTGACACATGATCATTCGATGCCATTTTATGAAGGTGACTGCAGAAGGTGAAGGGGAAGAATGACAAAAGAGAAAAGGGGAAGAGATTTCAGAGTATAACAACATATTTTAAGTCCATTATACATGCTAGATGTAGTGCCCTGAAGCAGCAGCTCCACATAGATAGTTATGTTTTGCTATAATAGCAAATAAATAATAAAATCTGTAAATAAAAATAGAAGCAAAGAGAACTTCACATTCTAAATGGCATTCTCAGATCAATTTTTATTTTAAAATATGCTGAGTTCTCACTAAGGCTGTGAACAGAGATGGTTCTGCAATACAACAAGCAAATAAGTTAACTTAAAACAGATTAAACATGGGTTAAAGACAATAAAAACCTGACACAATGGTTGAAATCTGTGTAGTCATGTACTAGTCCAGTAAAATAAAATCCCCAAGTGATACTGATTATGAGCCATGAGAAATGAAACTGAACATCATATTATTGGACATGTAAAAAAGCATCATTTCTCATTTAAAGTTATCTCACAATATTTCAGGTAAATATCTGAAACTGATTTAATGCTCAGAGTTAAATTTCAATTTCTCCAGAGCTCAGTTTTATCACAACTTTTTCCACAAGTTTCCTTACTTCTAAATATTTAAAGTCTTTTCAGATATTTCACAGTCTCATTGATGCAGAGGAGATAAACAAGTCTTCTAAAGTTCCTAAGACCCTGGAAGATGCCCAAGTCTATGTATCCAGCCTCTGTGTCCAGACAAAACCAGTAAGTAACAAATAGGCCTGTACAAGATACTGTTGCTAATTTTGCCAGTCGGGCACTTATGAACTCCTAATGTTCTATTCCCTCCTTCACATAGGGCTTCACTGCCTGTGTTCCTCATATGGCTCCCTAGTGAAAAAACATATTCTAGCCCACGCGCAGTGTTCTTACCTATGTCTGGCCACAGTCAAGACTTCATCTGCTTGAAGTTAAAAATCAAGGGTGGGGAAGAAGTACTACTGGCTTCTGTTTTTATCCAGCCAAATAATGTCTTTGTTGCTACACTATAGCCAACATACTTGGAGTCCACAACTGTTTTCATCAGCAGACACTACTTTCTAGGTACAACAGAGTGGTATTGGAAGAAAATGACCTTTTACCATTTTACAGACAGTGCTGTACATTAAGTTCTATCCTTCCCAGAATATTTGCTTTATTTTGGTATGTACATATTTGCATGTACATGGCATATGCATACAGACACCTGTCTGTAGCTCACTGACGGCCTGTTCCCTCTGCACCAAACAGCAGCAAGTGAAAAATCAGAAAATAAAGGTGGCTAGTAGCAGTCTGCTGCTATTTTCTCTTGGTCCCCCTCTCTCCTAGCAAGTTTCTCACACCCAGCCAGGAGCATACAGCCAATTGGGTAAATTGCCCTGGTGGTGACAGCTCAGCTGTGGCCTCCATCTCCTCAAGGACCTCTGTCTTCTAGTCACAGGCTTATTGTGTTGTTATTGTGTTGGCTGGAAAAATACATTCAGGACCAGCTGTAAGATGATGGCTAGGATTTTACCCCAGATGAATTTCTATCTCTAAAGGGAAAACCAAAAGGCCTAAATACCAAGTCTCTGGAGCTTAGCTGTATGCTATTTGGAATAAAATTTGCTAGAACACATACTTGGCAATACTCTCTTTAACACTTCCCCTGTTGTTAAGGTTACACATTGGTCTCAGTGTGAGGGATAGAATCAAAGAATCCTGCTATTCTAAAATCTTTTCCCCATTTCATAATTAGACAAACAGTGAAGGGACAGATCACAGTTCACTTCCACTGCAGCCTGGCACCTCTTATTTATGATAGCATTTTCTTTTGTAGTTCAGGATCAAAAATCTGTAGTAATTTTTTCCTTGTCCTAAAGCTTTGTTGATGATCAAGTGGAAGAAAATAGTGTAACACAGTAAAACAAAGTACTTGCCCAATATATGAGACACAATTAAAATTTTGATTGTTCTTTAAAGCTTTGGAATATTTAAGTATTAAAAGATACAAGAGCTCCTCAGAAAGTTTAGGACTGTTTATAAAAAAAAGCCATATTCAGTTAAACCCAAAGATCAACTTGCTTTTTAAATATACCTTACTTAGCCTAAAATTAACGCCAAATTCTTTCAGCTTGACACAAGTGATTTTAAAAGGTACTATAAAATTCATACTGTGCACTACATGCTCTAAAGTGGGCAATGAATTGTTCATCAATTAGCTATTCCCACATCAGACTTGACAAGAGTGAATACTAAAGAGACTATCAAGACCATTACGATTTCCAGTTACTCTCAGTTTGTTCTTGGTGTGATGCTCCTATTCCACAGTTTTAAACAAAAACATTACCTTACATTATATTTTAAAGAGGAATGTGACTTTATTACAGTTTTAGCCAGTCTAATTCCCCTTTCTTTCCCAAGCTGTTTTGATCTCTTAGTCAAAAAGATTCAGATTAGATTTTTTTTTAAACCTACCATATCATTGAACAGATGTTAATTAACATGAAATATTCATCTTGTTTCAGATGATGGGTAAGCAGAGTAACTATATTTTAATGTTAAAAAAAAAAGGAAAAGTATATGCCACATAAATAATGCATGAAAAATGGCAAACTTGTTTTTCCACCTGTTACTTTATTACTAATACATACAAAGACTGCTGCAGGCACTTATTTTTTTTTTACCCAAACATATAAAAACACAATATATTAAGGTATGTATGTCTGAGACTGATCTTTCATAGGGCCTTGTAAGTCTTATATACAATAACTTTTCATACTTGAGCTGCAAGAGTATTAGAAAAGTCACTTGTAATTCTTAGACAAGTCAGGTGCAAAGAAAGTAAGTTACAATACAACCACAAGCCTGAACTTGCCTGTATGAAGCCTTGCTGGCTTTAGGCAGATTAGTTCAGGAAGATCATACAACAGAGCTAATCTCTGTTTTTCAGCAGGACTGGAACAAACAAATTACACTAAACAGCAAAACCTGAAGTTGACCATGGGTTTCCAGTACTAGAGAGGATAAATATTTAAGTTATCCTTGTGTTACATGAAACTCAATAAAATGCAAGGAATCACTGCAATTTTTATTACAGCCCTTTAGAACTGCTACCAAGTAAATAGTCTGAGCAGTGTCCAAAAGGAAAAAAAAAAAAATCCACACCCAAATCAAGCCAAAAGTTTTGATAAAAGTCTGTCTCAGCAGTCCAAGACAAGTGGGTTTCGCTCCCCCCTGCATTCATGACATCTACAACTGATACTGAATTTTTGTTGCTGAGAAATAATTCATGAGGAAGTGCTGACTGTACATACAAAATATAGTTAGACCTTGAGTTAAAGGACCTACAAGCTAGTTAGATATATGATGTCATTAGCTTTGCAATGTTGTCATTTACTTTCCATTTTCCATCTGTTTCTCTCACTGATTAGACAACTCAGTGTACTTTCTCCACACAGGCGCTCAGACCTGTTTCTTTGCCAACAGACATACCTGGGAGTGGAAGTAGAGAAAAACTATGATTGCTAAGCGTGAGCTGAGAGAAGGGCCTCCTGCCTGCAGGACTACCTCCTGTAGTGCCCCCACCACCTCAGGCCTGTGCTACCTCTGGGTGAGTTTGGAGAGCTGTGGCAAACACACATCCCCCGTGCACACAGAACACCAGTTCTCACACTTTCAAATTACTCTTTTCTAGACAGACACTACCCACAATCTAGAAGACATTGCACGTACACCTCAGGGAAGTTCAGGGCATCCTTTCCAGGGTTTCCACTGCAAGATGACAGATGTCTTCACTATGTATGAGACTCATGCAATTGAAATATGACCAATTATCTAGAATTTGTTCTGAAAAAATAACTGGAAAAATATTACTAAACTCCTATGAATATCTGTTGTCTTTTCTTTCCCTGGTGCTACTGCAATTGTTCCCAAAGACCCTTGTGTACTTTCATATTCTATTCCTCCCTTCAGCCATTTCTAGAACCATAAAATTTGCAGCTTATCTGGAAGTCTTCATAACAGGAGTTATAACAACATGATTGTATCCAGAACAAACTTTTCTTGGGGGTAGTCCCATCAGACCAAGCTGCAATATCCATTTTTAAGCATTTACATACTTTACGTTTAGAAACGAGCCCATCTCTTCTTTACTCCATTTCTTGGTAGGATCATTCCCATTTTATATTTTAGCAGGGAAAGATCATAGAACTTTACAACAACCAGAAGCCCTTAAACTAACAACTGTTTGTTCAGCTTCATTGTGTGATGCCACCTGATCACTCATTGTCCCAGACGTGTTTTGCAGCAACCTGTCGTGCCAATTATTTATTGCTTTGTGATTTTTGTTCCTTTTTAAATTATAGTTCTGGATATCAACATGGTAACAGGTTTCTCTTGCCTTTCTTTTTGGTCTGTAAATAGCACAGTGCCAAGTATTCTTCACTGTTCACAACACTGGCTTGCAGGAGCTTTTGCCAGGCCATTGGCAGGGCACATGCTTATGAATATCTGAATAGTTAAATTGATCTATAAATCAGTGAACATATACAGCTTCCAACAGCTCTGCAATAGATGGTCAGGCAAATTATTGTATGTGAAGTTAAGGTGTTCATATTTAAGAATCTAAGACTGAAGTTTCTGCCAGCAGACTTTTATCAAAAGTTTACATGCAGAATACCAAACATCATACCCCACAATTCTGATTCTAGAGGAGAAAAAAGCCAGTATGATTTGTGGCTTGCTTTAACCTTATAAATGACCTTGAAAAGTAGATCTATAAATAGCAGGAAGTTTCCACTAATCCAGTTACTGTTTTCATCAGTAAAAATGTATCTATGAAGGCTGGCTCATCTCCTTCCAAGGAAAAGCTGGCCTGATCCTAGCTACTTAAACAGCAGCCTCTAAGCTGGTTTCCCAGAAGTTTCCATCAGATGAGGTGCTAAAGGGGTTCTGTAGTTGCTGGCACACTTCACCTCCCTTTCTAGCCAACAGAATCTATTCCAAAAGCAGAACGTTTATACTACAGAAGAGGCTGCACTGCTGCAGTAAGTACAAGGAGACAAGATGTCAGATCTCTTTTCTTTAGTTTAAATGAGCCTGTGAAGGGAAGGGTGCGAGGTGTCATCTTTCTAACACAAGTGAGATAGGATTCCAGCTGAAAGGGTCAATTTATATGCTAAAGTAAGCCAACAACTCCACCTCCCCCCTGCCTCCCCTTTATCTTTTAATTGAAGTGCAACTAGCTACCTTCACCTTAAACAATGGACTTTTCTCTTTTTCTGCTTGGCTTTGTCAATAGTGAGAGTGACAAGTACTGTATCACAGAAGTAGCAAGAGAGTGCTATAGCTTTGGAAAGCACCTGCTCAAGTAGCAATTTTGCTTATCAATCAGGAAGGAAATAGTTTTGAATGACAAATACTTGCAAGAGTGTTTTAAAAAGACAGTATCGCCTTAGTTAAAGTCTGATCAGAAATTTTTCAGCAAGGAGATGTGTTCTTTGTAGCAAAATAAGAATTTTCCAATTCAGTTGCAAAAACTTTTTCTAAGTTGGCCACTTAAAGCTTGGTTTCTGATACAGAAAATCTCTCATTTCTGCAAATAGAGATGAGGAGAGAAAACAGTCTACAGAGTTTCTCTTAGTTGCAAATGTAAAATGAACTGGGTATCACTGAAAAAAAAAACCAAAAACCAAATAGAACTCTATAGATTGAACTTCACACCACTGATTACATTAGTATTAAATTTACATTGTTATCAAATCACTAATTGTTAGTTTGCTTTTAAAAAAAGGCTAGAAAACAGTTACCAAAGGATCTCCATGATCCTGTTAGAAGTTACTCAAGAGCTCCAACTTACCAGCTTAGTCACATGGATTCATAAGAAATGCTAACTATTGGAGAGCTTGCAGGCCTAGTTACTAATCCTTAGTTTATTCTCTTATCTCACTGATGGTTTATCAGCCTTGACTCTCAAACTAATATGCAGTTACCCCAAGAACTACAGACATTTGGCTAACTGCAGAGAAGTATAAGGGCCCTCAGAAAAGGAAATGTGCATATAGAGAACCCTGCCCCCCGTTATCCATATCGTAGTATTACTGTAGTTCCAGGATTACTATGTGTATTACTATGTCACTTCACAATTGAGATTTTGTATTTGACAAAACTGTGGAGACCTTTACAATTTTACCAGTTTGTGAGCAAACCTGCACTTCGCAGTGTGGTCAAAGACTGTCTTTTATACCCAAAAAACAGTCCTTTCTTCTGTGCACGAGAGGAACACCCAGTTCAGGGCTCATCCCCTGACCAGCAAGAATTACACTTACTCTGTGCACCACTAGAAGTTTCCAGCATTTTTTCTCCCCACCTTTCCCTGTCTTGTCACTACCAAAACACAGAGCAATCTTTTACTCCAATGCAGGCTTCTTTAGGTTACTTCTAGTGGTTTTTAACCAGAAAATTTCTCCTGAAAAGAACCCATATGTTTCCACATTCTTATATTCCAGACTGCACATGAGCATCAGCTTTTGCATACCTGTTTCCAAGTAAGTTTGAACAGAATGAGACTATGAAAACAATAAGCCTAGATCAGAGTAACCTTTAAACAAATTAACCAGTCTTGGTTAGATTAGGGAAAAGATTTTGTCTCCTCTGATTTTCCTTTGAACAGGCTGAACTTGCACTTTAGTTCCACTGGGCAAGACCACCCAATGTGATATTTTTCTTACAGTTGGACTTTTTATGTTTTGACAAGCAATGAATAATATACACTGAGTAGTTCTTGAGCAATAAGCTCTACGTACGGACCCACGATGTAACTATGGTGACTGCTATAGATACAGTTGCCACAAAACAAACTGGGACTTTACACCCGCAATATAATGAGTTGTAGCTACAATAACTGGCAGCTGCTAAAGGGGATAGTTGGGAGGATACGAGAAGTAGTATTCATTGAGTGAGCAAGAAATAACTTCCCGATTCCTTGAGCAAGTGAAGGCAACAAAGCCAGTGTTACTAGAAGAGAGTTTATTACAATTATAACTACTAAAAATCAGTACGACAAAGCCTCATAGACCCATATTTTGGGCAAGACAAAAAACGATTAGCAACACAACATGGAAGTTACTATTTTAACAGTGTATCAGTGGTATAGGATCTACATGAAATTACTGAAACCCCAAATTTTACTATGCTGATGTGGTATGCTGAAATTGGAATATTATGAAATCTTAACATTTTTATATGTGCAGTTTCTTGTTTCCTGTCTTTGCTTCCTAGTAGGTTTTACAAAAGATGTCTAGGAAAGAAAGATATGCAAATTCCATATTGCAGAATAACCTGAACCACATAAATTCAGGTTATGTTCTTAAATGCCAAGTCTGAGGGACTACAAGCTTAGAATTTTAGGGAAATAAAAAAATTAGAAGGAATGTTGACCTAAATCAACTTACCCCTTATTCATAAGGATTGTATTATGAATGCAGTATATTCTTCTACTTCCTCAACTTATATTAAGTTATTCTGTATTAAAATGATTCAGAGAGCTTCAACCAGACTTGAAAGATACAGATACTTGGTACAAAAGCTCCAAATCAGCTGGAATATCCAGGTTTCCATTTAATTCTCATTTCCCTATTCTGCTCCAATCTCATACCACAGAAGAAAAGCACTTTCTGGTATTTCTGCTTGATTTTTTACCCCACTACTTCTTTTCCCTCTATGCATTTTACCCTCTGCTTCCAAAACTTTCTCTCCTATTTCTCTTCCATTTCTGTTTCTACGCTGCTGTGGGGGTTGGTATCCATTTTACTGTTTCATTACAGGAAGACCATGGTATGCATTTCCTTGTGAGAAGGGAGGATTGACTGTGGTTTTGATACAAATCTTTACATCACACTTGGCAGTAAATACACTCTAGGTCACCCAGCAGGTTTCAGTTTGAACTGTAAGGTGACTCAGTGCAATATGCCAGTAAAGATCCTCCATAAATTCTAAAGAATGTTGGGTTTTGCCATCTGAGCCTTGAGTCCTTTCGTAATAAAGTGGAAGAAGCTTAATTCAACATGACTGAATTTACATTACATGACAAAATTTACATTATTTTTCATCTGTCACTACTAAAGGTGAAGTCACTATAGGAAAGACGTTGTTCCTGCCTAATTCCCCTGTTCATTATTCAGAATGCTGATTTTACTATGACCTGTGTCTGCCAAAGTTACAGCTTGATATGCTAGCTATCAGAGAAAGGGGAAAAGGGGGAAATCTTGTTCTAACACCTTTTCACAGTCATAAAGTACCTAATGGCTGATGGGCAAAACACAGAGCTAACGGAGCGGGCATCTACATTTAAGATAAGTCGAAGAAAATTACTTGGCAGCTACACTTTCTCATCATTTCTGCTGTAGATAATACAGATGATTGTGGATTTCAGACTACCGTGAAGTTTTGCCGTCCATAAGCCGAATTGTCCTGATGGTGGTTACATTGGTAAGCCATGGAGGGGAGGGGCTTGTTTGTTTTTAAACAGATTTGTTTCAAGCATTAGTTTGAATGTTGCAATTTTTTGTTACTCAAATGAAAACATTTACATTTTCTGGTTGTCCAAAGACCTAAACACTGGAAATCTAGATCACAGTACCTCAATTTATGATCATATATTAAAGCATTCTCAAATGCTTTAAACCTTGACACTGTTGGTTTATCTAATTCATCAGGAAGAATCCAGATAACATCTTAAGTACTAAAAAAAAAATATAATGATCTCCTACTGACATCTGTGGGAATGTTGCTATTGGTTTCAGTTAATGAAGGATGCAGCAAGAGGCCTTATATTATAATTTTAAGCAAGGGAAAAGTAAAATATTACAGAAATATTCCAGATAATATGCACACATAAAGATAGGGAAATTGCTCCTCTGCTTCCTTGCCAGTCACCTTTAGTCTGCAGCTCTTGTAAAATAAGCTACTGTGTCTGCTCACTTGAAGCTCAGGAGAACACAATTCTAGAAAAGCAGTTCACAGGCATATCACAAAACTTAACTGATGGCTACTGACCTCTTTTTTTGGCAAAGGTAACAGAAGTATTATGCACAATAGAGCTGCTAGTGATCAACAACATGTCTTATGGCAAGTCTATAGGAACTCACAGAAGAGACGACTCCGCAGTGGGCTGCACCTACAGTAACTCTCCTGGGGTTTAACAGGGTCCACAACCAAGCAAGCATCAGTAAGGTTTGATCTAGTCTTTACACATCTGATACTCCTTAGCATGGATTCTAGTATTTTTTAAATACTAAAATGTGCAGTAAATTCTCTTTTCTTTTTAAGCAGAGATACTTAGAGCCATCTGGGGTGTATCACATTTCTTTGCTAAATAGTTCAGTATTGTAGCCCAGCTTCAGAAATATTGAGACTTTTTAAAGAAAATGCAAATGATCTCTCACAGACTCCTAACCACCTTATCCTGCCTTTTCCAATGCTCAGTGACTTTCCTTATCTCTAAATAAAGTATTCTGTCAGAGAGTATATGCTGGAAGGAATCCAGAGCTGCTGTTTTCCTTAAGAAAAGATTTTTCTGCAGTACCAGTTTAAGATGAACAGAAAGAAGTGTTAGAGGCCTGACCCTGAAGGAGGCCATGCTTTCTTAATACAGTGTATCTAGAAAAGGTTTTGTAATTGCAGGGAAGAATTCCTAGTTAAACAAAAATATCATTTGCATCACAATTCTGTCTTGTCCCAATAATAGGGAAAAACAGTTATTTTCAGAATTGAGCTCAAAACAGCCCAATGATAATATTTGCAAAGAAGCAGACAATATCCCACAGTTATATGAAGTTACATAAATAGATGTATTTGACCAACTGCTTGATGGCAAAAATTGTTATTAGGTGTTTGTTGATATTTTTATAAGACTCTGCATTGTTATTACTTTTCACTTGCTCATACTTCTGCTGTTCTATAGTTTGAAACCAGCAGCTCTGCTTTCTGTAAACAGCCTGCAAAGCAAATACAGCAAGTGACTGTGTTAGGACTGTTTGCTTTGTACTGTTTGCTGTTCTGCCGCTCCCAACTTTGAACACACAATGCTCACACTCACACAAAAGTGGTTTCAGAACGAATGATAAAAATGTGTGCAGGCACAGAGAAACCACTGCTCAAGAAGAGGCTTCCCTCAGTTCTGCTTCAGCAGAATCATTAGAAGAAAACATTTAGTAAAAACATCCTTTTTAATCAGCTGAATTAACCTACTCGTGTGAGTTAGAGGAGCAGATGCGTGTGACACATTGACACTCCTACATCGCCCATAATCAAAAGCTCAGACACAAAACACTTTATCAAGGTATTTTTGTCAAAGAGCAAACAAAGGCTTTAAACAAATGTTTCTTCTTTACAGCATAGTTCCTGCTTCTTTCTTTTGTCAGAAATACTACAAATACTTTGATGACAACTTCACTTCTGTAGATTGAGCAGTATCATTTCAACACTAGCCAAAGGGGTACAACATGAAGTGCTGATGACCATCTTCCAAAAATTCAGAAATTATTTTCAGAAAAGTAGAGAACTTGGACTAATTTTACATTAGTGTAAATGTACATCTTTGACTCTACAGTGTCTCTTTCAAAAGCTCAGCTAGAAAATAAATATAATGCATCTGACAACTTTTAGTGATATACTTCATGAAAAACAGTGAAGTAAAACTAAACTCATCCAGAAAATTGCTTTAGTTTAGAACTGCTGTCATACAGTAGGACTCCTCGTGCCAGTATTCTGTGTATTTCAACATTCATCTATGTAGTAAAAATCAAACTACACATTTTCCCATATTTATTATATTATTATAATATTACATGAACTTAAATAGATACTTTTGAAAGCATAGGCAGAAAAATATTCACAAAAGTAAAAAAAAAAATAAAATAAAGAGGAGGTAATTTTTGTCACAACATAAGTGTCTTGAGAAGTAATATACCTCAAAGGAATCTGATCCCTTCCATCTGTGTGTTACATAAGAGCAAAATACTTTTTCTGATCCTTCTCTACTTCACATCAGTGCTGTGAAGTGCCAGCAGGAAAACAAAAATAATGGTTATATTTTAAATGTTGTAAAGTGATCTTAAAAAATGAGATTTCACTTACCTAATTCTTTAGAAACTGGAGAATCAGCCGATATATCCCCAATCTTTGCAAGGCTATCATAATATGCTCTTCCAGCCACTACCATAGCTTGGGAGGGAGAAGAAATAAAAAAGAGTGTTAAAAGTCAAAGTATTTTCCATTATCATTACTTTATGTTCCTATGAAATCTTGTCATCCAGGGCACATAGTAAGAGAGGGGTATAGAGCAGTAAGAAAAAAGTTCCACAAGGCCCTTGGCTACCTGCTGATTTGTGAAACCAGGTGACAAAGACAGAACACCAGACTACGTGAATGAAGTTTCAGCCTGTTGTTTAGTTCCAACTTTCACACATATCCAGAAGAAATGAGTATCCGGTGGGTAGGTTTAGCCATACACCATTGGCCAGGACATAACAAAATTCCTTGGGACAAATAAAACTGTTGGAAAAACCAAAAATGCAGTCCCAAACTTCCTAGAAATGCCAAGGTCTCTGCCCTGTACCGGGGAGCCCGATCACAGATCTGAGAAGTGGCTACTGGCCATGAATCAAGGGACCTACAGTTGCCACAAGGAGCCAGGGAGCCCTTCAAAAGCAAGCCATCATTTAGTAAGTTAGATGAAAGAGTAACTTGCTTCAAAAAACCTATGATAGAATGCAGTTGCTAGGTGTGATAGATTTAAAATAATAGTGAAATGTGAAAGGTTGGATACGGCCACTCCTAAAAATTACCATTTTGGATAACACTGTACAGTCATTATATGTCATCAATGACAAGTTCTTCTCAAAACAATACATTGCAATGTGCAGATGCTATATATAGACACTAACTTTTCCACTTTCCAGAAATTTTAGGACTTAAACGCTAAAATTTCAAAAAGTAAGTCTCTGAAAGATGATGTTCAGGTTATGGAGATAATCCATTTGGTATTCTTTTCTCAATTTTCAACATACCATCAACACCTGAAATCATTATAAACTACATTGTTCAGTAACTTAATGAGCTAAAATGCTGGAAGATCTCTGGCTTCTTGGACAGACATGAAAAACTAGCACTGATACATACAGTTTCTGCACAGAGTTATTTTGACAGCCCAGGAAAGTGCCTACTTTTATCTTCATCACTGAACTCTGGATGGCAGAGAAAATCAGTATTCCAAGTACCTTAAGCAATAACACCCTCAGGCAACAGGTGTATATATAGTTCAAGTAGAAATCTGAAGGCTTAACATTCCCAACCAAAAAGACAGACCCTACTTAACACTTGGATGCTCCTCTTTTTATCCCTCCAGGACAGTTCCCCCCCTCTTATTCTTTATAGTTGGGGTTTAACAATTCCAGTTTTCCGGGAACTAATAAGCTCTTCTTATATATCACTGAGGTTTCAGTTATTCTCAGTTAATCATTTCCTGGTTATAGCTATTTTAACAGCAAAGCCAGCTGTGCTAGAATGAGCACAGAAACATCAACATTCAAACTGCAAGGAGGCCAGTAAGAAACATTTTACGTATGTAGTAGATATACAGTTGTTGCCTTGCATCTGCACAGTATCTAGAACTGATCTGCACACTGCAAAGAAATAGCAAGTACAAACTGGCAAGTACCTTTTCAACCTAAAGTAGAAGCCAAGCAGACTCTCACTGCTGACTTTAGAATACTTTTTTTCTGAGAGGAACATACTTGGCAATTGCCAACTACAGTATTTTAGGTCTGTATTTTCTAATTTTTACTAGCAAAGGTGACATCTTTGGTTACTTAACTATATTCACTGAAACTCTTCCAGATGAAACAATTATTATTTTTCAGGCTGTATTGTTTTAGACAAGAGTAATTTCTAAGCTGTGTCTCACAGGTGGTCTATGTTCAAACGTTCTGGACAGAATAATATACTGGTGCTACTGAGGGAGCAAACAGTATGCCACCCATATGCAAAGATTTTATGCCATTCCAACTCTTCCTACCTAATGTTTTCTGAAGATAGCCCCAAGTGAATCTTTTGTCTTAATACAGGCACTAAACCAGGAAGAAAGTGTATGATTTCTCCTGTGCTAATCAAGCTACATCAAGAACTCCACTTGTGTAGTCTTTTCACCAGTTCTATGGCTAGTAAATGACTTCTGCAGAAAAGGAATTTTGACCTTTTATGTTCAAGATAGATGTATAAAAATACATTATAAATCTATCAGAAGGTCTTCTAAGTTTAACGTTGTCAGCCTACTCTGACTTGTTTGGAAATCTGCATAGTATTTGTTTAGCAACAGAGTATTTACTCCTTGTTACAGACCTATTTATACCACTCAGAACTGATAGAGAAAAGATTAACAATTTATGAGAGTCCAAAGATGACTTTCATGTCGTTTCTCAACAGTTGTTGCAACATTGTAAACATTTATTAATTTGAAATTAAGTATTCATGCTAGATATGCTTTATCGGCCAGTCTTAAAAGACAAACTTGCTAGACCACCATTCCCATCAGCTTCTGCAGTGCTGCTGTGCACAATTATGTTGCGATTTACTGATGACAAACTGAATTAAAAGAGAAGCAGCACAATGTAACTTATCAACAGTAAAGTATGTGAAAAGCAGAACCTTCAGAAACTGGTATAAAAATTTTTCAGTCAATCATGGAAATACTTGTTATTACTTCTGGTACTACGTATAATCCCTAAGCTTAGGTATTCGGTAACGATAACATTAATCCATCAGGTTAGGCATTACTGCATGTAAGTCAGCATTTCCCTATTTTCATCTCCAACAGGTTTTAGTTTTGTCTTCTTCTCAAGCCTGGTCTAAAATTTGCATGAAGAGAGATTTCAATGTCTATTTGGCTATGCACTACTTCTGCAGTATCACATTTCTCAGAGTACTAGATTACACGTAGGGAAAAGATATGCCACAGACTTGAATGAGGCAAAATTAGAGAGATTTTTACATCGCTTTAATATGGTATCAAGCAGCTCAACAGGTCTGCAGAGGTGCAATGGAGCAAGCTCTAACAGGTCCTACAGTATGAGCTTTGGGAATCCAGGGCCCAGTGCTGGAAACCCATTCTTAGGTAGACAGCTTCTGTGAAGTCAGTAATGGAAGTAAACATCCATGTTACAAGAAGTTTGAGAGTCTGGGTCCTTGGATTCAAGCTTATTCATTCTGATTTTGACTCCATTAAAAAGATATAATCAGGTTTAGTATGGACAAGGAAAAAAAAAGTTATCCCACTCTTGCAACTCTTATTCATTCAAGTTGTTCTGCTCACAGGGTTTCTTAGGTAGTGATGTGTATAGGGGCACAGGAAGAGCTCTAAGAATGTGAAACAGCTTTGGAAGATATTTCCAGAGAAAAAATAAAACAACTAATTTACGTAACTTGGTTTTTTTTTTCCCCTTTTATATTGTTATACTAATGTGTGTTATTTACACTTGATGTTCAGTTTGTTTTGCGGTAGCTCTGTGCTTAAGTGTTTGAGATGCAGCTGCTGCAGGACAGTTAAACCCCATGTGGAGCGAGTACATATATATTTGTGCTTTTTTGGGTTTTTTTCCTAATTAAAAACATCCAAAGTTCAACTTAGAAATTAAGCTTATACACAACCCTCATATCCAATATGCATATTTAAATGAAATAAATATTATTTTAAAGTTAGCACCGAGAAGACTTACCATTAACAGCTTTTTCATAGTTCTTTCCCAGATTTATTAAATTCCTCAGTCCTGGATTGAACTGTTCCATAACATTCTAGGGAACAGAAAAAAAGATCTGTGTTATAACCAAGGCAGTTTAACCATGGATGGAAGTATTTATCTCAGTGTCACTTCGGTCTGTTTTAGGTTCCATATGTACAGCGGAAACCTGAAAGGTCTGTGGATGGGTGAAAAATTTGGGAGGAAGAGCAAAGGATGGAAGGGAGAAGAAACTGAGCAGTTAAGATCAACAAACAGGAAAAAGAAAAGGTAAACTATTTCCATAGGGGTAAAAATAATCTGGCTGTTCATAATACAAAAAGATGTCAAGTATGTGATCAAAGTTTGCACAGATCCTTCTCTTGTGGTAGGTGATGGTGAAATAAAAGTGAGAGAAAAACCTTTACCCACTAACTGTTTTATGAAGTCAGACAGTAACAAAACGTTGATTTGAGTTCTTTTTGTGCCCCTGCTCTGAGCTGAAAAAAACCTATAATGCTGGGAAAAGAGAAAAAAGAAAAGAAATTCACCAGGTAACCGATCAGGGGAAGACAAGCGCTTTATTTATCTTTTCTAAGTTACAGATAGCATTAAGGGAAATCAGTTGGGGTTTTTTGTTTGTTTGAAAATGCTGCATTTCCGTGTGCAAAGCTGTAGTCCTTTCAGCAAGAAAATTAAAATGACGACCTTATTTAAATAGGAGAAAAAAAAACCACTGCAGCTGCTTTGGCTGTTAAATACAATTATTGGCTGAAACAACCAGAATCTGAAATCCAGCAGCTCCAAGCACGACTACTCTCATACCAAGCAAATTCTGTGAACTGATGAAGTGGTAGAAATTGCGACTGGCGGTTTCACACTGCAAGAAAATAGCTACACTGTTAAATAGAAATGTTTCAAATCTTTGCAAAAAGTAGAAAATAAGTTAAGCCATGAAGCATATATTCAAATTTGAACTTGCCCAGAGTTGGGGGGTGATGAAGAAAGAAGCAGCAGCTTTTGCTCACCCAAAAAAGAAAATCACCCACAAAGTTGAATTGTCCCTACTCATAGGAAAAGTTCGGTTTCCCTCCTTCTGGTCAGAGACAGTAACTCCCCCCCAAATCAATATTCCAAAATTACCTTTATGTTGTTATTAGCACTGAAAAAAAAGAAAAGCTGATATGCTGATAGAAATGCAGTAGTTACTCACTCTTTGGAATCGTGCCCTTTAAGATGTCTCAAACACATGTAGCATAAATAGCGGTATTCCAAAATACTGGATGTTGCAATTAACTTTTGAACAATGCTAAGTAAGTTTGAAAGAGAGCCCTCTGAGCTTCACTTACTTGGTGGTTTCTTGGTTTCCTCAGGTAGAATCACTATTTGAATTGAAGCCACAGCATGTTTTGTTTAACAAAACCCCCTTTGCATGTATGTAAATAACTACCTCGAACAAGTATTCTAGAATTTGCCATATGCGCCTGGTTATTTAATAGTCAAGTAACTGCAATGTTTTAATCCTTTCTTTTCTCTCTTCCATACAAACTACAGTTTCATGTAACAGTAGCTGCTGAGTCTCAGGAACAATTTGGTAATGAGTATTTTGTATTAGATTTATTTTTAACAGAAGCCCTGTATTTCCACAGAGGAAAAACTTTAAAGTTTTTGCAGCTTCTAGACCTTGTTTTCCTAAAATCTTCCTAACAAAACTATAGCTGTGACATTACACTGTAAAATTTTATTGTCATGAGATACCTGAAGACATCCTTCTGCTATTCTTACTACTTTATGACAGTATTTTTATGACACAATTCACATGTTTCTAGATACTGTTCACACAGCAGAACTTTCAAGTTCAAGGAATTCAAAACAGATGCTTTCTGTTTACAAGAAATACAAAACACAGACAAGTGAAATAGTATCAAGTTTTTGTCTGTTATACTACTAACAGAATGAAAATATTTCTATTTAGTACATACACGGATCCAGAAAGAACAGGAATATCATCATCACATTTGTCTTGTTTTCAGCCAAGGTCATTCAGACAGAACTTTATTATTATTTTTCAAATATAGTGCTATACCTGAACTCCAGTCAATTTAAAAACTGAAGAAAAGAATTAGCTCCAGATTTCACCAATGCTACTTTAGCAGTCATGTTGAGTAAAAATAATATAGGTATTAAAACCCCCCCCCCAAAAAAAAAAAACCCTATTAGTTTCTGATGGTGGTGTAGTGTATATGACATCAAAAGCAGACACAGAACAAGAATACCTAGCCCCACTGCCTTTATTTGTACAAATTAAATGCAACTGGGATTTATTTCTGGTCTACACCATTAAACTCTTACCCACCCAAACACGATCACTGCAAACAAACTACCTAGTGTCCTCAGGCCCTTGATTTGTGTTACCTCACAAACCACATCCAGAAATCATTTGGGAAAGTGTGTTTCAGGTTGGGCCAACAATGCCAAGGGCTATTCTAACAACAGTATGGAATTTCGAGCTCTGGTGTCTGGGAACATCCCTCCTCCTGCCCCAACTCTTTAATTTACTACTGTAAATGTTGCTGCTGTGCCTCTTTTGCCCTCCCTGCAGCTGAGGCAGTGCCACTGTGAGGCTTTTGTTCCAAGGGGTGTCTCTTGCTGTTTCAACATTTTGCCATTCCTTCTCAGCAGTGTACGAAAAATGATGTCTCTTGGCATACATGGAATCAGTGAATCACAAGAAAAAAATGGGTGAATTAGGGGATTGTGTTAGGATATAGTCTTGTGTTCCAAGGATATGGAGGGGGAGAAAGGTGTACATGACATAGAAACCATGTGTATCCATGGCAGGTAAGAATCCCAATGCCACCTTGAATCGCCACCCTACACTTAAAATAATTTTCTTGAAAGACAGCTCATGTCCTTGCTTACCCTGCTCCTCACAACAAGGACTTAAAAGTAAAAACCTCACTGCCTCCTACCCAAAATTCTAAGAGTAACATGACAATTATTGGTCTCGAAATACGGATTTTGGAATGACTGTCTTAAGGATTCAGGGGTTGACATTCCAGTTTTCTTGACATCTAATTCAGATTTCAAACAGAAACAGTGATTGCATCCGTGTCATTAGTTGTTTTAATTTCAGAGGAAGTGAACAAAACCCAACAAAAAAATGCCCTCAACAGCTTCCCTCTCTAAAGCCAGATTTCATAGCTCCTTTCACTAGCTGACTCAATACTTACCGGGTACTCATGCAGAGCAGCTATAGATCACACTGTGGAAACACAACAGGTCCACTGAAACACACCAAACTCTGAGGAAGAGCTCCAGTACATCACATCTGCTCAGCATATACATAAAACTGCTCGAAAGTTGAAGAAACAATTTATAGCTCAGTGCCTTTGGAAGATGAAAGGCACACAACTAACGGATCTTTTCTCCATCAGACCAAGCAGCCTCTGGAAGCTTTTCAGCCTTTGCACTGCCACAGTGGTTGATTGTTAGCAGAAGCGTCTGCACCAGTGAATGCCCGAGAAGCAGTAAAAACCTTTGCAATGGAAATTCCCCTTTGGAATTTGCTTGGTTTAATGCAGGGTATGGTTAGCTCATCCTCACAGCACTGTGTAAGCCTCATCTACTTTCCTACTAAGAGTCTGTGTTTGATAGACTTAGCTCCCACCACTCCCACCCTGCTGGGTCTCCAAGATGATCTAATGAAATAATTCTTAGATGATTTTCCTCTCTTCAATATTATAAAGAAGCATAATACGTATCTTTTTCTTCCTAAATTCTCAAAGCAAAGAAAAACCTGGCTGTGCTTCTAGTGCTCTTTTTATATAGTTAATCACTGCTGCTGCCTCTGAAGTACTGCCCAGGAAGATGTATCTAAAGCACATTTTCAAAAGGAAAACTGTCACTGGCAACACCCTCTTCAGGACTAGGTATAAATTTTATAATTGCCAAGACATTTCAGATCAGTTAAAATGATTGTAATATTTTGTTCAGCTTCGTAAGTTATAGGGGAAAAAAGCCACTCAAATCAATCTATATAGCTATTTTTTTCTTACGATGTCTTAGCTTTATAGCTTCTCTTGCAGTCTAAGGAAAAGGTAATGAAAATGAGTGGGGCTGAACACCAGTGCAAAACTGCAAGTCATACACTGCAGCCAGATCTCAAAATTTCTAAAACAGCAGAGACAGAGGAACAAAGAATTTGTGATCAAGACAACCACTAATTTAAAATTATCAAGTCTCAGAAAATATCACAATCCTGTTAAGTGCCATGCTGTACAATGACATGGGAATAAAACGTTTATCTTAATCCAAATAGACATCACAAAGTAAGAAAAAACCTGGGAGAGACAAAATGGTTCAGAACACATCATTTGTCTGTGCAGTGAGGGACACACACTCGGCCTCCTAATTGTCAATGTAGTGCCCTATATTCTAGTGACACACTACCTCGCATGAACAGAATAATTAACCAGAAGAGAAGAGGAGGCACATGATCAGCTCCTACAGCTTTCTATTATTTAGGATGAATGGAAATAAAGGGAAACACTTTCAAAACAGGCAACAGGAAACATCTTTGTATGTTGAGAATTTTAGAGTTGGCAAAAGTGACCTTCCAAGAAAAAGCACGAGATAAACCTACTCTGGTCATTTGAGTCATTAAATCCTCATATAATCCGGTATAAGAGTTGCTGTATGCCTTTCACCACATGAAGCCAATGTGAGTTAACCAGCCTGGTAGAAAGGAGCTGACTGCAGCCTTGTATTTCCACTTGTAGTGTGTAGGTATTACATCTTCCGTGGTTCCTGATAGTGATATAAACAACATTAATCTTCAAAACAAATGACAGCCATTGTAAAAGTGCCTTCCTGTAAATGCTCAGCTTTGCTTTTTACTTAAAGACACACCTCGCAGAACAATAGCTCAGCAGGTATATGAGTACAACTAAACAATGCATAGACTCCCTGTAGCTTCAAGTTTACATCCTGCAGGCACTTTTGCAAGAGTGGATAACAATGTATTTGGGTGGAAATCTGAAACTATAGAACTGGCACTGAAAAAGCAGATCTTGATGTCTAACATTACTCAAATTACTATCACTGTATATATTTATAGCTAAAATTTGTATAGCTACTACTAAGTTAAATTGTTATCCCTCAACTTAGAAAACAATAAAATTAAGTTTTTGGAAAAAGTCTTCAGTGTCTATGTCTGAAAACCTACTTGAGAAGATCTGAAGAGCCATGTAGAAGGTAAATCATATTGTGCTCTACTGTACTTGGAGTGTTTTATACATTATTGTATTTCATTTCCTCCTTTAGCTTTTGAAATCCACAATACAGTTTTCATAAGGGTGTGATTAAGCTCCCAACATATCTCACGTTAAGCTATCTCAGCTGTAAATTAGCTTAATATTGTTTTAAAACAGGTTTAACAGAAGGAAAAAAGATCAGGATGCCAGTGTTTATTCAAAAAGACTGATTCTTATGACTAATTATTAGTCAGCTTGACGGAACATTTCTTGCTGAATACAGCAATAAATCATCCATCAGTGCATTCAAATACAAACTTTTTCAGGTTATGAACACACGACCCAGGATAGACTCTAAGTAGGAATAACTCTAAGTAAGGTCAAAAGAGATAGTTTGCGCTAAGACAGAACTGGACTTTATACACGTATGAACTCCCAAAGGCTCCTCTTCCCCCAAGTTAGATTTATGTTTCAGTGATGCAAAATAACAGCCTTACTGCAGCAAGTGCTAGGACCACAAGTGAATTTTAATTTTGGTAAATAAGTCTGGTAGTTTAATCTCATAGCAAATCTTTTTAAAAACACAAGAACATGGAATTTAGGACTTGAATTTATCAGATATATTTTCATGATAAAACAATATAGCCTAGCAAAATAATTCTACATGCTCCTCAGGAGAACACAGCATTCCACTGAATAAAGGTTGTTTTGGTGCCCCCCCTTTTATTTCTAATTACACTTTGGTTGATAATCAAAATTTCTGGGTAAGATTTACCTGAATACAAAGAAATAAATCTTTAAAATCCAAGATTACCAACATCAGTGAGTTACAGCTATCACACTATTATCAAGTGCTCTGGAAACCTCAAACCACAGGAGCAATAAGGGAGCTGCCTACCCAGCCCTTTGACCACATAGACAGAATGACAGGTCTGTAACTCAGTACTTTCCTGTTTTGTCCCCTTTCCCCTGCACTGTGCATATCACAGTTGGATGCCAAATAGTTTTCCCCCACATACGGCAGATGAAAACGAAGCTGTATGAGCTGCAGTGACACACCAACACGTAACGTCTTTCCTGGGGTTACCAACTGACACAGTCTGTGTGAGGGGGTCGTACAACGTCCCCCCAGAGCACACCACATGGCTGCAGTGAGTTCAAGGGCAGGGCAGTGTCATACCAGAGAACCCCTCAGCAGCTCATTGGTAAAAGGGAGGCTGTGGCCCTCTTTAGTCATAGGCTTCCACACCCTTCGGCTTCATTTTGCACGTGCCATTCCTATCATGCATTAAAGTGATTCTTCAGGTATTACATAAAGACTAAATGTCAGCCTTGATTTTTGTGTGTGCACACACACATATTTGTGGATTATGTTGTTTATTTAGTCAGGTTAGCTGAAAATAATAAAATGTTGAGGTATTCACTTTCTGATGTTGTTGCCAATGGAAAGGATGAACAAGGTAAAAATACAAGGTCATTACTTAGCTACCTGATGACTTCTGTAAGTATATTTTGAAGCTTTGCATAACATGGGTTACTATGTATTTAATAAATCCAGTGGATTAGCACTGTAAGAAAGGAAAAAAAGAAAGCAGACTAGCATGGCATTCAATTTCATTCTCTATTATTTTTCCAGGTCACCCAAAAGTTGATTGGTTTTTTGAGAAGTCAGAAGCCTGTGTTTGGTCCTGCAGCACACAGATGCCATCACTACACCACACTGAATTGGTTTCCGCAGACCAAGCCCTTCTTCTTACTAGTAGGAGAAACACAAACACTGCTCCTGATTTTATCATTACCAGCATGATGTTTTAACTACTGGATTGCTAGAATGGCAAACAGCAAGAGCAGAAGTTCCATGTGCATTATTGAGCAAAGGAGAGCACGCTCACCTTGCAGACTAAAGCACAGCACAAAGAGGTGTTCATTTGTTTTAGACGAGGGAGCTGTGATTAGTCACTGCAAATGCCAAATACAGAGACTAGTGCTCCCTGCCCTTTAGAAGAACTATTTTCAAGATTTCAACTATGATATAGAAATAACTGCTTTAAAGTAGACCCAGAATCCATTCTCTATCTGAAGCAGCCTTTATACCTTATCTGGATAAAGTTTCAACTTTTAATGAGGGCAGGGCAGAAAGGTTTCCAGGCCTGTGAGTATGAGCTATGTGATGCAATGCACCAGGTCGCTCAAAATACCCACATAGAAGACATTTCATCACACTGTCAACATTAACTTTGGATTACTGGGTTTTTGCTGGTTATTTCAGTCTTAAGTATTCCCTATGAATTAGTTAAAAACAAAAAAAACAACAAAAGGGTAAACTTTCCCAGGAAATAAGTACTGAATAACAGGGAAGGTTTTGTTTATTTAGGGGTCTGTCATCTTTTAAAGCCTATTTCATATTATACCTGTTAAATCACACAGGAGATTTTCTTCCTTCTCCTCTGTAAAGCTGTTATAGCTACATTCTGGAAGTCAATAGACAGGGTAAGACATTCCTTTGTCGGCACAGCCCTGAACAGTCAACTTTCCACATTTCTGTCCTGTGAGCCTGTATTTACAGGCTGTTCTTCTGAGAAAGAGGAATTTATATTTGCTTATGGCCTTGCCATGAATGTAACTGATATCACCAATCACCAGACCATTTAAGATGACCTGCACCAATTCTAGAGGACAAAATTTATAGCCAAGTAATCTCTTTCTTTTCCAGTAGTTTTGCATGAATTTGGCATCTAAGTTCAAAGAAAACAACTAGCAAATACAACATGACACCAATATAACTGGACTACTTGAAGGAGTAAAGTTACCTTATGTGTGTTGGAGAACAACAAAATTAACAGTAAAATAATCCAGTAAATGTTTTCAGAGACCTTTAAATGACAACATCTTCAGAAATATGAAAACATTCATTAGTAAACTAGTAAGATTTAACTGTAAAACAGAACAATCCCCCAGAAAGCTTTCCTTTGGGCTCAAAGCTGCGAATGCACTGCAGCTGTAAGTTCATTTGCATGATTAAATGCATTTGCAAATTTAAGTGCTTTCTCTAGTACAACACACTGTACAGAACGAAGATTACAGATCCAATGCTGCCATCGCTACTTCACCAAAAGGATGGTTCTTAAGGGAATTTTGCCCAATTAGAATTGGCGTATTTTGGAAGGGCTGAGTTTATAGAGATAAAAAGTTTAAAACAAGTGGCCAGTGCCCATACGCAAAATACTTTTTAATTCTACAAATAGCGAGGCATTTTGGGAAGTTTAAACGTCCGCTGACATAAACTGGACTACCCTCACCCGTCAGCACTCTGAGACAGTGCTAGGGTGTACCTCCATAAATCTGATTATCAGCTCGGGACACAGGTAAGCAACTGAAGTCAGCGCTAAGCCGTTTTTAGGCTCTGGCCCGTACGAAGAAACGGTTCAAGCAGAGGACCACAAGCACCAAGATCTCCAAACCACCTTATCATCAAAACAGACTGCGGGCACTATGGCTCGCTGAAGAACCGAGTCTGCTAGAGAGGGAGAAACCAGCCTGAAAGCCCGCCTTGTCCGGAGCTATCGCTCCTGGCTCTGCGGCCACGAGCAGGACCAGACGGGGCGGGGGAGGGCCTAGCCTCCCGCTGCCTCCGTCCCGGGCCCCTCCGGGTTATTTACGAGCGAGCACCGAGCCGCCTTTGACACACTGGGGCGGGCGAGAGCGCTCGCAGGGGAGGGAAAGAGAAGTTCGCCCCGTTCCTGCGTGAGGAGCCGAGGCTGCGCTGCGCCCTCCCCGCCTTCCTCCGCTCAGCCGACACCGGAGCCGGCCAGCGGGGGCAAAGGTGGCCGCCGTGTCCCCGGGCGAGGCGGCGGCAGGCAGCCCCTCCCCGGCCCATACTCACTTTGTAGGTGCTTTCCGTCAGCTTGTTCACCTCCTCGGGGTCCCGGGACATGGTGCCGGCGGGGAGGCGTCCGGTGAGAAGAACTTCGTCCTCCGGGGAGCGCCTCGGCCCCAGCCCAGCCCGGTCGCAGCAGACTGACCTTCTCCCTCCGCCGCTAAGAAACTGTCAAAAACTTGTGGAACCAGCCGGGCAGCGCCGCTGGGGCGGGGCCTGCGGGGCCGCGGCCGCCTGACGCGGCAGGACTGGCTGGGCGGGCGGGGCCGGGATCGCCTCACCTCGCTTCGCCTCAGCGGGAGGGGCGGGCGGCCCCGCGCCGCCTCTACCTGGGGTGTTGCCGCCACCGCCTGCTTCGTCTGCGGCGCCGCCTTCTCCCCGCCTCCCTTCCCGGGAGCTCCGGCCGGGCCTCGGGGTTCCGGTGGCCGTGGCCCCGCGGAGAGCCCCGGAGTCGAAGCGTAGCCTGTGCCCTGCGGAAGCCTCTTCAGGAGGCAGCAGTGCTGCGGGTACCCAACGAAGTCGGAGGTAAATTCTTCCTCCTACCAATTAAGTCAGGGTTCTGTACGAATTAATTGATTAATCTTGTCAGGATTAATTAGTGGAGCCCTAGTGGTGCTAGCGAGGCTGGGGATGGTCCCATTCTTCCTTCCGCAGCAGCACCACATGAAGGAGAGGCAGGGGGTTTCCTCAGGGCCTCTCAGGCAAGGACAAAAGCGTCTTTCTCCCGAGTCCAGCACCACCTGAGTGAGCTTCATGCTACACGCCTAAGTTTAACATTTCTTTTAAATATACACCAATAAAACAGTGCCCCAGTCACCTTTACTGTGTGAAATGACTCATGAGGCCTTCATGGGGGGAGTGGGGTGATGAAGGCTGGGATAAGCTATAAATTTTTGTGGACCATAAATTGTCTAGAGATTGTGAGATTAATTTGAAGTATGCTAGTTGGAATAGCTTTCTGATAATGTAATACCAATGCTATCTTGAAGGACTTTATGGGAATGTCATAATCTTTGGTATTTAAAACTCAGATGCATTGCAAGGTATTGAGTGCGTGAGGCATAATCAACGCCCTTATATGTTGGACATCCTTCTCTTGGTTACTATCTCTCCCTCTGATTCCCACACTTTATTGCAGCAATAGAATAATGACGAGCAGGCAACGAACACTGGACTTGGAACAGAACCCTAGATGTTGGACTCTGGTGTGGGAGGAGGTTGTGATCAGGTTCAAGAGTTGTAAAAATGTTTTCATTCAGGCACAGGGAGGTGTTTATACGTTTAGAACTACAATTTACCTTCTGGGAAAAAAGTTGGTACTTGGTGCGTTATCTTGAATACAACTAAAATGCTGGGCAGAGAGGGAGTTTTTTCAGACTTCATACTCCCAGGTAAAGTCTTTGCAGACTTCTGGTATTTATGGAATTAATTGCGTTTCTGTAATAATCCGATTTATAATATTATCCTATAGGTATAGTGAATTATTTTGGGCCTAAGTCTACAATTTATGTTCCCACTAAACAGTGTTTGCTTATATAAACATTCCTCTTGAATTTGCTGTGGCTGCTTGCCTGAGAATGGGATGAAGAATTGTACTGTTTATTCCTGAGTCTTTTGTCTGAGGAGTCTGAAAACAGGCTGTGCCTGGGTACTGCTTGCTTTTGTGTTACCATATGCCAGTGTGGGAAAGGGATATTCCTCCATAACAGGCATTCATATTTGTGTTTCATATTTGAATTTCTACCAAAGGAAGGTAGAAAAGGATTTTTCCTTTCCCAACTCCTGCTAAAGATGCTGGGAGTGTATTGTATAGCAGGGAGTTTATTATTCCTGTTAGGGGCAAAGCATTTGTCTTATTTCCTCTAAACGATGTGGAGCTCTTGCAGCTCACTTAGGATTCAGAGTGTTTGTATCCAGTTGGCATGATTCAGTTCATAGTAATGGCCATGCAAGTACTAATGAAATATGCGTATCAGAAAGGAACAATGTGGATAATTAATGTAGGTAGAATTGTTTAAAAATGTTATGATACTTAATGTGGGGATGCTTTTCTAAAGGCCTTTTTACTTTGTAAACAGATGTAAAGGTCTACTGAACTTCATATTGTCATGTGTTCTTCTTCACCTCTGGTAATTTCTGCAATCTTCATGTATATACAATTTTTAGAGTTCTTACATAATCTTTCCTAAATTTTTAGTGCTGTAGATTATTACAAAAAAAAAAAAAAAAAAGGAAGATTGAAATTAAAAATACAATTGTGAAGTAGTGGGTGGATAGGAGGAAAGAAAACAGGAAAGGCAGTTTTAAAAAGTGCCTAAGTGGAAAATGGAGCTAGCAAGGAAGAACCAATCCTTAATGTGGCATAATGATTGCCTCTATTAATTCATTTATTTACTGTTTAAAATGCTCATAAATAGTTGAGGCAGTTAACAGATGGAAAATATCAGGACTGCCCTCTCTTTTAAAGTGAAAGAATTAACACTGTTTTCTTCAAATTTCAGAGCATTAGAAATAGTAACTTACAAACCTCTTATGAGATCAGGTTGTGTGTTTATGAAGGAAAAAATCAACAACTGGTTTTACTATTGAAATTAGATGCTGGTAAAAAAATGAGAGTGTGGAAAATAAATTTAATACTTTATTTATGTTTTACTTTGTCACCATAATTTTGTATTGTTTTTCCCTTATCTTGAGAATCTGATGAGTGTATTCAGCATTTGGAAGCATTTTCTATGTGTTCTTTCTGTTGTGGTGTTAGAAATATATTGTGTATCAACTGATAATTAGTAGCATTGCTCTGTTCTAGTAGTTCAAAGTAGTGCTTTGTTTTACTGTGTGATTGAAAAACTTAAAACTGGACAGGCAAATCCAATTCTTAATTTACAAGTATCCAGACCTTTGTTATATATCATTGATTTTCAAATTACAAAACAAGTCTGCTTGAGCTTGTAACAAATGCAAATATTTTGTTCTCTTAATTGGGATTTTTGATCTTACATTGTGTTAAGGTTAGTGTTACATTACTGATTTAGCTGGAGTTAATCCTGATGTGTGCAAACAACATGGATTTACAATGGTTGAGTGAGATCTTATTTTTTGCAAGTTACTTCAGGATTCTCTTCCATTTAAACGCAGGTACTGTAGTCTTCCAGTAACACACCAAAGTGTTTTGCCTGATCAGGACAGAATATTTAATAGCTTGCAAAACTGAAACCTTAATGAATACATCTTTATGCTCTGTTGCCTACATACTGCTGTAAGCATTTGTAATAAACACACTAACATGAGATATCTTATTTTTATTTAGAAGTTTGTTTTATCGTATTCACCAATAGGACTGAATTTTGGGTGCAGCAGCGTTTGAGTGCTCAGGGTTGTACATTTGGGAATTGTTTCTTAGAGACTCTGATAAGTACTCGCTAACTTTGCTCTTGTAAGGAGTTCAGAGCAGGAGTCTAGCTGTGATCACTAATCATATATGCTCTCTGAACTGCTTGGAACTAAAATCCATCTGATTACTTTTTATATGCTTACTTTTATCATACATTGTTTTGTTGGACAGAAAAGATGAAGAAGGAAATATTCTTACTTTGGTGGTGAACCCATCCTGTGGTATTATGTCTGTTGAATATCTGTGTACTGCATCTCAAGAATGATGCAGGTTAGAGAGAACCTGGCAGGTTAGTAGCTTACCTGGTAAGGTCTCCTATCAGAGTAGGGCTAATTTCAGCATTAGGTTGCTCAGGGCTTCATCCAGGTGAATTTTGAAAGTCCCCAGGAAGCAAAAGTTGAGGAACAGAACTGAAACAGTTCTATTTGCAAACATCTGTAACTTGGCAAGTAAAGAAAATCATCTACAGTGTTACAGGAGACAGTGTTTATGTTTTATGTGGGGTAATCCCCTGAGGTATGTTACCTGTCCAACTGAGTTGCCCATCCTTAACAGACATCCTCCATGTTGTGACTAGAGCTTTGGTATTAACGTGTAACACATTGCCTGTTGAGAGAACAGAACTCCTCTCCTTCCTTACTACCTGTCATTCTGCTGCCTCACATTACTCTTTCCTGATGTCAAACAGCAATACTGTTAGGCCTGTAATTTTGCATAATCTCCAACAGACCCCCTTGGTGCTAGCAAATTAAAAGGGATGACTTGGACTTTAGTGGCATAGAAGGTGTTGCTTGTCAGCACAATATCCTAGGCAGGCGCAGAGAATTTTGATCATTCAGCACAAGGAATATGTATGAGGTAAGCACAATAATATCAGTGAGGTGGAGCTTTGTAACTTTTGTGTATAAGTATCAGATGAAGGATCCTGGTAGGTGTGTTTGATAGTGCACCACCGAACACCCTGTGCAGAATAAAAGTCTAAACAGACTTAGTGTGTTTTGAGCATTCTATTTCAAACTGGCAACAACATGAGTAGGAACAAGAAAAACTTCCCCATGCATTGTCAGCTTTATAAAATTGAAATGATAATGATAAAATGGTATCGTTGACATATCTTTTGAAAAAGCCCATACTCAGAAATATTCCTTTGCGTAAGTATCACAGAATCATAGAATGGTTTGGGTTGGAAGTGACCTTAAAGTTAATCTCGTTCCAACCTCCTGCCGTGGGAAGGGACACCTTCCACTGGTGCAGGTTGCTCCAAGCCCCGTCCAGCCTGGCCTTGAACACTGCCAGGGATGGGGCAGCCACAGCTTCTCTGGGCAACCTGTGCCAGTGCCTCACCATCCTCATAATGAATAATTTCTTCCTAATATCTGATCTACGTCTACCCTCTTTCAGTTTAAAACCATTCCCCCTTAAAATCTAACACTTTGATGTGACTGGTTTCTGAAAGTGTCCTATTTGCGTGTCAGCGGCATATTCAGATATGCTTTGGAAATGATTTAAGCATGCTGTAATGACCCATTAATGCAGCTCATCATTACATCTTTAACATGTGTTTTAATATGACTTAATATGACTGTAAATAATTACATAAATTGTGGCTAAGCAGCAATCACATATGCATGATATAGCCAGCTGTGGCCCATCTCATTCCCTGTGGTCATTAGCAGACATTTAACTTGATTAAGAAAAAATAGATGTACACAGCTTGTTACTTAGTGGCATCAAACAACATTCAGAGTCAGAATAAAGTCTTCTGAACAGTAAATTAAAGTGACTCTACCCACTTGTTTTTCTGATTGGCGTGTATGTTTTGTCCTCTGTTGACACTTAAAAGGATTTTTTAAAATATTTTAATCCGCTTCAAGCTGACAATACAAAAGCTCACTAAAACTCACGCAAATTGTCATTTGAAAGAATTATAGAAAACTTTTGAAGGCTTTACTGAACCTTTTGGTCTGATTCAGCTCTGTTTAGTTACATGGATTTACTCCAGTTTAAACTGATGCAAGCAAACACAAAATCATTTTGTTCCCTGCTGTTCCTTTTGTCCCGAGCTGGTTTCAAGGCAAATGAGCTGGAACTCAGACAGGTCAATTCGATAAGATACTGAGCTCTCTGATCAAGACAGACACTTAATGAAATGCTTAGTTTAAACATCTAATGAATTCACTGTACTTTGGGGAGGGAATCAAGGAAGTGCAAAAGGCTTTTTATGAACTCTTCTTTCTTCAGATTAAAAATGATGGTTTTGTCTTGGAGATGAGTGCTTTGGATGCTCTATTTTATTTCTCAACTGTCTCACATTCCAAATTATTTTGGCAATGTTATAAGGTGAATTACGATCTGATTTCTTCTTTATGATTTATTTTTTGAGACTGTAAAGAATGTATGGTGTAGAAGGCAGCATTTTTTTCCCAAGATTATTTTTTCTTTTTTTTTTTTTTTTTGAGATTGCCCAGAATTTAGGGTAAATTTAGCATTCAAGGGACTCTCCTATGCAGTACTAGTAGCAATGCTAATCTTTTTCTGCTGCTAATTGAAATATTTAATTCAAACCTGTTAAACCCACGCATTTGTGAGTGCTCATTTCTTGCTGAAAGTAGACACGCTTACTTTAATTCGTTTGCTGTGACCACTAGATGGCAAGCAAACTATGCATGATGGAACAAAATCAACTTGCATAACCTTTATGCTCAAAGCTTTCTCAAAGTGCTTTATAATGTAACAAGATAGATATTAGTGTTAAGCAAACGGAACAGCCTTTATATTGCTCATACACAGCCTTGGAATTTTTTTCTCAAGAGTGTAAGTGCTGTTAGGATGTTCGTGTTATTGAAATCTAAATATGCCTTGGGATCTGTAACTTTATTTTGGAAGTGAGCACTAGTAGCAAGCCAACATCCTGGTGAAACTCTTGTTAGAAGCTTCTAATCCGTTTAGGTTCCAGGGTTTTATGAGGTGACTCATGCCAAAAACACAGTATTTTAAATAACTACATATTTGTTATTCTCCCTTTTGTAATTTGTCAGCTGGGGATTAACTAACAACAGGTGTACTCTGTTCCAAATGGATAAACTGGTTTTGCCTGAGGCTGAGTGTGGAGTACTGCAGCTAAACATAGCATCTGCACACTGCTGATCTTAGTAACATCACTAGATTGTGTGTTAGAACCAGAGTAAGAATTATCAATGTTTGCTGTGGAGTAGAACATAAAGACCTCAACTGGAATGTGATACTATTGCTGGGCTGGGAACTAAACATGCACCAGGTGTAAAATAGCATTTGTGTGAGTATTTTCAAAGAACTGAAACATAGATTTTGGGCTGTCCTTACCTCTTCCTTTTCACAGCTAGAAAACGATAGAACAAGAACATAATACTGGTAATTTGAGTGTACTTGAAAAATCCTAGAACTTTATTTCCATATTGAAAAGAAACTTGTAGCTCCTTAACCCCTCTCTGTAATGGGGAATCACTAGAAAAATGTTCAGGGAAGATTCTATTAATACTGAAGTATTCAGAGAAACTATCATTACATAATTCCTGTAACTTGGCATTTAGTTGTGAACATTTTTCTAGGAGCTGTACTCATAGCACAAAAAGTAATCTATTTTTATTTTTTAGTAATAAAAATATGAGTCCAAAACCATACATGGATATTTGTGGATTGAATCCTACAGAAGTTTCTTTATACGGCCTCCTTATGAGCCTGCCTTCTCCTCTTATGTTCAGTTGCTGTTCCAGGAAGCTGCTAAGTAGAATATAGAAGTGCTGTGCCTGCCCACTCCTTGTTTCTAGACACCCACTGGCTAGTGGCAATACTAGCAACGCTTCATGGACAATGTATGGGCAGTGGTGGGTGATGCTCAACAACGCAAATCGTGGGAGCAATCTGTGCAGCCGAGGATGGGTATTTATAATCATCCCTGTCACAAGCGTGAGCGTGTCCATAGCAGATGGTGACAGTTACTGTCTCCACTTGAGGTCTTGTATCTAGCTTGCAAACCACCTAAGAAGGGTCATGGTTGGAGGCAGCGGGTTGTTCTGCAAAGACAAGAAGATGATGATTAGAGAGACTGGCAAAGGCAGTCTTGGAGATAGTGGTGGAGAGGATGGTTAATCTGGTTGTCTGAAAGATAGTAGCTGCAGGATCAAACTACCTCACTTTCAGTCACATTGAGATTGGGAAAATAGCTTGGTTAGGGAAATTAGAATGATTACGGGTGGCTTTTCGGCTCCTGATTAACTCTTTTCATTGAAGTCAGTACAATACTTGCGGATTTGCTGAAAGAGTTGATGTTCATCACTTCTGCTCAGCTTTTTCATTTGAAAAGAAAACCTGTGGCTGTATTACAAGGAGAGATTCCTAGCCTCAAGGCAAAGTGGTGTGGAATAGCTCAAATCCACCTGGTTCTTGGTGGGTTTGCTCTAGGGCATGCTGACTGCAGGCATGCTGACTGCATCCTTGATGGCCAACATTTGGTTTGGGCCACTGCTCCACCCGTAGGGCTGTACACCCTTAACCGTTACTTTGGTTTGTGTTTTTCAGTTCAAAGTGTCTGAACTATTCTGAGAGCTGTGTTGTAGCTTGTCTGAGTAGAATATGCATGGAATGATACTGCAGGTACATGGTGTGTGCCTGGAGGCTTGCAAGGAGGGATGTGAGAGTCTGAGGGTGGATTTTGTTCCACAGCCTTGCAGCAGTGTGCTGAGTGGAGGCAAATAAATCCGATGTGATTGTACATGTTTGTCCTTTAAGGTGAGTCCTTGCAATAAGCTTGTTGCAGAACGCAACTCAAATTTCATTTTAAAGGTAAGGTAGCAGAAGAGAGGTCCTGCATGTAAAGTAACACTTGTTATGTAGGGGACTGGGATGTAGGAGAGAGCTAAGGAGCTTATTTGTCATCCTCATCTGACATGCGAGAAGAAAACACTTGTCTTGTGATAACTGCACAGTGGGCCAGCCACTTTCAGTAAGGTTTTAAGGCATGATTCTTCCAGGATATTAAGCCAGTGAATTGTTAGAGTTATAGATAACTTACTGTGTAAGAATTGTTTGGATTGTGATACAGTATAGACATTGCAGCTGCTCAGTTGCATGGCTTCTGAGGAACAAGCATCTTACTATTTCTTTTGTCCTTTTCACATAAGCACCGCAGTTTCAGTTTGAGGGATTCCTGGAGATCTTTAGAACTAACTGGCCTGGAACCAGAGAACAGTGCTTCTGGATCTGGGAGGTAAATGGAGTTGCTTTTATGCTGTGTATCCCTGCCACTCCACCCTAGAATTCACTGAATCCAATATCATAATTCTCATTAACTTTGGGAGTTTCTAAACGGATATGTTAAATTTTGAAGCTTTTTTCCATGTAGAAAGCCTGTACAATGCTGCTTGTCCAAACTAGGAAAGAAGGTGTGTATTAGATCTTCTTTTGACCAATCTTGTCTATGAGATTCATGTCATTCTGTTAAATTTAGGACAAATTTTTGGTTGAACTAGAATCAATGGGAGTTTTCAATTTATTTCAGTGAAGCCCAGCTTTTATTTTTATTTTCTTGATTTGTGTTAAACTTTGAGTAATGTGAACTTCTAAGAGAGAAAACGGTTCCTCAGAAACTTACTTACACTGGTAGGATTTGTGAAACAATTTGATACCATTTCTTCCTTCTTTGGCTTAAAATATCAGGAGAAGGCTGTTGTACATGCCACGGTTTTATTGCCTGTTCTTCATCCATCAGTTGGTTGGGCTGTATACGGAGATGAAATTTCTTTGTAAAGCTGGTTTACATTAGTTATCAAGGAATATACACACTCTGCAGCTAAGCCTTATATAAAGTTTTACCTCTGCCCACGTTGTTACTATTGTAATACTGCTTAGCAACTAAAAGTAAATCAAAAGAACAACAATGAAAAAACACTCAAACCTCCTCTTTACAATAGAGAGAAGGGCCTAAGCTGCAAAATTCAGATGCCAGTTTGGATCTGACATTGGTTTTACACTTTTAAGTGTGATAAATTGTCAGTGACCTGGTTCTGCTTTTAGGTATTCTATATATAGCAGTTTCAGACCAAGACATAAGTATTATCATACATAGTAATGAATTAAAAAAACGGCAATTATGGTTGTCCCCTTTTTTGGAGTACCGAGAGAAGATGTAATATTTTACTGGGAGCCTATTCCAGATCAGTGTCCTAAGTCCCCTTCCTCCTGCAGCTGACAGAACAGATGGTTCATCTATCTCTTACAATTTCTGAATCTTTCAAAATCCACACTGTGAAGAACTGGGGGACAGGTCTTGCTTTCAAGAAGTCCTATACCTGTAGTCCATTTTAATTCTCAACTTCATGGCTAAAGCTTCAAGTAACACTTCAAATATTAACTAGTTTTGTTGATTTTCCTGGAAGTTTCTAAGGGATGAGATGGTGTGTAGAATTAATACTGCTGATGCAAATATCGATGTAAGTAGTAGCACTTCAGCACTGCAGGGGAAATGTACAGGGAGAGTATCTACAACCTCTTTTCCCCAAACTTTATTATATAAGCATGTAGCCTTTCAGCAGCGGAACTATTGTACTGTGACAGTGTGACCATTTTAGGTTTGTCTTTATGCTGTGGATGGCTCTTTAGGCAAAAAGGATATTACAAATCATAAAGTTAAGAGCTGTAACGGTGCAACAATGACAACATTACAAAGACTGCTAAGGGGAGGGCTGAAATCTGGGTTTATTATAGTTGACTATTTATAATGGAATAATGATTATAAAAAGAGTAAAAGCATCCTTGAGCATCAAGGACCAAAATCTGTACTCATGGAAAACAAAAAGGTGAAAGATGGGCAGCATTGTAGCAAACGGGCAAGATCTTGAACACCTTCATTAGTAGCAACAACAAAACTGATTACTGGAATAACTGCAGGCAAGGAGGGGGGAAAGGACAGTGAATTTCTTTTGATTTCCTTCATTGGGGGGAACTTTCCAAGACTTAAGAGAACTATGTCAGCTACATAGCACCACGTCAGGAGTGACGTCAAAATGACCAAGTCAAATGGGCTGTGGAATTGGGAATTTAGAACCACGCATCGCTCACATTGATGGATAACTTTTTAGAGAAATGAACATTTTGTTATGGTGATTCACCAGCTAGCAGCTGGATATTTTTCTCAAAATATTCAGAAACATTCAGCTTGGTAAGTGCAGCCAACAGTTTGTGCTGTTTGGGCTAATGTAAAAATGTGTAATATTTTCTTAGTTTCTAAACAACGTGGACCAAAATCACATCTCTTCTTCAGCAGCACAAAGCAATTGAAAAGGCAGACAAAGTGGTGGCTAGGTAGGAATTCTACTTACATAGGAATCCCTTGATAACAGACAACTACCATAGCAGCCTAATGTAAACTTTTCTCCAGTGTCCAATCTCTTGAAATGCCTGAGCAAAACAAGAGTTGGAAATTTGTTTCTGCTTCTGAGTTAGTCTGAGCTGTCAGCACAGTCCTCCAAGAAAGTGGGTAGCAGCATATGAATTAGGGCAACCCTGCAGCTTGAATTCTGTTTGATGTTATGCTGGTTTGACTCACAGTGTGATGCAGATTTTACCACAGCTGCAGTGGAGTTTGAGGTCTGAAGATGGAGCTCCCTGGCTGCCACCCATCCTGTAGGATCAGATGCAGCTGGGATCAGGTACACTTCATATTCTGAGCTCCTTTTTCTTTGCCATTTTTGAGTCAGTCTCTATTTCTTTAATTTTCAATTCTTCCATCCCCACCTCCAGGAACTATTTACCAATATAATAAAATGAAAATAATGTATAAAATAAACCACATACACACAAACTACCAGAAGTCCTGTTCCCCCTTTTTACATCTCTAACATTATGTTCCCTTTTTTCTTGCCTCTACTGCTCATTTTATGGCTCTTTCCCATCTCAATTTCTCTCTGCAGTGGTTGATTACAGATGTAATATTTCCTGTATCAAATTCAGTGCTATAAAAATAGGCCACAGTGCAGAAAATACTTTAAAGAGGGGCTGGGTTAGTTGTGTTAGTGAGCTTCTGTGTTGAAGAATAGTGACACATTAATTTATTTATCTGCAGGGAATCGTTAGTGGAGTTTCTTGTTAATGGCCTCTCACTCTTTCTACCGATTCATTCTCACCTGTTTGCTGAAATCATAGTGACTATGTAGAAATACAGTGTGACCTAAATAGCTCAAATTCATTAGAACATGATTATCATGAGGCAAGAGGGCTAGCAGATACACTTTAAATGAGAATGTAACATAGGTAGCTCTTTATGAAAGTGTGAAAAAATTAGTTACATCTTTAATAAGTGTAGGCAACTAGGTCTCCAGCGTGATTCTTGTACCTGCCGTACATACAGTGATGTGAAATAAGCCAGAAGCAGCATCCTTCCCACTACTTCCTCCTGCTTTTGTTGATTTAAGTGAGGCTCTTGGGTATCTGATCCTATCCTGATGCCTGAAGATTTATTCATATAACTCCCCATGCATCAGCGTGATATTATACCCCTTGTTCTCTAGAGGAAATAATTAAGCAAATTACTAACGCATAAAATGCTCAAGTTAAAATGCTTAAATATTCCATTTGATGCAGTTATATATAGCTTAATGTAATGTAATAACTGCAGTATCCTCTTAGTCAGAATGCTGTGTGCGGTATCCTCTTAGTCAGAACGCTTTGGCTTTCATCTCCATTAAATGGAATTCTAATTAAGAGTTGATTTCAATTTTGTCAAGGTTGCTCTGTTGTTACACTCTTAAACAAGGTCAGAAGGTGAAAAAGGACTAACCTGAATATAAATTAAAACTAATCATCGGGGTCAGTGCAATAGTGTTACTACTGTATATAAATGCAGACTTTAGAACTGCAGTTACAAATACTGTGCTGTCAAGCAGGGTTTCTAAAGTGAGACAGTAACTTAATCTATTGACTGATTTATAGCAGAATTTGCTCCTGGGGAAGGCAAGTTAGTTCAGCTTAAGTACAGTTATTGTAAAGAAAGTGAAAATAATACCCAAATACAGCCAGTGAGGAAGCAGATAATAGAATTCAGTCTTTCATTGGAGGAACTAGCATGAAAATGCAATTCCAGAAGAGCTGCATGTAACACTCAGCAACTCATGGATGCACATGAAGTTCCCACTATCTTGGCCAAGAAAGCCATCAAATAACTGCAATTGTGTGTAAGCTACTTAGACATTCCTATAACAACTGTACTGTACTGGAATTGAGCAATGACTGTGTGTGAGAGAGACATGGAGAGGAGGAAAAAGAATTTTCTGACAGTGTGTGTAGGTGTAGATTTTGTGGTGCAGGTGCCCACTTCCTTCACTGCATTCATTCAGAGTTTCATTCAGTTTTTGCTAACGACATGAACTGAAACAGTATCGAAATGCAAAACTCATCATTTGGAATTAACTTTCTGTTTGGGGCCTGGTAAGAATTCAACATACACTGGCTCTGTTTCCGTGTATTGCTTGCTGAAAAGGAACATAGATCATCAAAATTTTGCTGATCTATTGGCAGTGTTGCCTTCCTATGGTGATCATAAAGCCCTTTGTAAGTAAAACGTGCTGCAGCTAACAGTGTTGGCCTTTACTCGAGTATCATACATTTGTATACTTCGGCTCAGTAAAGAATAGATTAAACTATAGTATATTGTTGATTCACATTTCCTCTTGACCTAGTCTCCATATAACAGAGATTTGGAACAGATTTTTGAGCTATGCCAATTTCACAGCTTGAGTCAATTTAGCAGATCTACACAAAGCGTGAGAAACTAATAAGTTGTTCATCTTCTAAGTAGCTTTTGTGACATTCCATCTGTCCTCCTCACTAATGCTTTTCTCACCTTGATGCAAATTACAGGCTTTAGGTCAGAGCAACCTAATGCTGATTAACATTTCTGGTCATAGAGAGATGTGCAGATGTAAGAACAAAATTGATATGCTAGTGCTGATCTGAAATGCAGAAAATAGGGATGCATTGCTAAAGTATCTTTCATCTGAATAGAAAGGAGTACCTGTGATTTTATGTAGAAATGAAATGGACAGACCTTCTGACACCTGGAACTGCAATTTAAAAGTACTATCCAACTTGAATATTTGTGTAATATACGAATATTATTTGTGTAAGGTAAGGGACATGTGAGTGTTTTTGACTATACATTGAAAAATATTGCAGTATAACAAAAATATGTTGTGATAATGTATATACCTTATTTCCTGTCATTTGCTGACAAGTTGTTATTTGTTTAACTAGGAGGTCCTTAACCTCTGAACCCACTTACTTTTTACAATGCTTACTTCTCTGTTGTACATGTAGTGAAGTCCACTTTATATAGAATCAAATCTAAAGTTAGAGGCAAGATTGTTCTGCTTTGGCAAAGATGGGTGTAAGTTACAGCTCCTAGTCATGGTCAGCCAGAGCCTGCCTTCAGGATGCTCTTTTGTCTTTCAGTTTTGTTCAGGATGTGGAATTTATGTGCTGTACTCTCAGTCAGTGGCCCTGATCTACACATTCCCAGTTTTGTGACAGGAAAGCAGAACAAAAGGGCCCAGGCCTACACCTGGTTAGAAGATCACATACACTGTAACCTGGCTACATCTATTGGTTTTATTTTTCAGTCTCTTTATTATAAAATTAAGTATTTGTGTAAGTATAAATACATGAATAAGTATTGGCATGATGTAGATTGCAATGTGTAGGTGGCATTTGAGGGAGAGATAGCATCTTCTACAGTGCAAGAAAATAACGTGGTAAAATATCTGCTGCGTGGTTTGTTTCTGGAAGATTCTGTACTGAGATGGTCTGATCCCACCTGTGTCTCCCACTGGTTCACTCAAAGTGACTACCTGCTCAGAGCTTTACCTGGGTTCTGCTTTTCAGAAGTGAGTAGCCACTGGGACTTCGGTGTCACTTAATCTACCTGAACATACTTTCTATAATAATATATTATCTTTTATTTCTTCAGGAACTGCTGCTGCTTTTTCCTGTGCTGTTTCTTATCAACATATTAAACTTCTTCACACATTTTGTTCAGCTGTTGTATGAATAGCCTTCTAGGTGGTGTAAATTCAGAGGAGTTTGGTTTGGGGGAAAGTTTGCAAAATGAAGCTGTAAATTGTTGGGAAGAGTTTAAACTGAGAACAGTGTTGCAAGTTTCCCATGGAGGTTTAAGTCTGATTAACTTACAGAACTGAAGTACATCTTTGAATTTATATTCAAATAATGTTCATTGTTATTTTCTTTATTATGAATTTTTAAGAACTCCTTGGGGAACGTTTCTCTACAGATACCTGTAGTCTTTACACAAGAACCAAGCATTGCCATTGACCTTGAGTGTTTTCAAGAGAGGAGAGCAGGGAAGGCAAGTAAGTGCAATTTCAGCCCCCATTTACCAGCCGTCATTCAGTGCCAAGTGTCACAACTTCCACTAACTCTGAGGAACTCTCGTCTTCAAATGATATGAAGTCTAAATATGACATTTATTTTGATTGTGTTATAAAATGACAGATAATGCATTTCAGTTATTCAGGAATATAATGTCAGAGCCAAAAAAGATTCTAAGCTGAGTAAATTTAGCTATAGTGTAGGCTCTCCTGTCTAAAATCGTGATCTTAAAACTTTCTGAGGCTTCAACTTCAGGACACCTGAAGTTGCAGTTCTTTTGGTCAATCCATGAAAAATATTTGAGAGTTACTCTTACTGAACGTAAGGATATTCTAGTGATTCATAAAGTCAGCTGTGAGTGGAGAGCCTCTGAATCTAGACCTTATTACTAGTGATGTTTATATATTTTGTCTAGTTACTTATTGCTTCTCCAGTAGCTATTTTACATATAGCTACTGTATGTCATACATATGTATGATATACAGAAGCAGTCAATAATTCAGCATAATAATTTTCTCATGAGAGATATCAACTGTAGCTTTGAGTTATTTCACCTTGAGGCAGGACTTGAGCCTGGGTGTGTTCTAGGTTGGGTTAGAGCTGTAAAATTGGAAGTGGAATGAGCACAGTGTTTCCAGCTTTTTGTGGAAGAATGTATGTAGCCCTTTCTCTCTCTCTCTCTCTCTCTCTCTCTTTCTCTGTATATATATATATATAAAATCATTATTATTTTGGAAGAAAACCAGCAGCACTTAGGTGATGGTAGTTCTTTGAAAGTGTGAGAAGTACCTCAGTATCTCTAACCTCTATACCTGTTGTTCATTAATACCATGTAATGTCATGTTCCAATTATAAACATGGTTGCAGCTGTAGTGTTCTGCAGCCCCTTTATTTAGACAGGGACTACACCTATCCTTATGGATCCCAAAGTTCTGTTCTAGACAACTGCTTCAAGTGTTGACTTTAGGTATCTCTGTGCTTAGCGTATTGCTGCTCTGCATGCTATTTAGAGGGGCCTAATTTTCCCTATATTTTTCATGTGGGACATAGGTCACTCCTAAAAGCTAGCTGTGCTTAGATTTTATGTTCCTGAGTCCTTTATTGCATCCTTTCTCCTTTATTGTAGCCTGTTTTTCTACTTAATCTTAGAATAACAAGTATAGTATCTGTCTTATTTGTTGTTCTGAGGAATCATTCCTCTAATAGGCTTTTGTAGTGTTTAAAGCCAAGTAAATGTGTTTTTCAGAGCTGACCAGCATGTGTAGGCATCTGTCCTGTGTTACAGAAGAATCTTTTCTGTATTGCAGGCACCCTATTTTCTAGGAAGATTGTGTTTTCCCTTGCCATGTTTATTTGCAGTTTCATTTAAAAGTAAAAAAAAAAAAAAAAAAAATTGAGAAAAGAGAAAGGAGAGAAAAAGTGAAGACATGAGGCTTCAAATATGTATTATGGTAAATATCTAGTGGAAGTTTTGGTGGAAATCTTACAGAACTTTTCAGAGTAACCGTTATAGCAAGACCATAACTTCCTATTACCAGTTGTGTTTGTACCAGATATAGGTGGGTACTCAGGTTTGTACTCATCCTTTCAAAAGATAACAGTTTGTCTTAGAAGAATATGAAGAATTGTTGTTCAGAGCCAGAAAAGCAGTTGAGAAGATCATAAAAGGTAACAAAATTCTATGATATATGTATTTATGAGTGATATTATATAAAGTAATTCAAAGGACAAACCCGCATAGGTTCTGTAAAGTTAAATGATATCTTTTCAACTACTACAAATTCTTGAAGGATTTAATGAAACACAGAATAAGAGAACTGAGAGCTGTAATACGGGTTCGTGCTAAAGTAACTCATGCAAAATTATTAAAAAAGTGGAGCAAATAAGGCAAGGGGAAAGTTTTACCACTCCTGCAAAATGCATGAAGAGGTAGGAAACATAAAGAGCAAGATCTCTGACTGGGGAGGATTAGAAAGAAGTCAAACATTGGGGTTATTTGGGGTTTTGTACACCAACTGATACATTACTATGTATCTGCCTGGAGTAATGATGAAAAGCAGGATGTCAATACATGGTTATGTCATAAATTCATTTTAATTAGGCAATATTAGAAAAGATTACTGAGAGCTCCAGCAGAATGTAATAGGACTTGGTAATAAGATGTCAGATTAAATTCAATTTAGATGAGTGCATGGGAATTAAAATATAAATCACTTCAGCGTGCACAGCTCTAAATTAGTCCCTTAGAAAAGTGCATGATATTTTATTGGATTACTTGAGAAACAATGTTTTGATTAAGTAAAGATTATAGTAAAAAGTTCAATAAAGGCTTAAATACTTTAAAATGCTGTGGGCTGTATTCTCGCACATCTTGATTATTGATCATTGATGATAGTGATTTTATGAAGTGTTTCAGAGGCCATGCCAGGTTTGAGTGGCTTGGCACAAACACCGCAGTCCCATTCACAGTGGGCAGCTTGGTGAGCTGTTATCTGGCTTGTAGATTTGTAAGTAAAGGCTCAGATGATAGTGTAAATTTTTGGTCTTTTTTTCCCTGAAAAGGGGATTTTCCAAACCTCACTGTTCTGACCCCAGACCAGTGAAATTCAGGGACGTCTCTCCTTTCAGACATGGACTTAGTCTTGGCTCCCGAGTGTGCAGAGGGACATTAGACCCTTTCAGTCTGTAGATTTCCAAAGCTAAACAGAAAATGTATCCCCTCACTGGTAAAAGCTTTAAATGCCCAGATTGTTGTAATCATTGAACCAGGCAAAATAGGTCTGTTCTGAGAATTGTATTTATGGTTTTCTATTACGTGAACTAGTTACAGTAATGGGCTGCTTCACAGCTCCCCAAATCAGCAAAATTTAGATGCAGATGCAGTATGTTGCCATCACAGGCTGTGGGCAGCCAGAGGGTTGTGCTTAGTCTGCTGAAGCTGGCCCACAGTGCAACATGGGTCCAGAAGAAAAGCATGAATAGAAACACTTGATTCCACAATTCATTTATTTGGGAGTTTTGTGGGGGGGGAATTCACTAGTGAGGAAGCACAAATAATCCAGGGATCTGAGGGTGCAACCAACATCTTTCCCTTCCTAGCTGAGCTTCAGTATGAAGGGGACTCCTGCTGTGTTTGGCTTCTGCGGAGATGTAGGCAGACTGGTAGCATCTTGATATATCATTTCTGAATCGTAATTAGCTAGGAATAGGCACTGAAATGCTTTTGAATCTGCCTGAGTTTTGGTGTTCAAAACACGGGTGTTGATGGTATTTAGGTGCCCCTATTTTTTAAGTATTGGATTGGATTTCACCAAGCTTGGGGAGGCTATTTCCGTAAAGATGTGCAAGTTCCAAAATGTCGGCTGCATGAGCAGGGTATAGCCTTACAAGTACGTGGTAATACTGTAAGCATCATTTTTCACTTTCCATAATGAAAAGGTGGTTGAATTCATATCTCTCCATGCTTAAAAATAACCGCTCTAAACTGAAATCAAGACTGGGAAATTTCAGCCCAGCTGATGAAAGTCAGTATTTTCAGCCATGTTTAATTCTGCCGCTTTCCTGAAACCACTGGAAACTCTGCTACAGCTGGTAAGCACAGGATATCACTTGCAAGATTCAGAGACCTGGGTGTTATAATGAAAATTCTGATCTAATCTGCATATTGTGGCTGCTATCAAGTGTCTGCAGTAAGACCACTTACAACTGAGTAGTCACAGATTTGACCATAAGTCTTTTCTGAATTATCTCCAAGGATATAGTGTAGCTCTTCTGGACAGCAAAGGCACATCCAATTTTAAATTTTGTCTGTGGAATGATCTTTTCTTTAAAAAACCCACTATATAAAGAGATTTAGATAGTATTTAAGCCATGTGCTTACTCACTTAGGATGACTACTACTGCTTGCAACATTACATATTTATATGAGGAAAGTGTTTTAACTGAACCAAAACATAAATTTGACTGGATTATTATGTCCCTTCAGGTTTCCAAAGGAAATTTTGGTATTGCATACACGTAGGCATTATATATATGGTTATTTGCCTTTTGGCTCTTTCCAGCTTTTAAAAATATCCTTAAAAAGGAGCAAAAATCACAGAATTGGAAAACTGCTACAGCAAACATAAATAATGAAATCATACAATTTTGGGTTTTTTGGGAAAAAAAAAAATCAGACTTCTGTATTCCCTTTGATTTCTTGTTTGCAGTTGTAGAATCATAGAATAGTTTGGGTTGGAAGGGACCTTTAAAGGTCATCTCCTCCAGCCCCCCCTGCCGTGAGCAGGAACATCTTCAACCAGATCAGGTTGCTCAGAGCGCCATCCAACCTGACCCTGAATGTTTTCAAGGATGGGGCATCTACCACCTCCTTGGGCAAGCTGTGCCAGTGTTTCACCACCTTCATCGTAAAAAATGTTCCTTATATCTAGTCTAAATCTCCCCTCTTCTAGTTTAAAACCATTATCCCTTGTCCTGTTGCAACAGGCCCTATTAGGAAGTCTGTCCTCATCTTTCTTGTGGCCCCCCTTTAGGCACTGGAAGCTGCTCTAAGGTCTCCCCAGAGCTTTCTCTCCTCCAGGCTGAACACCACCAACTTTCTCAGCTTGTCTCTATAGCAGAGGTGCTCCAGCCCTCTGAGCATCTTTGTGGCCTCCTCTAGACTTCCTCCAACAGCTCCACATCCTTCTTATGTTGTTGCCCCCAGAGCTGGATGCAGTACTCCAGGTAGGGTAGAGAGTGGAGTAGAGGGGGAGAATTGCCTCGCTTGGCCTGCGGGCCATGCCTCTTTTGATGCAGCCCAGCATACGGTTGGCTTTCTGATACAGATCCCTTGTAGGTTTCTCCCTTCCTATCACTTATTTATATGAAAATAATTCATGGTAAACCTAAAAAGTGCAAAGTATGGAGATTTGATGTTACTGCCCATGTTTTTCTACAGTCTTTCATATTTAACATATTTAATCTACCAATATCAAACAGTCTATAGAAATAAAGCAGGGCTCGTATCACAGCGACAAAACAGGAAAAAAAAAGCCATAATAAAGGAAGTTAAAAGATCATTACTTTGACAATTAATGTTTCTAAACCTACAGTGTAGAAAAATAAATTTTTGGTTGTCTTCAGGTCTTTGAAGATATTTCTATCAAAAAGCCTTTTTATATCATACTGCTGATGAAAATCTGAGTAATTTGAAAACGTAGTTTCTTTCGTTTGATCCTTCAAATCTCGAACTCCAGGGAAAGAAAAGCTTTCCAATTTGTAAGTAGAATGGGAAGAAGCTCTGCTGCTGACCTGATTCATCAACAGATAATATAAGGGAGCAGAGACAATTAATAGAAATAACAACAGTACTTTTAAACATAATCTTGCAAAAGCAACAGCTACAAAAGGGAGGAACAGATTTCGGTGTTCCTACAATGAAAGAAATAATGACCATTTTAAAAAAATACTCATGCAAAATCATACAGTCAGAAAGAAATTTCTAAACATTTATAGAAATTTGGCTGAGGAGAAATTACAGTCTTATGTTTGCAAAATCTAGGACAGGAGCTACAACTCTTTCCTGGCACTAAGCAAAGAATTTAACTGCCAGCTCAGTTTTTCCATCTGATGCAATATTGCTGGATAATGCACAGTGCTTATGCTGGTAGTGTTTATCATCAAAACACTAAGGCAAGGTCCAAGTATAGTACTGGCCGTCTCAGGCATTCTGAAGCAAGACCCACCTCCCAAACCCCCATAGGATTGGCTTAAAATAAAACATGAGATTTAAAAATTGTTTGAGGCTATTTAATTTTTAAAACAGAATTTCACTAGATTAGTAACAATGTTGAGATGGGGCTGCATGTTGAATGTAATTTCTGGAATCCTACATAAAGGCTGAGCATTTTAGCCTAGTTTACTTCAGATGTTGCAGAGCTTGGATTTAAATCCAGGAAAATGCTTTTCAGAATCAGTATCTGGTTCAGGCTGATGTGTAGACATGACACATGTTTTTCAAAGTCTTAAGAGTAGTCAACTCTTAAGACTCTTAAGACTAAGTCATAGAATCATAGAATGGTTAAGGTTGGAAAGGACCTTAAGGTCATCTAGTTCCAACCCCCCTGCCATGGAGGGCATATATAGGTGAAATGATAAATGTAATATGGACAATGTTATAGTTTTTGTAGAAAATTTTAATGGATTTTATCTGTTGATATTTTATTCGGTAGCTGTGATTTTATACATTTTAAGCAAGAATGTTTCATCCATACCTAAGAAATTAAATTGAAGAGGTAAACAATCCCAGTTAGATAATGATGGTTTTAAAAAGGAAAGCCAAAACGTACAATTACAAACAAATACTGGGAAATTCCCTATATGTTCATGTAATTCTGTCACCACAGTGCATTCCAAAACTCCCAATCCTTTAAGCAAGAACCCTTAAATCACACAGCCTGTTGATTTGCTGCCCACTGAAGAAGTCTTCTTATGTTTGTTGATGATTATGACATAATTGACATTTTCTCTGTTGCTTTATCAGTCCCTGCCTACAGTGTAAATGTCTTGGAGAGGACTTCTGCAGTCTTCATGTCGTCCTTGCAGTTCTCATTCAGAGTGAAATATTCCCCTTCAGTATCCATTTATGCTTGGGCTCCAGTGAGATTGCTCACCTTGTCAAATACTTATCACCTGTTAATATGAAAAATTCTGTGTTTTAGAGAGACGACATTGATCACTTGAGTTCTGTGTTAATAATAACTGTTGTCAAATCATCGTGGATAAAGGATGTCCCAATTTAGGGTTTTTTTCATTGCTGGCAAGAGAAGCGTGCTTAGTCACTGCAGTTAATTTTGGCTATGGTTCCAGAGCCTTATAATGACTAAATTCAGTCTCTATTTTTGGTTGTCTTTGTATGTTTGAAAAAATTGGGAACAGTTTTAAAGAAAGGATTTGATGCCATCTGAAATGACATTGGTTGCCTTTTCACATAATTTTGATGGAATTCTTTGCTTTTGTACTTTGTTTCACCAGTACAGCTAAATCTGTCATTCACTCTCAAATAATACAGGACCAGCTTGCTTTGCAACATGGAGGATTAATATAGCATGCTTACTGTTATATATTTTAATACTATCTGGGGAAAAAAAGGTTTCCTCTCTTATCTGTTTTCAGAAGCATTAAAATGTTTTACAATTTCAGTCCTTACACATTGGCTTCGATAACTCTGATGTAAAATTACAGAAGCAGTAAATCCTTTCTATCTTTAGTTGAAATCCTTTCATATCACTCTAGGGCAGTCTGCATTTTGCAGTTATTTAGACATATTCAGTAGGAAACGTACGTTCTTACAGTTTTTACAATCTTTGTCCTTCAGCATTGTGAATCTCATGGCCCACAAACGTTTTCCATGTTGTGGGGACCATGTTTATGCCCTTTTTATTTGCTGTATGGGGTTCATACTGCTTTTTATCTTTAGACTCTGCAGAAATAAAGCAGTTTTGCACTCAGTTCCTTTCCTTGCTAACTCTGGTGTCCAGTTCTAGCTCTGTGCAAATTAAACCAGCGTCACTACTGAAGGCTACATGCTTGCATTAACTTCTGTTCTGCTGTGCAATCCCACCTGCTCCCCAGTGGAAGGGTATGATGTTCAGGTGCTTAACTGGAGCAGGCTCAGCTCATCAGCCATAATCTGTCCTGTGGCTGCGTTTTACTGCTACAGGTATGTGTCAGCTCAAGGGGAGATTAGAGGCACAGGGGTGGAAACGAGTACTAGGGACTGGGAGGTGCTGCCTCTTGCCATCAGCATTGCAGTTTGAAATTGCCAGTGGATCTGTAAGGCTGGCCAGTGAGGATCTGTTCTTCAAGGAGGCTGCAGAAGTATCAATAGCTGAGTAGAGCGCTTGCATCAGTGGTTGCATGTTCATCTTTCCAACACACTGCTTCCACATACTTGGTCCTCCACATGCACAGCCTCTGACTGTGGGTCAGGGTGTTGCATCTTCTGCAGATTCCGAGCTTTTCAGTAGGGCAGTATTGCCAGTTCAGTGTGTCTAGATAAAATATGAGGTTTTGCCTAAGTTTCTGAGGTGAACACGTGAGTGGTTTTTAGATTTTAGAATTGTTCAACATTTGTACCCAAAAAGCTTTTACCAGTGGCAGCAGTTATCTGAAGCATGAGACTTAAGAAGGTTCTCTTCTGTATTTGTGATTTTTTTAATATTTTTTCAATGAAGATAAGGCTGCTACAATAAGATGCAGCATGCACATGACACCTTGTTATGGAGCTATTCTAGCAGTACACTGTAGGCAGGGAAGGAATTTCTTTCCCCTTGCAGGCTCTTTCAGTTTGGTTTTTTTAAGTAGCGCAGAAGTGGAGCTGTATTCATAACCATAACAATGTGTTGTACCAATACTGTCTACATAGTAATTGTGATTTTGGATGTTGTATGAAAACATGAGCAATAACTTTGCTATTCACATGCTGCTTATTCTTCGTGAGTTTCTGTTCCTGTAAAAAACCCCACACCCCCAAAAAACACTACAACACTGTAAGAAATAAAGTATAGTAACGTACCCAGTAAGTGGGATGGATATGACTGTGCTGAGAAAAAGATGCCATGTTCCTTTGGGAATTACCCTGTTTATATTGCTGTTAAGTCACTGAACATGTCCGCGGTGAAATATAGACTTGCATTTACAGAACTCTGAACAGTGTCTAACTGAGTTTCAGACTTATGTAGTTAATAAAAGAGCCAATTCTCTTCAGACAGCCTCGAATTCTTATTAAATGTATAAGTTTCATTTTAGGCAGCAGGTTTCTACATATTGGAAGCCTTGGGCTAAAGGAAAAAGAAAAGGGGAACTTGTATATGTTTGTAAGTATAGTGCTTAAAGGAAAATTTTTGTTCCTGCTGCCATGGCTTCAACTAACTTAGTTGTAAGGTGGTTTATTTTCCCCTTTGAGAAGGGCAGAGAAGAAGTACAAATTGAGGAGAATATAATTTTATTTCTGGAGCTCTCAAGTAGCTAATGTACTTTTCATTATAAAAAGCATTGAAGGGGGAAAGCAACTGCTGTTTCGTAATAAAAAAATTTCTATGTCCTGCAGAAAGAGCAATAGAAATCCACCTGGGAATTTTCACTAGAATGAATGTGACTAGTTGTAGAAATGATACTTACGTAGTAGATAGTACTTACTGTAGTACTATGTAGTAAGTGCAGAAACTTCCTGTTTCTTTCACAGCTTGAAAACTAAGGCAAAGAGAAGTCATATGACTTGAATATAGCACAGTTTTTGTGTTAGAGCAAGGAAGAGAATCCAGATTATTAATTCTTCACAGTGTCTTCCATCCTACTTAGAAAACAGCTTTTTTAATGCTTAGTGGTGGTAAAATCATTGACATATTTATGATAAAAGTCCATGTAGGTAACATTTCTTATTTCAAAAGCAGAACTAAATCAAATGAAGTAACACAATAAAACCTGCATTTTAAGTAGGATGCTCTTCACAGCAACACCAGTGTACTTGTAAAACTTACTAAAATCTGATTTTTTTTCTTTAACTCGATTCGGACAGTGTATCACTGAAAAGATATTCTCATAAATGAATGGCTGCTGTGGGCTTTGCCATTCAATTTGATTGCTTCCATTTTCAGGCAAAGTGGCTCTCCTGAATCCTGTGTTGTTTTCTTTTGCCTAACAGAAAGCTAATAATACTTCCTCATGGAAGCAATCCCACATAGCAGAAGGTAGGAGGGCATGTGGAAGTGGATGTTTTAAAACTGCTCAGTTTACCTGCTGATGGGTGGTAGATGTGACAGCAAATTTCACATCGAGGAGGTGGGAAACATATATGTATCGCTGGCACTTCTGTCTAAGACTGAATACTTCTAGGTGCCCAACAGAACAGTAATTCTTGAAGCTGCTGTGAATAAACACATGTGAGAGTATTCATCTAGAATGCAAAGCTTAAAAAGTATTTTGGAACCATATCACTGACATATGGTACAACAGTTTAAATGATACAAGCAGAGTCATTGTTCTGATGCAGGCTTTACAGATAACAGTAGCAGGAGTAAAACTCATGCAAGGTGCAGAGCCTTATGGAGTGATTTACGGAGAAACTGGCTGTGACAACGCTAGTCAGTCTAAAAAAAAAACCCAGCCCACAAGTTAAAACAGTGGAACAGCTTTTCCTTCAAGGGTAATGATGAAGACAAACAGATGAATGTAGGAGGAATAAAATAAATCAGCTGTTAACACCCTTTCTGAAAGCACTTTTAAAAGATAATAAAATTACTTTTTATTGTTTTTTAGAAATACTTTAAACTTTTCATCCTTTTCAAGAAGAAATTAAAGTACCTCTTGATTGTGTACGCATTAAAAATGAAGTTTTGCGCAAATCTGTGAGGAC